>NW_020664598.1:12989687-13065157 GCF_002925995.2 Terrapene triunguis
GAATGATGCAATCTGAAGCTGGTATTGTGTCATACATGATATGAATTACATCATGTTATTCCTAGAAGTCATGGATGATGCAATCATAACGAAGCTTACATCACTCTGCTGAACAAATTGCCCTATATCAGCTCTAGAAATCATACAGTGTCGTGCTCTCTTATTTGTCAGTGTTTGATTTTGCAAAGGGACACATTTCTGTTTAGCCAAAATGAGCAGAGATGCCTCGTACTTGTGTGAACAGTGCAGATAACTTCTGCTATGTTTGTGGTGAAGTGACTTTTGCATCACAAAAGCGCAGTATAACCACTATGGTTAAGAAAGCCTATCACCTTTATTTTGGCTGCAAAATTGGAGATCAGGACAAGAGGTGGGCCCCACACATATGCTGCAACACTTGTGCAACAAATCTTCGCCAGTGGTTGAACAGGAAAATGAAGTCTATGCCTTTTGCAGTGCCAATGATTTGGAGAGAGCCAACAGATCATACCAGCAATTGTTACTTCTGCATGGTGCCTCCAATTGGAAAAGGTGTGTCAAAGAAGAAAAAGTGGACTGTGCATTATCCAAACATTCCATCAGCTATACGCCCAGTACCCCACAGAGAAGGACTGCCGGTTTCTGATGCACCAGAATCATTCTCACTTGAGTCAGACGAGGAAGAGGATGAAACTTCTGGTCCTGAGCCATCAATGTCACAGGACCCACATTTTCTCCCATCCTCCTCCTCTGAACCACACCTCATAACACAAGGTGAACTGAATGACCTTGTCAGGGATTTGGAACTACCCAAGAGTAAGGCAGAGCTGTTGGGCTCCAGACTACAGCAGTGGAATCTCCTGGCAGGTGATGTTAGGGTTTCCATTTTCCGTGACCGTCAAAAGGATCTTGTCCCATTCTTCTTCATGGAAGGTGATCTTGTAGCCTGCAACAACATCGATGGTGTGATGGCAGCCCTCAACATCGTTTACGATCCAGATGAGTGGAGACTGTTCACTGATTCATTGAAGACGAGTCTTAAAGCTGTTTTACTGCATAATGGCAATGTTTTGCCATCAATTCCAGTTGGTCATGCAGTCCATATGAAGGAAACCTATGACAACATGAAACAACTTTTGAGGTGCATAAACTATGACCAACATCAGTGGCAGCTTTGTGGCGATTTGAAGGTTGTTGCTCTCTTGCTTGGTCTGCAGACTGGATACACAAAGTACTGCTGTTTTCTCTGCGAATGGGATAGTCGTGCAAGAGATTCCCACTACATCAAGAAAGATTGGCCACTCCGACAGTCATTGGAGCCTGGGAGGAAAAGTGTTCAGCATCCACCACTTGTTGAATCAAGGAAGATTTTGTTACCACCCTTACACATCAAGCTGGGTCTGATGAAGAACTTTGTGAAGGCCATTGACAAAACACAAGCAGCTTTCAAGTACCTCCATGGAAAATTTCCAAGGTTAAGTGAAGCTAAGATAAAGGAAGGTGTCTTTGTTGGTCCTCAGATTCGTGAACTTCTTCGAGATGATGCATTTGACCATGCACTGCGTGGCAAGGAAAAGACGGCATGGAAAGCCTTCCAGTTAGTGGCAATAAATTTTCTCGGAAACAACAAGGCAGACAACTACAGGTTGTTGGTGGAAAACCTCCTCAAGGCATACAAAAGCCTTGGTTGCAACATGTCACTAAAGATACATTTTTTGCACTCTCATCTAGATTTTTTTCCATCGAACTGCGGAGCAGTGAGCGACGAGCACGGCGAGCGATTTCACCAGGACATTGCAACAATGGAGAAATGCTATCAGGGCAAATGGAGCCCATCAATGCTTGCAGACTATTGCTGGACAGTGACAAGAGATGCTCCATTTAATGAATACAAGAGACAAGCCAAGAAGCACTGAGTAGACACTGAATAGGACTAAACTATGTACATAATAGTTTTTTGCCTTTTGTTTCATAATAAGTTTTATTTATATAACCCTTTTGCTGATTTTTGAAGTGTTACATAAAGAGGACAGGTGAAATATTATCATGTAAAGCAACCATAAACACATGAAAAGACCTAGGTTTACAATTTATGATTAAAACTCTACTATCTACACAATATACATAGACATAAAATGTAAAAACTTAAATATCTTAGAAACAGTAGCCAATCAGTTGTTTTAATTGTCATATTTGAATTCAGCACATCAAAATACATAATAAATAGCACATTTTATCTCTGAAGCAGACGACTTCTCAAAAATTGTAGACCAGTGTTATTTGTCTGGACTGGATTCAGCTTGGTGACGAGCCATTACTAGGATTTTTTAAACAAATATTTACCGTACAACCTCACGAATTTGGGACTTCTTGCTTGTCTTCCTTCCCAATAGCTTGGACAAAGATTTGTGACACAGATGCTCCATCTGAATAGTCTATACAGGAAGACTCAAGAGACTTCATCTCCATTCATGATGAGAGACTCCTTATGGCTCGTGTGTCTAGTGCTGACCTCTGGAGCCCAACATCAATGCGTCTGCCTGCATGAGCATCTAGAGACCATAGTACCCATGAATAGCAACACTGACAAGAAAGGATGCCTCATAGAGAAATGATAGATCAAATTCTCTGCTGGTGTAAATGGGCACAGCCCCATTGATTCCATTTGGCCTGATACCTCTGGCAACAGCAGCCATGTAATGCTCTCCTTTGGGAGCCACATCATTTCATTACTCCATATCTCATCAGCAATACTAACAGCGTCTTATCTCATACCAGTCACAATCATTCCTTTTCTTGTATGAATCATGCCTCATTAACCTTTTTATTAACCAGGTAATCACTACTGCTATCCAGAGCACAAGCTTACCTTATAATAATAATGAATACGTCATGAACATGGTAGCAGATACATCCCTCACAGAAGTTAGACATGGAAAAGTCCTATTAGACCACCCCCTCCATAAAATGCCCTACTCCGCTGAAAAATGGCAAGAGCTAGGCTGCATTAGTTACCCTATCTTTGCAGCTCAGCAGCTTGTGTTTTGTACTGTGTGCCAAATGTAAGATGGCGTAAGACAGACTCTCTTACACTCAGTTAGACTTCCTCAGACCTACTTACACCCACTTACTGATATGTTAAGGAGCCCAAGTTAGTGTAATTCACCTACTGAGAGGCCAGAAGATACAGTAGACACAATAGTATAACTGGCTATACAAAGAGAGGACTATAGCAAGAAAAGCAACATCCATCAAGGTGCAAGACCGTGCAAGTTAAAGACACTCTGCAGTGTATCAGTTATATCAAAATAAGTTTCCTCGGCACTTATTTTTCCATCCCAGTTCTTACACTGCACGTACGTACACACACACACACCCTGTATTATTTGAGTGCCCTTCGGAGTCAGGCTGCGTAAGGAAATTTAAGGTATCCCACCTTACTCAACATCTCTGAGTAAGGCCCTATTGTTTATTATTGCAAAGGAATGTTTTTGGTTTTCCCCGAGGATTTGTTAAAAAGAATACTGTAGCAGTACTCTGTTACCTGCAAACTCGGCACAGCAGAATGTTTTGCAACTGCTGGTAGTTTGTCCATGAACATACAGTTCCCCATGTCACATAGTGTGTGGATTATGACTGGCTGTTCCATGACAGGGTTTGTCTGGCGGTACCACTGTGTCAGGGACGATGATTGCGGCACACAAAGCAGGAATCCCCGTGTTTGTGACAGGAGGGATCGGAGGGGTCCATCGCGAAGGAGAGAAGAGTAAGAGGAGCATTGCACTTCATATTGTCTCTTTGTTGTTGAATTAATGTTAAAGTTTTATTTGTTTACGTCCACCTTTTCCCTCTTTCCTGATTAGTCTGTATAGGCCCACAGTATTCTCCTGCTGGGAAGAGTAAAACAATCACCACCTGCCTCATTCCAAAGATGGGGATAAATCTACACTAAGGCTCTGACCCCACTATGCTGGGTATCTATAGCACAAAGTTTAATTAGCACACTTCTCAGAAAAATATCCCTGACTACACTGGCCAGGGAAATCATACAAGAACCCTACCAGGAACAGGCCTGTAGACACATAGTTGATGCTGGCAATGGTTTCAGCATGAGTGTCGTCAGGACCTCTGATATTTCACCTGCCTTTCTTTCCAATTCTTTCTCTCCACAAGGCTCAACTTCTTTCTCTGGAACACCTATATTTCCCAAGGGAGGTGGGAGCTTCTCTTGACCTTTCTCCCATCCACAGAACGGTGTGTATACCATTTGATGGTGCTTGCTAGCCAGTAATTCAGTCCAATGGGAGCTGGCTGCACCCTTTGTAGTAGCAAGCTATGCTGATACAGACTATCAGGGAAGCTGACGTTATTGGGGATACTGATAAATATGCTTAGCTCTCTGTACTCAGGTGAGACTCTTTTGCAAGCGAGCAGAATTGGGCCCTGGTCAGTGCTTAGGATGGGTGACCCATAAAGGACAACCTAGGATGCTGTAGGAACATGACTTTTTAGTGGCATTCTCCCTTCTGAATCAGTACTGAACCAAATGCTCCAGCATAGTGTTGGAGGCACTGTGCTGCTGAAAGGGCTGCCTTTCGGATGAGATGTAAAACCAAGACCATGATCCCTTGCGGTCAAGAAACATCCCACAGCACATTTTGCAAGTGAGGGGGTATGACTCATCGTGTTCCGGCCAATGCCCAAATGTAGAGAATTATATTCCTCTTATGTAAAATTTGCACTGCAATTTTAGTTGGACGCAACATTCTTCTTCACTTCCATCTCCCAAGCAAGTGAGGAGAGCATGACAATTAGGAATGCAACTCTGTCACTAACACAAAGGCCACTTGTCCCTTAACAGCTATGGATGTGAGTGCTGACCTGACTGAGCTAGGACGCACTGCAGTTGCTGTGGTTTCCGCAGGCGTTAAGTCTATTCTGGACATTGGTAGGACACTGGAATATCTGGTAGGTAGCACAAGTTGCTGTGTGGGCTGCTGAAAATGACGGCAGAGAACCAGTCAACCCCCGATGACCCCATTGTTCTTGCCAACATTGTCTCACTAAGCCAGATTCTAAGGCCATCACATTTGCCACCACAGTTACGTATCTGACTCCTTGCTTTGAAAAAGACTGTGCAATATCTAGAGTAGAAAAGAGGATGTGTAAAACTAACCAAATTCTATTCTACAATGTGGCAACTCTTAGCTGGGTAGGTGGGAAAGTAGCCACTGTTGGTGGCTCTTCATTCCATCTGCTGATTATTTGTTCATCTCATCTTTATTGTTGTAGGAGACTCAGGGAGTCTGCGTGGCTGCCTTTGGAGACTCAAGGGAATTCCCTGCCTTCTTCTCCCGCCAGAGTGGCTTCCAAGCACCGTGTCAGGTGCAGAATGAGGAGGAGGCTGCCAAACTTATTGGTGAGTTTGCGGTGGAGAAAGGCCCAAGCTGTGAAGTTCAGATTTGGATCAGGAGGCAGGGGTTCACACAGATTGCTGTGTTTTAATGATGTACTTTCTGTGTTAATTTCACCTAGAGGGTGGCTGTCCAGAAGAACACCTTTTCTGTCCCCTTGCTTTGGAAGCAGAGAAAGAGAAAAGGGTCGGCCTTTAGATGGAACCAACTAAGCAGAAGTTACATATGCCTTGAGTCAAGGGTGCTGGAACAATTTGTATAGTGGGGGTGCTGAGACCCACTGAACCAAACTGTAAACCCTGTGTATGATGGAAACCACTTCAAGCCGGGGGGTGTGGCAGCACCCCCAGCAGCCCCAGTTCCAGCACCTGTGCTCTGAGTTGCACAGAGTTATTCGTACACACCCTGGCACTCTCACATACATGCAGTTTACCTGCTCTGAGGATCTGGAGGGGTTTCAGGTGAGCCCCTTGTTAACAAAGCTGGCCTCTGGACCTCAGGAAGGAGAATCACAGCTAGCTTTAAAAAAAAAAAAAAAGTCTCTGTCCCTTTTCATTGCAAAGATGGACTTGAAAATATAAGCTGATGCAAACGGATTGCTACGGCTGAAGGGACTATGCAGCTGGTCTCCACTTCTGGAGCAGGCTGGGAATACAAACAGATTTCCCTCTACCTCCTCTCCTCCCCTCCCTTCACACACACACACACACACACACACACACACGGTCTCCACTTGTGGAGCAGGCTTTGGAAATTTTCCGATGGAATATTTTCCCATTGATTTGCTGAAAGCAAAACGTTTTGCAGAAATGCATCATGTCACCTTTGATGAAAATTAGTTTTGAGACAAAAATAGAAAAAAAGCATTTCAGTAAGGTTGAAACATGCCATTTCGATTTTTTCAGAACAGAGTGTTTTGATCTTCTGTTTCAAAATGACTTTTTGTTTCAATTTTTTTCATTTTATCTTATGAAGTCTAATAGAAAATAAAAAAAATGAAACAAAAAGTCATAAAAAAGTCAAAATCAGAACCAAACTATTTTACTTTGTCAAAACAAAACAGTTCAATTGACCCAAAACACTTTTTTTCTTTTTTGGAATATTTGTTTGTAGGGGGTGTTTTGTGTTTTCAATCCCTTCTGGAATGAAACAATTTTGAAATTGTGAAACTCCCCCTGGAATGAAAAATCTGGGTCCAGCACAGCTCTGGAGTTTAGTTTGGGTATATCCTGAAGAATCATCTCTCGAACTCTCCCCCAAAATCCTCAGTGCAGCCCCGTGCATGGTATAATTGTGGAAAGAAACTGGTTACATATTGGGGGACAATAAATTCTTTTGCAATCTGCCCAGGAACATGAAGCTGGCTCTGCTTGTTAAACTCTTCAGCCCTCTCTGAATTCAGCCACTATTGCTACTGCAAAGGGAATTCTCTCCTTATGTCCCCTGTCATGGGGGAGAACCCACATGGTCCCTGCAGCCCCTCCAAACTTCCACCAGCAGTCATAGACTCATAGGATCATAGGATTGGAAGAGATCTCAAGAGGTCATCTAGTCCCTGCACTCAAGGCAGGACCAAGCATTATCTAGACCATCCCTGACAGTGGATGAGGAGACAGGGCCAAGCTGCTACAGCACTGTGTGGGAGTCTTGTGGCCACAGCAAGCTACTATTTTGGCCAGAGATTGTGTGTCTGCCCAGCCCCAGCCTGAAATCAGAAGAACTGTTATTAGGAGGGAGTGTGGAGCCATGTTCTCCCACTCACTCTCCCACCCATCCTCATACTTTACCATATTGGGGAGACTGTCTTGCTTACATACAAACCAGCTAGGAGGGACCTCCAGTGGCCAGGGGAGACCTGCCCACCTTAAGAACCAAAAGGAACTTATTCCCCAACTGACTACCCAGCCCACCGCCAGCAGAGAACTGCTATCCGCCCACTCAACCATCCCACAATCAAGGCCACAGGAAATCTTGTCTGCCAGCATTGCCACTGTGAGGACCAGCTGCCAGGCAAGGGAACTGCTTAGGCAATATGTCTACACTAGCCATTTTCAGGAAATCTCCCACTGCTGCAGCACCACCATTGGCAGCAACAGTGGGAGCACTAGAGTAGACAGAGCACAGACGCACAGGTGTTACCACCACCCACTCATCTAACCCTGCTCAAAGCAGGTCTAGACAAGGGAGCCCCTTCTTAAAATGTTGTCTTCACGTCTCTGCTTTCCTCACACATATACTTGACATATACACAGACCTCCCCTCCCCGCATCAGAGTTTACACATACAACCTACAGGCTCGTGTAACTTATGTGTTCCCAGCTGTGCCTAACCCACAAAGGATGTGTGTGTTATAGCCCCCTGCTGTGAGGCCTGATTCTTCTTAGCTCAGTCTGCAGAGACTTGTGCTTTCAGCTCTGGAGATCACTGGTTCATTCCTTGATGCCAGGGAACATTCCATCACACTTATGCATGCGCTCTCACTCTCTCTCTCCTATGCCTTGGTGTTTCACAGTTTGATTGGATTATTCAGCTCACACAGACACAACTAACAGCTGTCTCTCCTCTCTCAGCCAGCACCTTGGCACTGGGCCTGGGCAGTGGAGTGCTGATTGCAGTGCCCTGCCCTAAGGAGGAAGCTGCTTCAGGACAGGTCATTGAAGATGCCATCCAAGAAGCTCTGAGCAACGCCCGGTGAGAAACACTCCAAACTTTGTCGTTAATTTACTCTGTGGTTGTGACCACCTAAGGGGCTCCAGTGCTTATCATAAGTACTCAACTCCTTGGCACAGACCAGGGATGGGCATTTTAAAAGAGAACAGCATTGCCTTAAAAAAAATTAAATATTCCCATCTCCTCTCCAGAATTTATGGGCAGACACAGAAACTTTAAATACATTTATATTTCAAAACAAAAATGATTTGAAAATTAGCTCCCCCTTTCACTTTCCCCTGCAACTATTCATTATGTGTGAAATTCACCCTTGTGCAGATTGCCAAAACAAGATCTATGTACTACTTGAACCCTCTTCTGCAGAGAGATGAATTTCACTCCATATCAGTAATAACTCCTAAGGCAAGCTAAGGAAGTGCAGAAAAATACTGTTCTTTGGAGGTGAGGGAAACCCAGAACACAATTTTTAACAGCTAAGTAAAAGGAGAAAATGTTTTTCTAACTACTTTGCTTTGAAAATGAGTAGTAATTTTAAATCTATACTTAGATTATGTTGCAGATCTCAGGGGCCCCAGACTACTCTTGCTGTGATCATTTCTCTAGACTACACTGCAACAAGGATATAGTGCAGACTATGTCCTTAATCTCAGGTCTGGGTGACTCCCTGATATGATTTTCACTATAGTTCTATGTACTGAGGCTTGTTTACTGGGCCTTAGATGGCATGCAGTTATATAGCTAGATTATCTGTTAGTAATCAGTGAGTCCACTCTGATGCCTTGCTAGCTCACTTCTTATCAAAAGGTATTTTCTTTTTGTTCGCAGGTCGAAAGGGATCACAGGGAAAGAGCTGACTCCCTTTATGCTACAGAAGGTGAATGAACTGACTAGTGGAAAATCGTTGGACTCCAGTATCCTTTTACTAAAGAAAAAAAATATTCCACAACCCCCCCCCCCAAAAAAAATTTAATTGGACAGGTTGACCACAGAATACCGTCACTGTTGTTAATCTGGAAACTTGAAAGGGCAAATACTTTAGCATTTCAAAACAGCTGAATGCACAGAAACAGTTGTTAAACTTGTTAACACTCTGTCTCCCTCAATTTCTGCTGTAAAAACTGGTGACTGGCAAAGAGAGGAGGTGTTCTAAAGCCAAGGCTCTCCTGCAATTTTCAGGACAGGCAGTACACCAAACACCCAAGCTGCCAGGCTCCCTCTGTCTTAGAGAGAAGACTCTGGGCATCATTATTATATGCCACTTGAGTAGCATTTGTGCTTGAGCGTACTGGAGTATGGTCAACCACCCTGCATATGGGGAGA
Organism: Terrapene triunguis; assembly: GCF_002925995.2. Taxonomy (NCBI): domain Eukaryota; kingdom Metazoa; phylum Chordata; order Testudines; family Emydidae; genus Terrapene; species Terrapene triunguis. The sequence continues at coordinate 12,999,071 of NW_020664598.1, forward strand.
AAAAAGATGGCCCAGCAGTTAGGGAGTACACTTGGGAGACATGGATTCAACTCCCTAGTACGCTACAGGCTTCCTGTGTGATCTTAGGCAAGTCAGGTAGGGCCAGATCCTCAAAGGTATTTAGGCACCTAACTGTTAGGCTCCCCATCTGATAGCGTTTCCCTGCGTCCGAGGTATGTGGTAAAGATAAATGCCTTTAAAGATTGTGAGGTGTCCACGCACTAGGGGAATCTGGCATATGTACAATAACTAGAGTGGGGTGAATCAGGACCAAGAGGTCCCCCTGTGTCGTTGTCCCTGCCTCCACTTCCTGTTCTCTTCCCCTTAGGGAAGGGAAGTTCCTACACAGGCTTCTCCCAGACCAGGTTCTTGCCGTTTATTTCTTTAAAAAAGAATTTCCATTCAGACATTGCTCTGATCCAGAACAATGCCAGAGTGGGCAGCCGCATAGCTGTGGCCCTGAGCAAGATCCAAACTGCCACAGGGAAGGGCAACCTGCCTCGGCGTGAGAAAGTAACTTCACTTAGGCCTGTGAGTCCTCTGCTCTTCCGTGTGTAGTGCCTATCTACAAATAGCGTTATAGATAAGTTCACAGCTAGTGTCCGAAACATGGTAACTCTTCACTGTGGGGCATGGACCGTCCATTCTGCTGTAAACAGTTGGAGAGTCTCTCTTCGCTCTCTAATTTCCCTCAGGTGCTTTTTAAATCCTCTTCATTCTTTATTTTCATTCCCCCTTTCTAAAAGCTTCTCTGAGCCAGAGTCCTCAGTGATTAGCACTGGCATTGGCCTTAGTCATCAAAGAGGACCCCTAGCACATTCAGCTTGGGTTTCCTACAAATGCCTTTAAAGTCCTATCTTGTTTTCACATTTCCCCCCTTCCCCCCACATAGATACCTTTCCCAACACACACATCAACTTAGTTGACGTCAATGCAAAGTACGGTCATGTCTGCACTATAGAGCAGGGATCTCAAACTCAAATCACCACAAGGGCCACATGAGGACTAGTACGTTGGCCCGAGGGGTGCATCACTGAAACCTTTTCATACAATGATACAAAAGTATAGTCAAAAATGAAGAGTAATATAGTATGCTATTAAAAGTCAATGTATTAACTTTTTAAAAACTGTAATGCAAAGAGGGGTTTTAATAAAATATAAACACTCAGTAATGCACCTCACTCAAATGACAAAACACGCATTTACTTTTAGAATTACTTTGGTTAAAGCCTCTGCCCCTGGCCCCGCCCGCACTCCACCCCTTCCATGAGGCCCTCCCCCTGCCCCTGCCCCACCTCTTCCCATCCCTTCCACGCCCCCATTCCAACCCCTTCCCCAAAGTCCCTGCCCCAACTCTGCCCCTATTCCAACCCCTTCCCCAAATCCCCGCCCCGGCCCCACCTCTTCTCCGCCTCCTCCCCTGAGCGCACCATGTCCCCGCTCCTCCCCCCCTCTCCTGGAAAGTCCTACGTGCCGCCAAACAGCTGTTTGGCGGCGGGAAGCACTGGGAGGTAGGCAGAGGAGCGGGGATGCAGCGCACTCAGACGGGGGGTGAGGGGAGCTTGGCTGCCGGTGGAATCAGTGCCTATGGTGGACCATAGGAAATAAGTACGTGGGCCGCATGTTTGAGACCCCGGATATAGAGCCTTGGCCAATATAGCTATGCTGGCAGAGCCCCCTAGCGTAGGCACAGTGTAAACTTGCAGAAAGAGTTATTCTGCTGGCATAGCTACACCCCTTCCCCAAACAACATTAGCTAGGCTGACAGAAGCACTCTTCTGTCAGTCTAGTTGCATTTACACTATTTGTTTGGGGGTTTTTAATTATTTTTTCCACACTCATAACCAACATAGCTGTGCCGACAAAACTTTGTATTTTTGGTGTTGTGTGTGCGTCTAATACCCTGCATGCCCCAAGCAATTTATTCTTCTGCGGCTGGCTGTAAGGAGGAGTAGTTCAGAGGGTAGAATTCAGAATAGATTTTCCTTTCTTTCCAAAGGTGCTCTGTGGAAGGACTGTCTGGTCTGGCCTAGCCAGATAAGATCAGGCCTTCACAGTATGATTTTCATCTACTTTGAGAGGTTGGTGGGAGAGCGAGCTTGAGAAAAGCAAACAAAACTCAGCACTTCTTCTGGCCAATTTTTTCCTCCACTCTCCCCCGCCCCTCTCATTAAGGTGGTGATTGGCGGCATCAATGTGGACTTCATAGCCAAGGCGAGAAATACCACCATACAGGTACTGTATCTAAAGCACGCTTAGACACTACCATTCTCAACTACTTTCATGCGAGTTCCAAGCATGTGTAGCGTATCTGAATATGGAAGTGCAGAGTGGGTGCCTAATGTGCCTTTATATATGGGGAGGGTACAGTGTCATGTATTGGTGTAATACAGGGGTAGTCAATAGGTGGACTGTGGGTCAAATACAGACCGCCAGATGCTTTTGAATGGACCCTGGAATATTTTTATTAACTTATCATCATCATCGTTTTTTTTCTTTTAATTATTTTCTCAAGTCTGGACATTGACTATACCTTGACCAAGACATTGGGACCTTGACAAAAGATAATTGACTACCTCTGGTGTAATATGTGTCTGTGGGCACACATCATAGCCTAATCAGACCTGCATCCAAGCTGATCTCAGTGCATTTCGTGGCAGGAGAGGAGGCACAAAAGTGGCAATATACCACCTTTGTGGCCCTCATATTCAGAGGCTGTCTTCTGGAGGCTGCTCTGACCCAGGTGTGTAAGTTAAGGCAGCTCAAATTTACATCCAGCTGCTCCCAATCCCAAGGGGCTGTTCTAGCTGAACAGCTGGTGCACAGAGCTGCCCTGCCAAGCTCCCATTTTCCCCAGGCACATCGCCGGTACCAGATGCTGGAAGTGAGGTAATGGAACAGCCATGCTACTTCTGCAGCACCCTAGGATAACCCTTTTACACTGGCACGTCCCAGGAGGAAGTTTTTTGTCCTTTTTGTTGCCAAACCATAGCAATGCAAACCAATGGGAGCAGGAGCCAAAATCTGGTCCAATGTCTGTATGTGGAGTAGTGAGTGTAGGTTTATTTTTATTTGTGTGTATAGCGCATGTCCGTGTGTCAAACTGCACAGACTATAGCATGGCAAGTAAGTGTATAATGTAGTTCTGGGGGTGTGTACAGGAAGTATGTGTGTATGGGTAGAGAACATTTACGCAGGGGAACTCCTATCTGCAGGGCCGGCTCCAGGCACCAGCCCACCAAGCTTGTGCTTGGGGCGGCACCTGGAGGGGGGCGGCGCGGCGCTCCGGCCGCCGGGGAGACGGGGCCACGGCCGGGGCTCGCCGCCCTCCTCCCAGGGCTCTGGCCGCCATCCCCCCCGGGGCCCTCCCCCCGGCCGCCGGGGGGAGAGCGGAGCCCCCGCCGGGGCTCGCCACCCTCCCCCCAGGGCTCTGGCTGCCCTCCCCCCCCTTCCCCCCGCTGGGGCGGGGGGGGCGGCCGGAGGCTTTTTTGCCTGGGGCGGCAAAAAAGCCAGAGCCGGCCCTGCCTATCTGTGCAGAAACAAATCTTAAGAAGTCTTTCACAAAAGCTGTGGTGTTACAGTTACAGCCAATCTGCTTAACTAACTTGGATTTGGATGGGAAATCACTTTTAGTGTAAAAAAACATATGAAGTTGTAAATGTCACCAGCAACTCATTCTCTCACTTTTTTTTTTAAAGGAAGTATCTTTTAAAATCTATTTGGTATCTCAAGAGTTTTGTCTGGAACAGAATTGTGTCATCTCCATTTCAAAGCATGTCTGCTTGCCTTTAAAATGTATATGTACTTTTTATTTTTTTGTTTTCTGATGGGAGGTAGTATACAGTATAGCTGAATATGGCTTTATGCATTTATGTGAGGTTGAGTGGGACTCCTGGTTGGCCTGGCTTAAATTACAATGCACTGATTGCTGAATTAGGGACTGGGGCAAAATCCTGCTCTCGAATATGGTATCCTGCTCTCCGCACCTGTGCAGGGGAGTAATTGCTGGAGGAATCCAGCATTCATAGCTAGGGAACATGAACGAAGAGGTTATATTGCACACAAAAGTAATAAGATGTGGGCCATGCCAGATCACGGAGAGTGAATTCTAGAGCGGAGAACATTTCCCTGTTGCTGGTCCCCAGGAGTTTTATCTGGGAAATGACATCAGACATAGCCTTAGTGACAACAGCTGTGACAGGGCACAGAGGAAGAAGCCAACTGTAAAATACAAGATCCCTAGTCTATTTAGGCTTTTAGGGCCAGATTTTTAAAAGAGCTCTCATTGTTCTTGGGAAGGTAGTGTAGCATTGTGATTACAGCATTGGCCTAGAAATCAGGAGAGAAGAGTTTAATTCCTTGAGTCTGACACAAACTTAATTTCTCTGTGCTTATTTCCCTGTATCTAAAATGAGGATAATAGTAATTCTTTCTTCCTGCCTTTCTTTTTCTGCTGTCTAGTTTGTAGTACAATGGGGCCTTGATTTCTGTTGGGATATTTTTCCTGGAAGGCTGGAATTATTCTGTGTCCGTATTTTAGTTTGAAATTATATGTTGTCAGTAGTAGATTTTTCTAAAGCCCACTTTTCCTTGTATGTTGTCTAGTCTCACCTTAAATCATAAGATTCTTTTGTGAGCTATAGTATAGCGATACATTTGTCAACAACTACTGTTGCTATTGTGAATAGGGGGCATTCTGCAGTGGGAAATACTCCATAATATTACATTCTGTATTTGGAAATATTTCCCTGAATACAGTAAGTTGGATTTGTATTAAACCACATGCTAAAGGTATAACACACTGGCTACGTTGTGTCCCTCTCTAATGGCTGCTCCACATAGAGGATGAGTCTACTGTTCCTCTACCAGTTAAATGAGTAAATCTGGTAGTTGGTAGCAGTAATAGGCATTTACAAGATAAAAGCCTACTTGTAATACCAGCTAATGGCATTACATGTTTAGCTCATATGGTAGGGGCCTGGCTTTTGGTGCTGATGCTCCAGATTCAGTCCATGCAAATGACCCACTGTGAGGATTGTTACAAAGGTATTTTTCAGGCTATTTATGTGACATCAGAAAGTTTGGTTCCAATGGCAGTGCCAGGAAAATGTGTCTCGTAACTTCTCTGACTGCAAGCATCTCCAACAGCCACTGGGAGGCTGTATGAGTTCATTTTGTTAGTGATAACAGCTATGTAGCTGAATTCTCTCTAAGGTGGCAAAGACACGGTGGTATGAAGATGACTCTGTATCTTCTGGAACTCGATTGCTCATTTCACTTTTATATGCAGCAAACTGCCTGTCTCTGCATCATTGTGGGCTGCATAAAGTCTGGCTATTAGTCCTTCAGTTCATCCTCTTTGGCTGAGCCTTTGCAGACAATGTTTCCCCACTTAGATCTACAGTACAGTTGGTAGAAATATTTATGAAAGCATGACCCTTCTAGTTTGTTCTGTTAAATCAGACATTCGAATGATTGCAGATGCTGCAGGCACGTGGGGTTCAGCGTGGGGAGGTCAGTCATGGCTCTCCGGGTGAGGGCAGGTTTCTGGAGCAACCCTGGGGTCAGCTTAGTGCACCAGCTGTAGCCAGGCCTCCCAGCTCAGGGGGAAAGGGATGCAGTTCATTTGCAACCCAGGGAAGCTACACTGCACCTCAGCCAGGGCTCCCCAGGATGCAGGATCACTGGGCGGTAGGCAACTGCCCTTCCACCTAAATCGTGCCCTATGAGCATTTCAGGTTTTTAAAAAGGGGTGGGGGCAGTAGCCCTTTTGCCCCCGTCTCCGGCGCCTACAGGGGGCTGGCTGGGGATGCATTTTGGCACTCGGCACCCATGTTTAAACGTATGCTTGGAAAATATTCCTCCCCTCCTTGAAATCTCTGGGATTTCCAGAGCAATGATAATCCTCATGACCTCCCCTGAAAGAACAGGAAAACGTGTTGTTAGGGTTCCCTCATCACTCTGAACTTTAGGGTACAGATGTGGGGACCCGCATGAAAGACCCCCCTAAGCTTATTTTTACCAGCTTAGGTTAAAACTTCCCCAAGGCACAAATCCTTTCCTTATCCTTGGATGGTATTGCTGCCACCACCAAGTGATTTAGACACAAATTCAGGAAAAAGGGCCACTTGGAGTCTCTGTTTCCCCAAAATATTCCCCCAAGCCCATTCACCCCCTTTCCTGGGGGAGGCTTGAGAATAGTATACTAACAAATTGGTTACAATGTGAGCACAAACCAAACCCCTTGGTTTTTAGGACACTGAAAATCAATCAGGTTCTTAAAAGAAGAATTTTATTAAAAAAAAAAGTAAAAGAATCACACCTGCAAAATCAGGATGGAAGGTAACTTTACAGGGTAAATAAAAAGATTTAAAACACAGAGGATTCCCCTCTGACTCTGCTTTCCAGTTACAAAACAGGAATGAAATTACCTCTTAGCATAGGGAAAATTCACAAACTAAAACAAAAGATAATCTAATGCATTTCCTTGCCTTACTTACAATTTTTGTAATCTTAGATGCTCATTTCAGGTATGTTTCCAGGAGATGTTTTTCCTGCCTGGACCCTCTCTCCGTCCAGAGAGGGAACAACCAAAGGGAGCACAAGCAAAACTTCCCCCGCTCCCCCCCCATTTGAAAGTATCTTCTTTCCCCATTGGTCCTTCTGGTCAGGTGCCAACTAGGTTAACTGAACTGATTAACCCCTCTTACAGGTAAGGCAATTCAGTACAGCTGCCCTGTGTATATTTATGACACATGTTTCTCTGGTTCATGCGCTAAGAGCTCTAGGACTTGTTGATAATAAGCGATGACACCCCAACTGACTTGAGAGAGATCTTTCACCTGCCAGGTGGGGTGAGGCAAGCAGCCTGTCCTGTTTCTAGCTGGAGGATTTAGGGCTGCTGCATCTCAACAGGAGCCAGGTGAGGTAATGTACTGGTGGGGGAAAGCAGAGTTTGTTCCACAGCCCAGAATCTGGCCACGTGTGTGACAGACTAACAGAGCACTTTAAAGAAAGCAAGAGAAAGTTGAAAGAATGGGCAGGAGGAGAGAGAAAGCAGCAGCCAGACAGATGGAACAGAAGGGCATTCATGAGGACGGAGACATTTAGGAAGAGAATGGAGGGGGAAAGGATATATAGATAGTGACGCAGACACTTCTGGGGACAGAGAGAAGGATGCACAGCACAGGCAGACGTTGTAAAGCAGAGGTTTAATCCGACACTATCTATTAAATGATTTAAGAAGGATATTCCTAAACTGCTTAAATGAGGGTATGAATGGGTTGGAGGCTGGTAATGGAATACAGAGTCTTTTGCCCGAGGGCCAGTGGTTCACGTCCAGTCTGAGTTGGTCACTGTCTTAGTACAGAACTGTTCAGATCACATAAAACACTACAGTTGGCATCCTTGTAAGTAATCTCAGCACATAAGGCCAATATATTCAATGAACTAGGAGCATGAACTGCCCTCCGACCTACCCCCAGAAGTGGTCCTTTCTGCTCAGAGTTGAAGCAGGTGGGTAGGATAAGAAAGCTTGCACAGTTTTCTGTTCTGAAGCTAGAAGATGTCGGTCTCCACAGCTGTGTCAAGCCTACCATTTCAGAATCATTCAGTTCACTTTAAACATATTCAGAGAAATTCTCTCTGTTCTATTCAACTTTCCCAACTCTACTAACTTCCGATTTACTCTTTCAGGCTGGTGGACAGACAAACGCTGGGCAAGTGAGCCAATCTTTCGGAGGTGTGGGGAGAAACCTGGCAGGTGCTTAGTGGTGGGTTTTGTTTGTGGGGGCATGCAAGTAACGGTTTATTGTGTATTGTTTGTATTGCAGGAGTGACTAAGCCCCAATCAGGATCAGAGCCCCACAGTGCTAGACACTGTACAAACACACAAGTGGATGCAGTCCCTGCCCTGAAGAGCTTACAATCTATTAGGAAACCAGACGCAACAAGTGGACATTACAAGAAATAGAAGGGGAGGGCTGGAAGGCAAGCAAGGGTAATGAAAATAAGGTCTTGCAATTACATGCAGTAACTATTTCACAGCGCAATGGCTCCAAATCAGAATTAAACCAACAAACATCAGTCTTCCCTGATAACTGCTGCAAACCTAGTCAGCATTAGTTAGCTGACTTCCTACAGGAGCCACAGTAGCTTTAGAGATTAACTCAGGGAGGACGTTCCACGCATAAGGGGCAAGCATGGAAATATTTGTGGGAAACGCAGACAAAGGGACCTTCAAGGCTGTGATCATTAGGGGGACATAATAAGATATGTGTTGCGCAGTCATTGGCACCACTCCAATAGCTCAGGTTTAGACTACTTGAATTACCGGTGCCATAATGAGCAGAGCTTGATATTTTGTTTATTTAGGGAAAGGAGAGAAGGTTTAAAGAAAAAACCCTAACGTATCTCATGTAGGAGCAGAGAAGTTATTTCACCTCCGTATTTGGCATTAGTTCGACTGCTGCTGGAATACTATGTCCAAAGTTTTGGTGTCCACAGTTCAAGAAGTATGTCGATAAATTGGAGACAGTTCAGAGAAGAACCACGAGAATGATTAAAGGATTAGAAAATGTGCCTTATAGTGATAGACTCAACAAGCTCAATCTATTTAACTTATCAAAGAGAAGGTTAAGGGGTGACTTGATTTAAAAATTGTCAGTGGTGGAGAATCCACCATAATCTTTGGTAAGTTGTTCCAATTGTTAATTACCCTCACTGCTAAACATTTATGCCTTATTTCCAGTCTGAATTTGTCTAGCTTCAACTTCCGACCATTGGATCCTGTTAGACCTTTCTCTGCTAGATTGAAGAGCCCATTACCAAATATTTGTTCCCCACATAGGTACTTACAGACTGTAATCAAGATTGGATGTTTTTCTAAAAGATCTGCTCTAGGAATTATCTTGGGGAAGTTCTCTGGCCTGTGTTATACTGGAGGTCAGACTAGATGATCACAGTGGTTCCTTCTGGCCTTGGAATCTGTGAACCCTGGAGTTAAGCTTTGAGGTCAGTCCCCAAATCTTGCTAATGTGAATCTGCCATCACCTCAGAGCAAGGAACGGATGGGCTTAAAAAAAACCCTCCATGCCAGTGAAATATTTGTGATAATTTGGGAAACTCATTCTCCACTAGGAGTCAGTTCTAGTCCAAGGTACAGCTGGAGCAGTGGAGTGGGAAGCCTAGTGGTGATAGGGTATGTCTACACAGCATTTTGGAGCGAGTCTCCCAGACTGAGTTGATAGATTCAGGTTAGCGGGGCTTGCGCTAGTGCTCTAAAAATAGCTGTGTAGACAGCGCTCTGAAGGTGCAGCTCAGGCTGGAACTTGGGTTCTGAAGCCCATCCCCTTCCATAGGCTTCAGAATCCAAGCCACATCTTCACAGTGCTGTCTACACAGTCATTTTTAGAGCACTATTCCGAGTCTGTCGACCCAGGCTTGGAGTGTAGACAAAATGCAGTGTAGACGTATTCACAGAATCCATGCATAGAAATGATAGGGAGGGACTTTGGGTTGCACTTCTGCAGGTGGGATCCCAAGGAAGAAAGGTGTTGATTGGGGGTGTTTCTTCCTTGCCCACCTCTCCACTTCCCCCATTACCAATTCAAACTAGCTACACAGCCAGTAGTTTCTGTGGCAGAAGACCAGCATATCAACTTGTCTTTTTCCCATGCCAGACAGACTGATGGGCAGCCACAGGGAGCCCTGATAGACAGTTCTGCTGAAGACGTACTAGCAAGGGACTCGTGGGTGGGGAGAAGGGCACCAGTTTTTCCAAGAAGGACCTTCCTACAAATGTTCAAAGATTTCACCCTTCACAGGTTGGAATTTGCGCTCAAACACGCGGTCCTCTGCTGGGATTATAATCTTGCTCCCTTGCCATTTGTTTTTAGATTGTTTAAGCCGTCTTGGGAAGACCCCTCTCTTTATCTCAGCTCTGGGGAAGGATGAACATTCAGAGTCCATCTTGCGTTACTGCCGCCACATGGTAGGTCATGCAATGACAGTTCCCCAGAGGAACAGAGATGATAATTGAACTTCTTTGGTGTACAGAAACCCCAGAGCTGCATGTGTATAATCCCCTATCATCATCCAAATGTACACAGCTCTCTAACCTGTGCCATCATTCTCCTGAATGCAGGCAGAACAAATCTATCTGGGCAGGGCCGGCTCCAGCTTTTTTGCCGCCCCAAGCAGCGAAGCCAAAAAATATATAAATAAATAAAGCCGCGATCGGCGGCACTTTGGCGGCAGCTCTACCGCACCACTTCATTCTTCGGTGGCAATTCGGCAGCGGGTCCTTCCCTCCAAGAGGGAGTGAGGGACCCGCCACCGCATTGCCGCTGAAGACCCGGACGTGCCGCCCCAAGCACCTGCTTCCTTTGCTGGTGCCTAGAGCCGGCCCTGTACCTGGGATAATAGCTCAATGGTGCTTGCATTAGAACATTGGACCAAAACTGCCAGGACTGGGAGGGAACTAGCTGGCTTTCTTCAACCCACTAACCTTATTGTGCATCAGTGGGATGTGTCTGGCTGATCATCCATATAAACACCAGAAGTCAGAGACCCCCTTCCTTCCTCAGGCAGAGCATCAGAAAGAGGTGGGAGCAGGGCTCTACCAAACTCTATTGGAGAAATCTGTCACTTCCGTTTACTAAATAATGTATTAGGCACCCATCTCCATGGAGCCTGGGTGCCTTACATCCATTAAAAACAAACCACCAACCAGTACTGTCCACATTGGGTATTATGGGATTCCTCACTGATGTTGCTCAGCTCAAGATAGGGAGGAAGTGGAACCGAGAACAGATAGGTGGGCTGCCACGAAGCTGTCTGCTGGGGGAAGCGAAACCTGAAGTCAGCTGAGTGTGGCAGAGAAGGGAAATTTACTCCATTTATGACTCTTCCTCCTGTTTTAGGACATGTCAGGAGTCCTTCAGCTTGCGGGGCACAGTACAGCTACCTACTGTGCAGTGATTACAGGCAGCGGAGAGCTCAGCCTTGGCTTGGGAGACATGGACATCCACCAGCAGATTACAGAGCAATACGTAAGGACGCCCTCTGACCTATACTCCTTTATTCATGAGGAGGAGCCTGGATGTGTGACAGCAGCAAGCATCTAGTGCACGTGTGCAAGATAATGTGCGCGCGCGTGCGCTTGTGGGTGGAGGATGCCTAGATAACATCATTATACATTGCAAGTGCGGCATACTGAAAGCAGCATCAACCTGTGGAAGCCTAAGGGTAGCCTCAAACTTGGGTCAGTGAAATGGCACTGCAGCAAGCTGCTGGTCAGCCAAAGCTACTTATTTCCAGCTAGCCAGATGGAAACGTAAAACATTCTTTTCCCAACTGAGGGTCATCAATGCTGCCCTATCCACAAAGTCTATGCCACCGACTTCTCGAAAACTAATCCAAGGCAGCCTATTTCTCTAGGCCCCTTTGAGCCCTCAGTAACTTCATGCTCACCGACCTGAAGATAGTGTTTCTCCTTTGGAAACCAAAATAGGTAGCATGGATAGAGCCCCGAAAGCCCATTTTCCTGTCCCATCACCTTCTCTCTACTCCCCCATCCTCTCTGTTTCTACATGCTGAGCTATTTAAACACAGCTAAACAGATTCTGCTTCTCAGCCTGGTGGTTAGGGAAGGTTTCAGGACATTAATGGAAGTGATGTTGATTCAAACAAACTCCCACAGCCCTACCCGCTTCCCCCACTAATTCCACTGTTGACAAAACAAGAGCCTGTACTTAACAACTGATGGTGATTTGGAAGGCAAGTGTAATTTACTTAGCAGCAGGGCCCCCAGGAGGTTCAGAATTCATAGGGGAAAAAAGTGGTCACTGCTCCCACTTCCATCTCCACCCTTCCCCTCCCTACCCCTTGCCATCAGACAGGAAAACAAAACCTTTACATGATGGGTTAATCCTCACGAGCTTTGCAAAATAACCAATGGAAACTCTGAGCCTAGCTACTGATGAAAGCTGCATTGTGGTGATGTTTACTTCAAGGAAATTTAGCAGAGACATGTGAGAGAGAGAGAGAGACTGCTGGAGTAGGGATGGAAGTCTATGGCACGTGGCAGCCATTTGTGCAACGTGTTGTCACGCCAGCCACCAAGAGCCACAGCAGGGCTGGGACACACATTACCGCAGTGTCTCTGAATTCTGTACGTTTGCCTCAGGGATGCCAGGGTTGTGGGAGATGGCTACTGTGATAGGAAGCATTTGCTAAAATGTTGTACCTTAATATTTCTAGCTAAGTAACAAGAAATGCTGGGCTGCTTACTTAAGTGATCAGTCCCTCTGCTCTCTGCTGCCATTCACCCCCAGGTGGTCAAGATCTGGAAGTACTGTAGAGACCGTATCTTCAGCCTCTGGGACAGGGAAAGCTTGATCTCACACCTGTGACCCCTTTGGGTAATTAGGGAGCAGCAGAGATGATGCATGCTGAAGAGAATCTCAATTCAGTTCTCACTGGAGGGAAAGATTGCACTGAGGTGAGGCCTCAGACCTAAGAGATAAAGGCAGAGGGGAAATAAGATTCCCTGAACGGATGTTTAAAGGCCAGTTAACAGGTTATGCATAAAAAATTGGGGGCATTTGAAGGCCTGCAAATGGAGTAATAGACACAAACACAGAGAGAAGGGGAATGATTTGAAGACCCAGGAATATAGAAGGTTAAGTATGAATATGGGAGTTTGAAGGCCTGTGAGTGGGATATGTTCAGTGTAACACACAGGAGCTCAAAGGCTTAAGACAGTGCTTAAAGTTAGGCTCCTGTGTCCATATTTAGGCCCCTAAAAAGTGGTCTGACTTTCCAAGGTAGTGAGCACCCAGAGGCTCCCATTGGCTAAATATGGCATTTGGAGCCTAACTTTAGGCACCCCACTTCTGATTGGCTAGAAAGTTCGTCTGGTTTTGGTGGTTTCTCCTTGGCCTTCATAGTGTGCAGGCAATTTCTAGCTAGCTCCTCTCCCCAAATGGGTTGAATGCGAACCTCTTTTCCTTCTGACTTTGAGCACAGGCTTCATATGCAGGTAGTGCATTTGGTAGGATTTCTTGGGTGGCAGGTACTCATTATGATAAAGGAATTTGGGGCTAGACTGATGGCTGTGTCACCATTATATGTTGGGATGTCCTCTTCTAACTCAAATCAGTCTTTTGTCACCTTTGTACTCATATCTTCTATTTATACCGTCACAAGGTTTCAGAGACATGAGGAAAACATGTTGGGCTGAATTCAGACCTGGCGCATTTGTTTATATCAGGTCTGAATGTGGCCTGTTATTTCTATTGTTTTGGTTTAGAACAGTTATTGAAAAAGGGCCAGATCTCAAAAGGTATTTAGGTGTCGAGCTGCCATTGAAATAAAAATATTTTCAAGGGTCTGAATAAACTGCCCTCTCTAGTCATTCTAGCTTGACCATGAGACATATTGTAAGTTTTAATGGCTCCTCTCCAAGAGAGTCCTGCAATTTAGTGTTGGTACTGCAATGGAGTGAGACATGGGGATCTGAGAATGAGATTTGGTCCCTTGCTCCCTGGTCTAGCTGAGATCAGGAGCTCTGTAGAGGCACCCCACTGGAACTCAAAGGGGAGGAAGCATCTCATTTTGCTCACTAGAGACCTTCAGTTGCTATAGGAGCAGCAGTAAAGATCTTGAGGGGGGGCCACCAGCAACCTTCCTCTGTGAGGAGGACAGGCTAGTCTGGTACAAGGCCTGATAGTGGAGGATGGGAAAGAGAAGGAAAAAAATTGAGAACCTGCAAGACCTGCTTTCTCTTGGAAAATGCTCTTGGTTCATGTCAAGCCTGCGTCTAAGAGTTTCCACAAAAATTGATATTGCAAATACATCCTAGCCACCTGAGTCTATCAGCGAGATGTGCTAGGTTCGCATATCTCATTCTTGTCCAGTTGAGTCAAGCTGGATCAAGCTGCCCCTGTTCTGTATTTTCACTAGGTGTCCAAGTTCAAGGAGAGTCTGTGCTTGGCCCCACTGGTATGTATTGATGGGAACGTACCAGTTGCCACCATTCAGTACGTCTGTGAAATTGCTAGAGAGCACCAGATAGCAGGTAAGGAGAACTCACTGCGAGTGGACCCCTTGGGGCATAATCCTGTGTGTTCTGAAACATGGCCCGCAAGGTGCTGAGCACCCTCTGCTCCTGCTAACTTCAGTGAGAGACTGAGGGCAGGTCCACACTGGGGCGGGGGATCGATATAGGAAACGCAACTTCAGCTACGAGAATAGTGTAGCTGAAGTCGACGTTTCCTATATCGAACTAAATTTACTTACTTCGGGTCCACGCGGCGCAGGCAGGCTCCCCCGTCGACAGCGCTTCCTCCTCTCGGCGAACAGGAGTTCCGCAGTCGACGGGGGAGCGCTTCTGGGATCGATCTATCGCGTCCAGATGAGACGCGATAAATCGATCCCAGAAGATCGATCTCTATCCGCCGAATTGGGCGGGTAGTGTGGACCAGCCCTGAGAGTTGAAGGCACCAACACTATCTTGCATCAAGTTATTCCCCTCTTTCCCCATGTTTTTTTTAAAATATATGAAATATGTTTTCACATATTCTTAGTTTTTCTTATTGTGCAGCTACATCAGATTTCTATCAGGGTAACATCTACAGCCTAGCAAAGGGTAAAGGTGAACTGAAAAGCTAAGCTGAAAGCTGAGGCAGGCACAGACTTGTATGCTGTATGCCTCCCATGGCTTGTGGCATTCAGCAAAGCAATACATTTTAACTTACCTATTTTTAAAAACCATTTGCCGCCCCTGCTCCCTGTGAAAATCTTGGTTTGCTGAAAACTCTTCACAACCCATCATAAGACTTCAGAATTGTTCCCCGCCTTCTTCAGAAGTAAGCTCTGCAGGGGGAGACAGTTCTCTAGACTCAGCCAGAAGGCAGAGACTACAAAGATAGTTCCTGCTGGCTGGCTGGCTCACTGGCCTGTCTATCGAACTAAATGCCCATTCCTGACTGTGCCTCTCATCACATCACCCCAGAGCCAGAAGCAGTTTAATCATTACTGTTGCAGTAGAAAGGGAGATTGAAGATAGCGTATCCTTTCCTGGCTATAATAAAGTGTAGATACCAAACACTGTAAAAATCACAATGAGCATTCCAAATAGCTGTCTGTCCTGAAGCCGAGAGATTGTTACACCAGCTAACCAACTACAATGTTTTTTTGAAGTGTGCTATGAGCCAACAGATGAGAACAAGGCTTCTAAGCCATTCCTTTCAGACAGCTGGAAAGCGCTGACCTACATCTCCCCCAATCTGCGAGAACTACGGGCAATAAATCGGACCCTCGGGCACCCTGTGCTGGCAGGTACAATACAGTGAAGTGGTAACGAGAGAGAAATACTTTCAGATTAACCTTGACACTGCATGGGGAGCTGCGTTTTCCCCACCCCTGCCGCCATTTCAGACTGACTGCTCCCACTGACCGCAAGTCCCTCGCTGTGCCGAACCAGCACTTCTAGAAGCAGCAGAGCTGTTTGTCATAGTGCTGCCTCCAGAAGAGTTAACTTTGGTTACCAAAACAGCTACAGCAGCTGGAGATTTTACAAAGCCCAAGAATCAGGGAAGGCCAGCTTTGGGCAGGGGCGTGATGAACTAGCTTAGAAGCTGCAGTTCACTGAAGCAGAGGAGCTGGTGACCACTGGTTGTGTTCTGAAAGAACATGGATTTTCTAGGGTTAGTACACAGACTTGTATTTGAATCAATTTCTATTTCAGTCCCTTTTTGTTTTTTTGTTTGTGTGTGCGTTAAAACAAATGCACTGAACCTAAAGACCCTGGTTAACTAATGAGGCACCTGGACCACCTCACAAAATCTCCACACGTTCTAAAACTTGATTCAGATAAGGCAAAAAACTAGTCCAGCAGAGAGTGCTCTAGGTTTGGGGTTGCTACATATCCTAGAGTTTGAGTCACTGTTTTTGTCATGCACGCTACAAGCCCAAGGAAATAGGATCACTAGTTTATTTCAGATGCCCCAGTGAAGCATCACAGCATGACGGTATTTGTCTTCAGACTGTGATGCTGTCTCTATAGGAGATGAAACATCACCCTATGCTGACACCAACACAATGGCATTAAGATACCGACAACATGACACAGTTATTTTGTGCCCCTGTACACATACACAGGTGTAAACTCATGAGAGGTGGCACCCTCGTTTCAGAATGGAGGTGCACTGGAGGGGCTGTGTGGAAGCTCAGGATTGGAATAGCAGGTATGGGGAGGGTTGCAGGTCAGGAGTGAGAAGCACACGGTGGAGCTGTGAGTGGGAAGTTTGCACAGTATGTCAGCTCTGCGGCTGCCTCTGGCCTATGCTGTCAGTGTTTTCCATGAGCATTGTAAACTCCCGGCTAGACTTTGAAAACCACTCACAAATAGGCCAACATCCCATGACATGGAAAGCTCAAGTCAGCAGTTTTGTGGTCTGAAGTGATGTTGCGGCTTTTCTTCCATTGCTGTCTAAAGAGCTGCCGTCCAGGCTGGAGGATGTTGTCAGGACTGCGATGACCCTAACCCACCCCTTGCTGACACAACTGCATTGTGTGGTGGTGACACTCGGCATGCATGGAGTCCTCTTGTGTGGCAGGAGAATGGAAGGGAGTGTCTCGCTGTGCCCTGGAACTCGCAAACAGGTAGGGAGCTCAGGAAGACCAACTGAGTGGCAAGGAGTTCTCATTCCCTTGTGCCTGGGAGCACTGGCATAGTAGTGACTCTTCAAGCCTCTCTCACCAAGGTTGATGCTGCTATACATTTACCTGTCCCTGGAGGACTGGACGGCTCTGAAGATTAATAATGGAAATTGAGCCTTCCTTTCCTATGCCACTGTGTGTCACAGGATGGCAAAGGAGGCAGGTCCAGGTCCACTGTGCCAGAGCAGGTGCTCTCAGTTTGGCCAGTTGAGAGGCCGAGGCAGCACTTGGGACTATAAATAGTGCCCTACCAAATTCACGGCCATGAAAAACGCATCACGGACCGGGAAATCTGCTCTCCCGCTGTGAAATCTGGTCTTTTGTGTGCTTTTACCCTATACTATACAGATTTCACAGGGGAGACCAGCGTTCTCAAACTGGGGGTCTTTCCCAAAAGAGAGCTGCAGGGGGTCGCAAGGTTATTTTAGGGAGGGTCATAGCATTGCCACCCTTACTTCTGCACTGCCTTCAGAGGTGGGTGGCTGGAGAGTAGCGGCTGTTGGCCAAGCGCCCAGCTCTGAAGGCAGTGCCTCGCCACCAGCAGCGCAGAAGTAAGGGTAGCAGTACCGCAACCCACCCTACAATAATGTTGTGACCCCCCTCCCCCACAGCTCCCTGACCCCTACAATTACAACATTATGAAATTTCAGATTTAAATAGCTGAAATCATGAAACTTACGATTTTTTAAATCCTATGACCGTGAAATTGACCAAAATGGACCATGAATTTGGTAGGGCCCTAACTATAAAGGATCCAGGAGAATCTGAAAGAGGAAGGAGACTCAGTGAGTGAAAACGGTCTTAGAGCACAGACTGAGTCAGTCAGGAAAAGGGCAGGTGAGAGCTTCCACACACCAGGGGAATGGTGGAAGGTCCTGCAAGGAAGCTGTAGTTGGTTCCTGGGAAAAGGCTAAAGAGAGGAGAGCAGCAAGAGGGGTTTGGTGGCTGGCATGTGTCCCTAAGCCAGAGGACCAAGGCTGAAGGCCAGAAAGCAGCAGTGGGAGTTGCCTGCTGACGTCTAAGCTGCAGCCCAGGGCATTAGAGAGGGCTGAAGATGGGAATAGCATCAGGGCTTACCCCACTTCACACTGGAGAGCTGGCCCCAGGGAAGCAGCGAGAGGGCCAGGGGGAGTGAGGGATGCTCCCCTGGTAAGGCTCTGGGGGTTCCTGCTGGGGAGAGTAGGGCTTACGCTTGCTGGAAGGGCTGGGGTGGCTGTCTTGGCAGAAGGACAGAGGAGGACTGACAAGAAGTCTAGTTGTGGTGGAAAATTCTGGAGTGTAGTATTTGGGGTGGCATGTTGTTGGATTTTTAAAGACTCTATGTACTGGGATGTGAGAAATGGACTATGTTTGGTACTTTTTGTTTTGGATTATTTGAAATATGTTTTTGGTAATAAACCACATCAAAGGACTGGAGGGTAAGCTTGCAAGGAGTTACTGGGGATTCTGAAAGGGAAACTGAGGCAGGTGCCTCAGTCATGCTGTAGCTTGCCATAGGAGGGCGCTCCAGGAAGGGCCATCCTACCATACAGTGATTCATATCTGTGGAGTGATCACAGAAAGTGATCATTTAAAATGTGCTTTCCCCTCAGTAATTAAGAATGCAAGTTTGAAACACTCTCCATGGACCTACATGCTAGTAAAACTTAGTTGCGCAAATCTTGGTGGAAAGCGAACCCCAAAAGGGTGCAAACATAGGCAAAGTTAATGTGATTCAAAATGTAAAGAAATAGTATTTGGATTCTAAGTATTGAGGCAACTGTGGGCAAGATCAGCCAGGTCCAAATATTGCTTCTAGACTTCGGTGAGTTCCCAGTAATGCCACTCCTCCTCTCCCTCTCTACAGAATGCTGCAGGCGAGCTGTGTGCCACCCACTACCCAGCAATCCCCATCTCCAGGGAAGAGATAGTGAATGTCTCAGGAGCAGGTGACAGGTATATTACTAATTACCCAGAGAAAAGATGCAGTTATGGGATTCCTTTATTTTGTGCAGCTGAATTCCAATCTGGAATTTTTAACACTACCATAAAGACAGATTTCACTCTGATACTTGGGAATTAACACTAAACAGGGCCGGCTCCAGGCACTAGCTAAGGAAGCAGGTGCTTGGGGCAGCACTCTGTCCGCTATTGGGGTGGCACATCCAGGTCTTCAGCAGCAATTCGGCGGCGGTCCCTCAGTCCCTCTCTTCCTCTTTGAGCTGCCGCCGAAGTGCCGCCGAAGAGGAAGAGAGGGAGTGAAGGACCCACCACCGAATTGCTGCCGAAGAATGGAGCGGCGCGATTGAGCTGCCGCTGAAGTGCCGCCGATTGGTGCTTTTTTTTCCCGCCGCTTGGGGCGGCAGAAAACCTGGAGCCGGCCCTGACACTAAATCCACCCAATAAGGAGTAAGGAACATAATTCCCCACAATGTGTACTAAGAATTTGCCCATAACAGCTTAATGTCTATTGAAGCCAGTCTGGCCACTCATCCTCCTTTTCCCAGAACTGGCTTGAACATATGCTACAGCATTCTAGGTCCCAGCAGTACAGCTACAAGTTCTGAATTACTCTGGGCTGGGCTGGGCTGCCAAACTTCTTGAAGTTTATTGGCTATTGAAGTACCATGGCAGTAGTCAAAATAAAGTAAACTACCTTAAGACAAAGCTGAATCAGTTTCTCTACAGTGGAAGTGAGACTTAACCTTCATTGTAAGGTTTGCTAAAAGTGGGACCCACCAGAGCCAGGAAGTGCCTTAAAGGCAGGAGTTGCCATACAAGTCAAAAAAATAACAGGAGTACTTGTGGCACAGTACTCCTGTTTTTTTTGTGTGGATACAGCTGCTACTCTGAAACCATACAAGTTCAGTTCATCAAGTCCAGTTTTCTGCCTGTGGGAGTAGCTGGTACCTTATGCTTTGAGTTCTCACCATACCTTACCTAATCATTGATGCAATGCTGTACATTGGGGTCGGATGGGACAGGCATTACTTACTGACCCCATAGTGATCAACTTACATCTTTATTATCCTCCTTGTCTTGTATAACTACATGTGATACAGTCATAATTATCCAAATCTTTTTTCATAAACTGCAATGACTGATATTTTACTGCAGTGAACTGTCAGGGAAGTCTGTATGAGGCAGATTTTTCCACATTTATTTGCCACCAATTTAAAGGAGTGATTAGCCTCCCACTTTCTCATGCTGGTGGACAGCATAAAAAGGGACTGGTTAGTTTCATGGGAACCTTAGTAATTCTGAGTACTTCAGTCAACTCTCCTCTACTTTATCCTTTCCAGACTAAATAATCACAATGTTTCTGATCACTCCTCGTATGTAAATCCTGCCATATCTTTATCCCTCAGCATTGCGTTTCTCTAGACTTTTTCAATCTCAGCCACATCTTGAAGGTGGGGTGACCACCACTGGGCATGATACGTTGAACAATGACCTAACCTCCTCCAGAATAATTGTTATAAGTGGCCTAATATCTTATCATTTGCTCTCTTTTAAAATTTACCTAAACTTCCTATTTGCTTTAAGCTGCTCCCCTGCCAGACATTGTCCATGATATGTCTGATGACACCTAGCTTTTGCTTCCTAGAGGACCCTGAAAGTTCAGGCCCATTAGTATCTGTATTACTGTAGTCCTATTAAAGTTAAATTGATCTGCTCTCATGAAGCTCAGTTTCTCTGAGTCCATTTGGCATTTCTCATGATCTTCTAGTTTCTATGGTGATTTCCTTCTCCTGCTGTCTAATAGCTGTTCCTTCGCTCTGCAGAAACCCTCTGCTCCATACAGTGCTGGGTGCAAGAACAGACTCCTTGTTGCCAGGCCTTTAAGACCAATGCTCACACAGGCTATATGTGCTGAGAAACCAAAGCGTACAGGGTGGCGGTGAACAGTTTCAAGGGATTGAACAATGGAATCTAACCAGAAGTAGCCAACACATTCGTGTCTCAATTAGTTTCACCTTCCAAATTCTGTGCGGGATCCAGCAAGGTTCACTGTGCTGTAGTTAATGGTGCCAAAGCTCTGACTTGGGGAAGGTGCTCAGAGCTACTCCAGTCTCAGTCTCTCCCAGCAGGAGGCACGGGAGGGAATGGTGTAGGTAGGGGCACTGGCTCAAGAGGAGCGTGCAGCTCATTTGTATCTTAAGGTTCTCTTGGAATCCCTGCCCAGATGGCTGGGTCTGCTGTCAGTTTGTGGAAGCTGTTTGCGCCCTGCACCCTGGTTGCTGTGACAACATAACAGTGCGTGCACATACACAGCACTGCTAAGGAATAATCCCCACCCCCCAAATATTCATTCCAAGTCTCAGGAGCTGTTGAGAGATTGAAAGGTCATCACAAACCACAATGTTCTGTGCCTTTTGTTAAGCAGAAACTGAGGTAATTCGTCTAAGTAAGAAATGGAAGTTTTTCCTTCCCATCCCCTAGGATGTAGTGAGAAGCACCTGGAAGCTCTTAGCAGTAGCCGCTCTCCAGAGGCTGGTACTGAGTGTAAATCTCTGCTGGCCCATAGCTACCAGATAGAGTGCTTGCCTGCACAGGGCAAGGGTAGCTAAGTGTAGCTCCCCAGACCCGATGAGGCCCTAGTGCTAGATGTCACCTGCAGCTGCTGTTGCCTTTACTAGGCAGATGAGACCTGCAGAGACCTTAGATGAACCGCTGGCTGAAAGTTGACAGGACTACTTTATCTGTAGAGGACTTCCTCCCTCTGCAAACATAGGAGCTCTGTTTTAGAGCCCTAAGCCCTTCCCCTGATATTAGTGCTATCTCTCTGCTTTTTTTAAATATCTCCTCCATTCTCCTAGGACTTCCCATTCATCTTCCCCACTCTCCATTTCCTTCACGTCACCACCCCTTTTTTCCTCTTATGATCTCCATCACCTTCTCTCTTCCTCGTCTTTCCTTTTTCCCTTCTTCCTCGTCTTCACTGCTGTTTCCTCTGTCTCGGTACTTATTTATTTAGATGTGTACAAATGCTAGAAAGAGGCTTCTATCCATATACCCAGATGCCCTTGATAGAACTTGAATACATCACACAGAATGCCCCACATGCAGCAGCAGAAGTCAACAGAACCAGCCACCAGCAAGTCAGGCAGCTTAGAAGCTCATACTCCCATCCCCCATCTTCCAACTCCAACAATTCCCTACCTTTATCCTAACTATTCCCCACCCCCATTGTTAAATGCCTACGGGGGGGAGGGGGAGATCTTGAATGGTCTCTTGCAACATGTGGTAACTCCTTACACTGAGCAGTCTGTTCCACCTTGTACTTAGCTGTGATGCTGGGAGTACCTTTCCCAGATCTGAAGAAGAGGTCTGTGTAACTCCAAAGCTTGTCTCTTCACAAACCGAGGTTGGTCTAATAAAAGATATTACCTCACCCACCTTGTTTCAGAAAATTAAAAACAATTTCACAAACATCTCACAGGCAGTGCACTCTGCCCCAGGAGACTGGGAGTAGCCAGATGTGCGCGTGACAAAGGAAGGAATCTCCTGTTAACTCCTCTGTTATGGTAAGAAACATCACTCAGAGTCTCTAAAGGAAGTTCTGTCTCTCTTTTTCACATCCCAATGGTACTGGGAGCTTCTTAAATTAAGGCACTGAGGCTCAGTAGTGAGCTACATATCAGGGGCGCTGGAACAATTTGTATAGTGGGGGCGCTGAGAGCCACTAAACCAAACTGTAAACCCTTTATATGATGGAAACCACTTCAAGCCAGGGGGTGCGGGAGCACCCCCAGTTCCAGCACCTGTGCTACATATTCTGAGCTCTACTGGTCATGTCTGTACTGAGTAGCCATGCAGCACTGACTAACCTCCCAAATAGGGCTGCTAATTTTGGTTGGACATATTCCTGGAGGTTTCATCTCATGACATAATCTTTAATTAAAGGTTAATCTTTAATTTTTGGAGACTCCAGGATAATCCTGGAGGGTTGGCAACTCTATTTCCAAAGCCAGTGGCATGCTGGGACAGTATAAAATGAGGGGGCACTCACTGTTTTAAAGTCTTGTCACGAACCCGGGAAGGAACATCTCCTGGACACGATACCCATCGCCATTAAAAGGATAATGTCTGTGACCCAGTGTCCTGAGGTTGGGACACGACAAGAGAGGAGACTTTCAGTCTTCCTTAGGGATACCCAAACCCCTTGTTAGACCCTCATCTCCCCCATCCCAGTTTCTGTTGCTTGTAGGTTGAGTTGCTGTAGGGACCCTTGGCTCTTAGCTTTGTTTTGTGAGTAGAGACACTTCAGTCTCTCTTTGGGATGGCAAGGTCTGCAGAATCAAAACCATTCCCCAGTGTCCAAAGCTGCGTTTTCTTTCTCTTTCCAGTTTAATGGCAGGGATAATCGCTGGGCTACTTGCTGGGCATGACACAGATACCTGCGTCCGGATGGGCCTGCTCGCTGCCTGCCTCTCCCTCCGTTCATACGAGCCCATCTCCCAGGAGATCAGTACTGTCAGCGTGAACCTGGAGCAGGTCAAGGCTAGGAGCTGGCCAGAGGTGAAGATGTGGAAGATGAATTAGAGCTCATGCTCTAGAACTCTAGCAGATGTTACCTCCCCATTCCAACCACACCTGAAGTGCAACATGACTTCAGATGTCCACCCCCCACTGTCAATCCCCCAATGCCACACAGCCAATATCTGGTACTGCACCTCCCAGAAAGCAACAACAACAACAACAACAACAAAAAAATCAGGGTGCCTAAACAGCTTGGGTTGCACCTTCCTGAAAAAGCTTGTATTTCTTCCTCCCATCTTCGTAGTGTAGACGCCAACCAGCTGTTCCTCCAGCCCAGAGAGTTGAACCAAACTCCTTTCAACAGCCCTGCTCAGCCACCACTTCGGCAACACAATGGATAGCTCAGACAATATGCTTATTATATATGGGCTGGCCGAACCGCAGCCCACTGGCACACAGTTCTAGGAGATGGCCCAGTGATCAAAGTAGAGCATTGTATGCTGGGACTTAAATATCTAGAAACTTCTATAGCCCCTCTGCAATGTCCAACTGCTTCCAAAACACAAATGAATGTAAGCTCCCATCTCCTCACTGAGGTGGGGAAGCACTGTTCTTGTCTTACAAATGGGGGATGGGAGGCACAGAGATTAAGTGACTTTCCCAAGGTCACAGTGAGTCTGTGGCACAGCTGGGAATGAAACCAAGATTTACCCGCTCCCAGCCCAGTGCTTAACCACAAGACCATCCTTCTACCTATGGCTTTTCTGGCATCCATCTTTTTATTACTGAGGGCAGTAACAATTTGCACCATTAATACAAATTAGATACAGTCCTTCGGCTGCTGGCAAGTTGCTAATCCTCTGACCACTGAGCAAACAAACCTATGAGAAGTAGGTTTATTCCATCTGGCATTGGGGTGCTCTAAGGGTCACATCTCCCCCCCCCCCTTATAAAGCTGCAGGAGGGTTAGCCACTGGCTGACCCGGAGGCAGCAAGTCAGACCCCCTTTCCTGGATGGGACTTCTGCCACCATATTCTGTTCCCTTCATTTGGAAAAAAGATGTGTTTTGTCTCCTTTGTCCATTCTGTCTCCAAGACATAATATCAGAGAGGATCTATAATCTCACCTACAGTGCCGTTACAAACATTTCACAGTGACATTAATGACCAGTGTGTTAGTAGATTTCCAACAATATATTACATGTCACCTTTTATATAAATATAACTGGTGTGAGAGGTGTATGAGGTTGTCAGGCCTGACAAGAGTCGCGGAGACAGAGTAGTGAATTACCGCTGGGCCGCTGTGTCACAGGAGCCTAAATACCTCAGAGGACCTGGGGCTAGGTACCACCCACTCAAACCATTTTCAGGTCACAAGTGACAATGAAGGTGATGATTTTAACCCAATTCCTAGCTCACCTCACAAGAGCCACTGTGCAAGTCCATGTGCTTGCAGTTCCAAATACTCAGAAGACATCCATGGGGTTTTACAAGTTAGATGGAAGTATACGGTTAGCGAAACATCCTGTTACTGTTTCAGCCTGAACTTGCTGGCAGTGCTAAAGTGGTCTTCAAAAAGTGGGAGGTTTCACGCAAGCTGGGAGCAGCAGCAGAGGTAAGACAGTGCTTAAAGAGAGAGAGAGAGAGAGAGAGTGTGTGTGCGCGCGCCCCTCAGTGATTCAGCTTGATTTTTCCCTCACTGGGTCTCTAACCCCCAACCTTGCAACTTTAAGCACTGCTCCTTGGGGTTGTTCAGTTTTCAGCTTCAGAGTTCAGTGGACTGGTGGTTGTCTGTGCAATTAAACCTCCTTCACTGGTGCCCTTATTGATAGAGAGCAGTTCGGGGGTGGGTGTGTAGCATTAGCCCTCCAGTATTACAGTGGCCCAACCTTCCTCCTCTTCAAAATCAGCGGGTAGTGTTAGCAATTCATTGGCTAAATTCAGCAGCAAGGCCAGCTAAGGTGGATGGTTAGCTTTTCTCTCACCTGTGAGCACTGGAAGTTGTGCTTTGCACCACAGGAAACAAAGCAGGAATCTTCTCTGCCTGTTATACAGTCTCAGGGATATTCATTTTTCACTAAGGCTTTGTCTACACTATGATCTGGGGGTGTGATTCCCTACTTGTGTACACATACTCGCACCAGCTCCCATCGAGCCAACACCTTTTCCCACCACCTTTGTGTACTCAGGGGGCAACCTCAGCCTAACCAAAGAGTGGGCGTACCAATGGTCTTTCCATTGGAAGCAGTGAAAGAAACACATACCCCCAACATCCCAGTGGTGAAAGTGCATAATCAGTCATCTAAAGTATTTAAAAATGTATGGTTGTAAAAGATGCCTTTGAGACCAAATTAGCCCCTTCCTCTCATGCCCCTCCCTGCACCTGATGTGCACTGTTTGCCAGCAGATCCATTTATTTATCTCAATCCTGCCTGCAAATAGTTTAGCCAAAATATTCCATGATCACTACTGGGAAAGAGAACACTAGACACACACAGATACCTTTGAAAAGAGGAGGGGGGGGTGTTGCTAGTGGGAGGGCTGTGAGAGAGTTTGGGGGAGGGGGAGTTTCCCAGCAGTAGCAGCCAGGTTTGCAGGTATAAGACGAAAGCTAGAATTTCAGTGTCATTGACACCCAGAAAGATGGGTGGGGTGGAGGAAGATCTCTGCTTTATAAAAGGGTTTCCGCCGCCCACACTGAGCAAGAGGCAGTTCTGATCCTCCCTACAACCACCTGGGCTGGGCACAGGAACACACAGTAGCTGAGAAGAAACCAGAGCCCAAGGATGAAGGTTTATGCAGTGACCACCATTGCTGTCCTCTGGGTGCAGCTCTCTTTCATGGTTCAGGCTGGGGATGGGAAAGGGTTGGTAGCTCCAGAGAAGCAAGTGGGGGCTGAGAGAGCGAGAAAAGCACCTCAGCCATCAGATGGAGGAGAGAAAGCGCCAGAAGGCAGCTCAGTGAGGTGTCAGCCTGCTGCCAGAGTGCAGAAGGCAGCCGGAGAAGCTGGAGTTGGAGCAAGGTCCCACATCAAACTGCTGAGCAAGCCACAGCGAGAAAGCAGTAAACAGAAGGCCACTAGCAAGCAGCAGAGCCCCCAGCTGCAGCCCGCCAAGAGAAAGAGCCCAGGATCCAGCAACCACTTGGAAGGCCACGGGAAATTCAATACTGACACTGTGAGTATAACACCACACCACTGCCCTCCGCCTCTATCTTGCTTCCACCTCAGACTCTGTCCCTGCCTAACAGCTGCCTCTGGGGTGGTGGGGAAGTGACCCTAGTTCATCTCATCAGAGGGTGAAATAAAAACCAATGATTAAGGTCTGGGGAGACAACAGAGAATGTCCTCTTCCCCCAGCCATCCCATCCTGAAGGAGCCGCATACTGAGGGTTTGTATGGGAGAGTCGGAGCGAAAGAGT
Organism: Terrapene triunguis; assembly: GCF_002925995.2. NCBI lineage: Eukaryota > Metazoa > Chordata > Testudines > Emydidae > Terrapene > Terrapene triunguis. The sequence continues at coordinate 13,025,678 of NW_020664598.1, forward strand.
TCTTGGGGGGGTCTCTGTGCCTGCCTAACAACCAGCTAAAGCCATCAAGGGGTTCTCCTAGTCTGTGTGGTATGCGCGCATACAGTTTTGTGATCCAGTCTAGCTACTCTGTCTGCAGGGCTTAAAGTGGTGTCACCGAAGCTCTGGGTCTGTCATTCACTAGCTCATAGTCAAATTACAACTTGTTTTTCAATATTTCTGGGGAGATTATCTTTAATACTAAACAGCAGCCATAGCTCAGATAGCAGTGTGAGATAGCCTGTCTTTGCCAGTCAGGAACCTCGACACCCTGCTCATAGGCTAGCCAGGGACGGGTGCAGAGCACTGGCGCAGCAGAGCTTGTCTCTTCTTAGAGTTCAGCATAAACAGACGAGCCCAGTTCTAAGCTGGAAATGCAAGAAGAAGTGTACAGAAATCTCATTCCCAGGCCGTTTGTTCCCTTCTAAACAAGTGCGTTATGATTAAAACAAAGTGAATAATTTGATTTTTCAATTTGGTGCTGAACCAAACCCCCAAATATTCGGTTTGTTTTAAACCAAAACGAGGTTTTTTCCTCCAGTGTTCCCTTGCCAAAACAAGAAAAAAAAAAAACAAATTTTCTTCTGGTCGAATGAAACATTTTGAATGGTGATTCAAAACGACATTTCCTAAATGACATGTTGACACAGTCCAGTTTGAAAAATGTCAGAAGGAAACTTTCAACATTTTTGAATTTTTTTTTCAGCTGAAACTATTTGCTGAGTTCGCCTCAAATTCATGAACAGTTTTGGGGCCCTGAATATTATTTGGCAAATTTACTATTGGTTGAAAAAAATTCACCTCACACTAATTATGTCACCATTGCTGGTACCATTCATCAACATATTTTCAAAACACAGGTGTCTGGAGCTGGGCAACTAAATATCAACTTTAAGTGTCTACGTTTAAAAATAGCATCTTGACAGAGCAGGTGGTTTATAGGGGCTGTAGCCCATGGGGGCTGAGCTCCACCTCCAATCAAGGGGTGCTGCTATGGATGCACTGAATACCTGACTTACATCACTTCTCACTGCAGTGGTCTTAGATCTGCCACCCAGCTTCACCCAGGCCACTTTAAACTTTGGCCAAGGTTTGATGACTCACATTACACAGATACCAATCTATAGCGAGAGGGCTTTCTTTATACCAGCATGAACCTCGATCAGCATCTCATCATAAGGCTGGTAACACAGCTCCTCCTTAGCGCCTATGACATAGTGTGATGGGGCCACTACCCCACACTGGCAGAGAAAGGGTTAACAGAGCCCTGGGGAGGCTGCGTGGGAAACAGCCAGTAGGAAAGGGACTGGGAGGGACAGCCAATCAGGGCCCAGAGGGTCCATATAAAAGGGAGTTGCAGGGTAGGGGCAGTTGCTGCTGGGAGCCCAGGGAGCAAGGACTGTGTTCCTGGAGGGCTGAGTGAACTGTAAGCACCAAGGTTGGACAGAGCAGTGACTAGTTCCTGGGACTGAATAGCTGAGGCCCTGAGATTAGGGGCTGGGGCCATGGGAAGTGGCCCAGGGAAATAGAGCAGCATTGACCAAGGTTACAGAGAAGCAACAGGAGGCTGCTATTTACAGGGTCCCAGGGTTGGGGCTTGGAGTAGTAGGTGGGCCTGGGTCCCCCCCACTCACCAGAGGGGAAGTGGCAGGACTGTTGGACAGAAATATCCCCCCCCCCACCTCGGAAGGGGGGAAAAGTGGATGGCAACTTAACCGGGGGGCTGAGTTGAGAAGATGACACTGCGGTTCTGGGAGCTGAGAGAGGAGCCATAGGCAGGAGCAGAGACAGAGTGCCGGTGTGCACACCACAGACGGGGACATTGGTCTCAAGTTAATCCCCAGCACGACCAGGAGGAGGCGCCAGTGACACATAGGCTCTGCTGTCTATCAATAGATCAAACTTATCCTACTCAGTATTAACAGTCAAAGTCAAATTAGAGTTGTACTTAAACAGGATACTGTTTAAGAGAATGAAGAAATGGATAAACCAAGAAATACGATAAAGAAAAACATCTCCTTGAACTTTGTCTAGGTAATGACTACACAAACCCAACTGCAATGGGTCGTAATTGCAAAAACTAAAGGGTGGTAGAGGTAGCTGTACAAGCCAGAGTCCCCTGTCTGCACCCTTTGCTTTTCCCCCTTTGCCCTCCCCAGTTCAATGGCAGGTATCCAGGAGAGAGCTGATCAACAACTTCTCCCACAATTGCATGTCCTTCTTTCTGGAAGGGACTGTTTCTTATCTAATAAAACCCAGCTCATTGTCCATGTCCTTGCACTGAGTGTCCACATGTACTATTTTCAGTTCATCCAGGCCTACTCAGACTTCTTCCTCCTAGCTCTCTACATTGGCGCTCAACTCTATAGAGAAATGGGTGGTTTCTTCCTGCAGGTTCATTCCAGCAAATTTCAAATGGATGAGGAGAGAGCTACGCCACCTGGAGAGAGCAGAGATCTAGTACCATGGTCCTTCCTTCAGTCTCAGTTGATTTATGGCTTTTAGAATTTTTGTTTTGTTTTGCTTGTTACGTTTGTAAAAATGGAACTGAAGCCCCCGGACCTTTCTAGATCCTTGTAATCTACCATTTTCTGTCTCTAAATAGAGCCAAGGTCTAGCTAATGTAGATTGTACATCCAGACCATTTAAGAAAAATGAAGTGAGGAGCCCAGAACAGGCAACAAATGCTCATCACATTACTTCATAGTCAACTTTGCAACTTGGCTTCATTTTCTCCTGGATTCATTAAAGATCCCTCCAGCTGTCTAGGAGAGATAAAGTGGATCTTCTGAACTCATCTAATTTCCAAACGTCCTATTGCTGTCAATTTGCAAGTGCTGGAGACAATGGCACACGAGAAGTGCAATCCCTGAGATTGACTGACTGACACGGATAAAACTGAATAATGAACTAAATGGCTTTTTGCAGCTCAGTTTAGAAGCCAGCCACAATTAGTAATGGCACAGTAGCCGTACAGCTTTAAACAGAAGCTCCTTTTAGTGGCTTTGGGGTCGATTTTTTCGAAGGCACAAATGGCAATCAGGTGCCTACCTGCCCTCTTAATGCCTGTGAAAAGTCTACCCTTTTGCCTCTGCCATGCACCTCTGCCAGGAAAGTAGATCGCTTTAAGAGAAGCTGCTGTCATGTTTCAGCCCTGGGGCAAGTAATTAACTGTGGTAGTTGCTAAGCCACCTACACAAGATAGGGCTGTTATATAATTTGCTAAATTAAAAACAGGAAGGAGCTGTTTTTTTATGAAGTCCCTGTGGAGCTAGGCTTATTAGTCCCTATTATTGATTTGCAGCTATGCCTAGAGAAGAGGAGAACTTTATTTGGATGGATCATTATTTGCACTGCTTTAGCTCCGACAGGCCCCACAGTGCTAGGCACCGTGCACACTTTAACAAAAAGATAGTCCTGGCCCAGATCAATCCAGGTTTGGAGGACTCTGAAATCCTCACCCTGCAACTTTAGAGAGTTTAAGAAGAACGTGAGCACCACCAAGGGGAAAGAGGGAGGAATCAGGGGCTCAGTTCCACCTCACAATGTTTAACTATTAACCTGAAGTGCAGAGATGGGCCTTAACTAAACCTCCAACTGTGGAAACCCCAGACTTTGGACTGAAGGGCGCTTCGAAATTGGACCCTAGATCCCACTGTCATGGCTGTTCCTCAGTGCTAGAGCAAGTCAAACCAAACCCCCAGATCCAAATACTGGGGGTAGAAGGAGGAAATGAAATTTGGATCGGGATCCACACTTTCATGGGAAAAGGCCTATGCAGAAAGTAAATGTTTATGTTTAGAGATAACCCTCCCCTCAACTGGGGGGAATTCAGTGCATTTACTAGTGTAACCACTAGAAACCTGAATTAAAGTTCAGTATAGTTTGAGGGTGTGGGGATCACTTGGGCTGGGAGTTGGTTGCAGAGGGAGTGTGTTGGTATGACAGCCTCTCTCTCCCTTTCTCCTTCCAGTATTCCTGTCCTGGGATTCAGTCTAAGACCTGCCAGAAACCCTCAGACTGTGATGGCTGCCTTGGCCTCTACACCTGCAAACTGCCTAGGGGGAAGTGTGGTTTGAAAGCTGTTTCCAGGAAAACAGGTACTGCACAACTCCCATGTCAGCCAGCCCAATGCAGCAATGAATGCGTCAGGGGCCCATTACAGATGGCCAGACGGTAGGGGCTTTACGTATGTCACTTAAAAAACCCAACACCAAAATGCCACACTGGACTTTTTCAAAACCTCTCTTTGTGTTGCACATAACAACTCCTCCAAGCTTCAACAAGTGAGCTTCAGGCAGGGAAGTAATGGGGCACTAACTAGCCTCCGTTAACTCTGTATTGAAGACAAGCCCTGAGTGATTTAGGTTGCAAAGTTAAACACTCAAGTTAGAAAATGCCAGAATTAAGCTTGTGTGTGCAACTACCATTCAGATACAGCTTTTAAGTAGGATCACATACTAGTTTTTTCCTCAGGCTGACTGCTACAATAGCTAACATGATTGTAAATGTGTTACACTGCATCTAACTTAGCCTTAGCTGCTAACTGGTGTTTCAAATGGGGTTAGTTACCCTGAGGTAAGTAAAACAAAACCAAAAAAAGAAAAACTCCAATCAAACAGACCACCACCTTTTTTTCCTGAGCCTGGTTTACACTCTAAAAAAGTATACTAAGGCCTTGTCTACACCTAAAACTTAGATCAACCCAGCTATGTCACTCAGGGTTGGGAAAAATCCACCCCCGACAGACATCGTTAAACCAGCCTAAGCCCCGGCATAGACACCGTTACCTTGACAGAAGAATTCTTCCAATACCTTAGCTACCACCTCTTGAGGGTGTGGATTAATCACAGTGATGGGGAAAAAACCCTCCTATCACTGTAGCAAGTGTCTACGCTATGGTGCTACAGTGGCACAGCTGCAGCACCATAGCTGTGCTGCTGTAGCATCTGTAGTGTAGACAAGCCATAGGAGTGATTTTAAACAGATTTAATTAAATCAGTGCAAAACCCTGTGTGGACACTGTAGTCCAGACTACCAGAAGACCGACAGAATCCCGTGTAAGTGTTCTTTGTGAAGCCATAGGAACAACATCAGGAGACCTTAAACAGCATATCTATCTACTGTCATAATAAAATGTGGATATTCTAAAACCTTTTCTGTGTGGGAACAATTTTTCTGTGTAACCTAAGGTGTACATTTAAACCAATATAGTTACATGGACATAACATCCCCCACCCCACCACCATGTGGACAGTCTTATTCTAGCATAAGAGCACCTTTTTTCAGTTTTCCTTTATGACGCTTAGAAAGGGGATTAAGCTAAACAGCAAAAAGCCATTCCTATACTAGTATAAACACACAGGGGTTTATACTAGTATAACTATGCTATGGCAAAACTTTCCCATGTAGACAAGCCCCAAGTAGCTGCATTTAAGACTTTAACTTAGATTATTCAAACTATTGAGTCCTCACCCTGTGCGATTTAGTGTTGTGTATGGTGCAATCCTGACTTGTGCCTTTAGAGGGCAATTTGACAGGTCAGTTAGGGTAAGTCTACACTTGGAGCTTGGGGAGACACACTCGCGCTAGCTTGATCAGAGCTAGTGCGCTAAAAATAGAGCATAGCTGCAGCGGCGCGACAGGCAGCCACCCCAAGTACATGCCTATCGTCTTGGATGGGTAAGTACTTAGGGCAGCTAGCCCATCCCACCACTTGCACAGCTATTTTTAGTATGGTAGCTTAGCTTGATCAGAGCTAGCACAAGTATGTCTCCTCAAGCTGGGAAACACCCCCACCCCAGCTCCAAGTGTAGAGTAAGGCTCTGCCTGGCTAGGTGGAGTGTGCACAGCCTTGCGGTGTTGCTTTATTGAAAAACAGAAAAGTAAATGTAAAGAGTGTCCTGTCCCTTTGAAGGCCAAACACAAAAACAGGGGTTTCCTCAGCTAAATTGATGGCATAAGGCCTGGCTTGCTGCAGCCAAGTCCAAAGAAAGATCTAAAGTCCTGCTCCGCATATGCTTATTAAAGGGTAGTGAGGGAATTGATTAATTCCCCAGAGCTGGCTCAACCCTGCTCGCCTTGCAAGTGTCTGCACTCAGGGCAGCAGAACTGCAATCCTTTATTTAACATGAAACCCCTTTCCTGTCAACCCCTGGACCAGGTCTGCATAGCCTGTCACAGGCAGGGACCTGCAAAGCACATATATATTCTGTAAGCGCCCCAACCATTCATACTGCCATATAAATCAATTTTTTTTTTAAAAGATCGGTGGAAAGATACTGCTGCTTTCCTTAGATTTGTAATAAGATCTCAGATTTGTCCTCTGACCCTCCATCACAAGATGCCAAGCATGTCAGGGTAAGCAAGATGAGGGGGAAAGATGGTCTCAAGGTTTAGACACTGGAGTAGCAGTCAGGAGACTGTGGCTCTAGTCCCAGATCTGCACAGGTGTCTTGTGTGAACTTGAGAAACCTCTCTGTGCATCAGCTTCCTCATTTGCGTAATGAACATAAAACCTGCCTTACTGCATGGTAGGAAGCTTAATTAATTACTGATTGTAAAGCAAATTGACATTAGGGGATGGAAAGCATTATAGAAATGCTGAGTGTTATGAACACACAGGCAAACAATGTTGTCTGTATGAATTTGCTATAGGTATTTAATTAAGGATAGATGTTACTAGAGCTCATTTTTTTAAATTTTAACTTATTTACATATTGACTGCTTCTGTTTCTTTGACTGGCAGCTCCATTAGCTCTAAACAAATCAATACAAGCCCCAAGTCTGAAGGAGGAATACAACGGAGATTACAGCTAATCAATCCCTCATCGCGCTTATTTCTTGGTGTGTGTTTTTTCTCTGTAGGTGGATTCTACCAAAGCGTACAAAGCACCTGAGGTACTTGATCCCGCTAACCGTTGAATGACACAGCACGATATCAAGCTGGAAAAGTCGTACTGCAGCCTAGAGCCCCAAACTTTTTGTATTTCTTCATAGCTCTCATTTTAAATGGAAGAATTCCAGACAAGAAACATTTCACAGTCCTGCTTTTTAGTCTTTAACATTCCATATGGTACATAGATTTGAATTGCTCTTTCCTTAGGACTACCAATGAAACTATTTCAGTGGATACTGAGCCCCTGGGCTCGAGGAGCACATTTACATTAGTCTTACTAAACATAGGCCACAAAATAAGAGGAACATGGCTGTAATTATTACTCCTGAGGGAATTCTGCACCTAAAAATTATGTGCACAATATTTTAAATTTCTGCAAAATTCTGCAAATTTTATTTGTCAATAAATAAATGTGGCTCCAGCATGGCAGAGGGGAGCACAAGCCAGTGTCTACATTGAGGGGGGAGATCACCCTAAAGCCACCACCTGCCCTGGTACAGGAATTCGGCCGTGACACTTCACCTGACCCTGACAGTGCAAGGGCTGGGCCTGCCCCAGAAACACACGGGGGCTCAGCCCCTCTGCGCCAGGCGCACCAGGTGTGAGTGGGCAGGCTCAACTAAGCAGAATCCAAGTGTGGAGGGGCTGAGTGGGGGGGGATCCAGGTGTGGGATGAGAGGGTTCTGTGTGGGGCAATCTGGGTGCGGATGGCTCAGTGGGAGATCTGGATGCACAGGGGCTCGTTGGGGGTTTCCAGGTGCAGGCGCAATGGGACTCTGCAGGGGATCCAGGTGAAGGTGGTTGGGGCTCAGCAGGGGTGCTGGGTGTGGGGGGCTCAGCAGGGGGGCTGCGGGTGCTGGGAGAGTGGGGCTTGATGGGGTGGGGGTCATTCACACCTCATTCATTCAACAGGGCGATTGATTACAAAGTGGGGGGGGGGGAAGATCTTATTCTACTTCTAGCAAAAAGACATTTTTCTTTTACCTTAATTATACTACCTTAGGGGCCCGCTATAATATATTATCAAGGTTCAATACAAAGTCATATAAAAGTTATACAAAAATGCATAATGCAGAGATTTATCTACAACTGCATTGATTGACTGCTGTGTGCAGTAATATAGTGACCCCTGGGTCTTTGAATGAGGCTTTATACTCGGGGGGGAGGGGGCGAGCGGTGAGTCGGGGGCGAGCGGGTGGGCAAAGAGGCTAGCAGTGAGCCAGCAGAGGTTCTAGGGGCGGGCATAGGGGTTTCTGGCAGGGGAGGGAGAAGGTGAAAGGAGGCCAGTGGTGGGGGGGGGGACTGACTAGGAGGGACGCAGCAAGCCAGTGGGAGGGTAGGGGGTGAAGAGGGGTGTGATGGTGGGGCCGAGCGGGGAGGGGGCGGGTCCTATTTTACTGCTGTGATCTGGTCACCCTATGTGTGCCATTTCTTCCCCCTCCCAAACCTTCCTTTTCGGCCCACAGCTGTTTCGGCGGGGCGGCACTGGGGAAGGAGGGTTTGTTTCTGCGGGGCGGGCAGCGCTGGGGAGGGGCGCAATTTTATATTCTTGCCTCGGGCGCAAAAATAGCTAGTTATGGCTCTGCTTCACTCCCACATTCCCCTCCCCCTACCCTATTCCACCCCCTTCCTTCCCCACTGCATCTTCCACCCACCACCTCACCCCCTCTTCCCTCCCCCCCCCCGTTTACCCAGCCCCACTGCAGGCACTCACTGTTGCAGAGAAAACTGGAAGGCTCCCACCACACAGAAGGGGAGCCCAACTGGCACTAGGACCCAGGAGGCAGCATTCAGCTGCAGAGTCAGCAGAGTGGAGAGGCAGCCTCCTTCAGCTGGACAGCTCTGTGCTACCAGAAATGGGGAGGGGGGGCAGTGGCACGTAACCCTGTGTGCCTCCACCATGCCTCACCTCTGTTGGGGGGGGGCAACCCCCCCCCCAAAAACACTGTGCCCCTGGGTGTCCCACCCCCACCCTCCACATGGCTTCCCTTTGCTTCCCTGCTGTTTTCTGCAGATGTGCAGTCATGCAGAATCCCCCCAGGAGTGAATTATGGCCTGTTTTATCGTGGCTACTATCAGGAGTGTTTCACTAAAAGCTGCCTGGTTCACAACACCAGTTTCAGCATGTCCACATGCAAAATAAACATGAATTTAGAAGGCAGTTAGCATTTTGAACATGTCTGGAAACTTTCCTAGTTCTTCCCCCATTCTGGCTCCAATACAGCAAAGTACCCAAGCCAAGCACGTGCTTATGTCCCACTGACTTCAAATGTGCTTTACTCAGCTAAGCATTTGTGATGTGTAGCAGCAACTCTGGTGCATCATTGGGAGCGGAAACATAACTTGAGACCTCGGGTTCTAACAGCATGAGCTTCTATTACCTGTGCTAAGAGACCCAGATTTGTTCACCGACGCCCTAGCATGTTCATCAACCTCCGTATGTGGCCCTGACGCCCCTAGAGGGGAACAGAACACTACACTGCACAGGTGTGGGTTACAGATGCAGTAAAGCACATGGTTAAGTGTTTGGCTGGCGTGGGGCCTGTAACACTAGTTTCTCACCGTTTATCTATCATTACATTTCCCTGACCCTTTTTTTTTTAAATATAAAGAAACAGCTTTAGGTTAGTGAGGACAAACTGTTCCGTGGAAATCACCACAGCGGGAGTCCACCAAGATTTTTGGTAGCTGCAGAAACTACTCTTTACAAGTCACAGAATCACAGACAGATAACAGAGTTGTTAGGGCTGAAGAAGGCCCATAGTCTTGATCCAATCACACTGAAGTAAATCAGAGTCTTCCAACCGACTTCAGCAGTGGATTGGCCTCCTGGTGCCTCATCCCTGCTTTGTCTGTTTATGTTCACACATCGCTAATATCTGTCAAGTCCTTGCAGTAGTCACACACTTGGATTACAGATCTGGATTCTGAGCCCATCCCCCCTCCTGTCCACACACGTAAGGTTTCAGGATGTTTGGACTAAAATGGTTGAGGTCTCCCTGTAGTTGACTCTAGAAATGAGTGCACTGTAAACAATCCCAAGAATGCTTGGTTTCCTTGGTTTACAATGAACAGGGGAGACTCTTTAGGCCTTTGCAAATGATGTTATAGCCAACAGTTGTGTCTAACTTTTTCCCCCCTGATTATTTGTTTGATTGCATTATTGTGCACAGCTCTTGCAATACAGAACAAAAACAGTGACTTCAACTGAGCCATTCATCTAACCCACTAGAAGTCACTGCTTGCAAATGTCATTGATTTTCAAGTGGCAGGTGGAAGATATGTAGCTTACCTGCCCTATACAGACTGATTCTAAGTGACAATACTTGGAAGTGGAATCTGACATGAAGACCAAGGGCATAGATTTGTGCAGGTCGATGGAAAAGCTTCTAAATAAAGCAAAATGGTAAATGCCTCTTACTGTATTTATTTTATGTTAATTAAGTGAATTTAATGCTGGTGAAAAGTGCTATGCCACAGATCGGCAACCTTTGGTACGCGGCCCACCAGGGTAAGCATCCTGGCGGGCCGGGTCGGTTTGTTTACCTGCCACGTCCGCAGGTTCAGCCGATCGCGGTTCCCACTGGCCGCGGTTCGCCGCTCCAGGCCAATGGGGGCTGCGGGAAGCAGTGGCCAGCACATCCCGCGGCCCGTGCCGCTTCCAGCAGCTCCCATTGGCCTGGAGCAGCGAACCGCGGCCAATGGGAGCCGCGATTGGCCAAACCTGCGGATGCGACAGGTAAACAAACCGGCCTGGCCCGCCAGGGTGCTTACCCTGGTGGGCCGCGTGCCAAAGGTTGCCGATCCCTGTGCTATGCTGACAGCTCTAGAGACAGAAATTATCCCCAGATCAGAGACAGCAGCAGCTGATATTGATTCAACCCTGTTCTGGAGGAACAGCACCTAGCAGAGAAAGGGGAGTTCAAATCTCCATTCTCATTTGGCCCCCATCAGCCTGTCTGCTGAGGCTACTGACAAGGCAGCCAACAAACCACAAATGGATGGTGGGGTTTGTGATGTTGGCAACTGACCGCTGGAAACTGGGCTGTTACATGATCGAGGTGGGTAAAATAACAAATGGAAAAGATCAGTTGGGTTCTCCTCTCTACCTGCTTCTAGAACAAAGCACATTCAATTTAATTTGTAACTGATGGAAGGAAACGGGTATTTAAAAAAACAAAAAACACCTACACATAATTAACCTTACATTATGCAGCGGGCCCCACTGATTTTTTGTGGATGCCACTACTGGCTTCTGAGGAAAACTGGAAATTAAGTAGCACTGAGTTTAAGCGGAGTGTACAGTACTTCTGAGAGCCAGGTGCCGAGCGTCCCAGCTTGGACACCCTAAAATAGCAGCACTGAAAGCGGAGGGGGTGATTAAGATGATAAGCCTCTAGCAACTTTGAGCCTGGACTGCAGGCTCTGTGGCTTCAAATTCCAGCTCTTCCCATTCCACCGTATGCAGAAGGCTGATGCCAGTCTTCTCACACAAACAACAAAGCCGAGCCACATCATGCCCATCCTCAAACAATCCCACAGGCTCACTATTCCCTTCAAAACCGCCTGCCTTGTTTTTAAATCCCCTCACAGTCTTGCTTCAGACTACCTCAGGGACCTGTTCTTTGCCCCGTTCCCTTCTCATATCTAGCAACAACCCCCTCTCACATTCCTACTGCATGTGATGCAAGAGCCTTCTCCTCCGCAGCTCCTACTGTCTGGAACAGTTTCTCTGTGGCCTCAACGCGCCCTCGTTTTATACCATTCGAAAACACATCCCTTACGCTTGCTTCAATTTCTGTCTTCCACTTCTCATCTAACTCAGTAAAGCATTTTGAGAGAGACACCCCGATAAATGAAATAGTATTGTACCGAGTTTGGTAAAAAAGTCAATAACTTTAGATATATTTAGTGTTACTAAACTACCTCTGCAAACCCAGTCTCCCAGGGGAAGGCTCTTTGGGGGGGTCTTAAAGGTCCAGCTGCGAATCAGCTGGTTTTACCCTGTTTTGCTGCTGCTCTAGCCCTTCCTGACATCCAGGGTTCCACTTTGCAGCTCTTAATGAAGTTTGTCTATTTATCACTGTCCCCATAATAATCATACTTGTATCTCACATTTATACTGGGGTATTACCCAGAGGCCGACCAGGAAGGAGGCCCAGTTATGTTACACACTGTACAAACATAAAGAATATATAAATTGCTAAGCACCATACAGACATTAGCTAATTAACACTCACCCATCTCTCTGAAAGGCACCTGTCCACCCTGCCCACCACTCACCCACTCACTCTTTGCACCCACCACAGCTCCTTCTAAGAGAGGTGCCAACATTTGAAGAAGTTTTGCAGGCACAACTCTCCAGAACACAAGGATCAAAGGCCACCAGCCCCCCAGGTGCTGAGAGGGGACTTTCATATGCGTGACTCTGGTGAAATGTAGGCTGCTCTTAAGCTGAATATATGAATTGTCAAGGCCCTTCCATGGTCTGGGGGAGGGGTGTCAGATGAATATCCAGGACTGTGGGTGCTTTTCTGACTCTAGGGATGTCCCACTCCCCCATAATCCACCTTCCCCAAACACCACCATCCCTAAAGCTCCCCTTACTTGCGTGCATCCTCAGGAGACATCTCCACTCACCCTCTTTCTCACAGAGGGTGGATGTGGGGCTTCTCTCCTCTTTCCAGGGAGGAAGGCTTGGGGCTCCTCCCGTCTGGCCTCTCTCCAGGGAGCAGGTGAGCTTCAGGACTTCCCATCCCTCCTCATCTGGGTGTCTTCATGAGCAGGGGTTAAAAGGCAATTGAAACAGGAGAGTGGAGTTCTCATGCCAGCCAGGGAAGAACTTCTAGCAGCACATCTGCTTTGGTATATGCCCTGTATTCTCCTATGCTTCCCTCCCCCACAACCTTGAGAGAGAGAGACACAGGGTAGGACAGAGCATGGCTCAGCAGATGATGGGGAGGGAAACAGCTGCTGCCTGGAACCAGCAGAGCAGGAGAGGAGAGGGGAGGGAAGCAACAACCAGCCTCCTGCCCACTCTTCACAGCTCCCCCTCATGGTGATGGGGCTAAACATGTTTTTTTTTTCCCTCTTTTAACTGCTAGGCTGGTACTTGGGACCAGGTTCAAAATCCCAGGTGAAATAAGGCAATCATGTGAGCCACATACAAACTCTCCCACTCCGTCCCGCCAAAGAGCTCTCCTAGTCCAGCGTGTGCAGGTGGAGTTAGTGATTTTATTTTTTCTCCCTTGATGTCTCTAGTTGTAGCTTGTAAGTTTTCAAACGTCGCGTTGATGGCTAAAGGGACACTTTGGGTCAAATCAGACCCCAAATGTAGGTTTTTTTTAAAAACTGATCTTTTTAAGAAAAAACAATAGAAACATTTTGCATCAAATAAGACATATCCAATGAAAACAATTTGCAAAAAAGTATCGCCATTCCCCTGGCAGTGTTTGCAGTCTGACATTGCAGCATTGGGCTAGGGCCTAAAAATCTAAAAGAGAAATTAACTAGAAATCCACTCTAAACAAAAGGGAAACTGGCTTGTCAATTTTCATTGTCCAAACTGAGCGTAATGCAGAAAATAAACACCAGAAATAGTGAAAGCAAATTAGATTATAAAATACTTCCTGCTTTCATAATTTGCTTTCATTGCTAACAATTTTTTTTAAAAAATATGGTTTTAAACCTAACAGTGTCCTCCTAATAGTCTATATTGCCATGTTAGAGGCCTGGGTTTGATTCCTGGGCCTACACTCTTGCTTCCTTGGCTAGCAGAGGGTGAGAGTGCTGCAGAAGCGCTCTGATTAACACCCACAGAAAGAGTGTTTCACACTGAGCCATCCAGTATCTTGCTCTTGTGCAAGCTCGGGAGGAAATCCTACCTGAGCCTGTTTTATGTGGGATCATATAGGTGTAGGGTGTAAAGTGCAAGGAACGAGTGAGGAGATCCCCAGGGTTCTGACAGGGAACTGGAGGACCTGTAATAAACCCCCAGCCCCATGAGTCATCAGCAGGGTGACCAGACGTCCCATTTTTAAAGGGACAGTCCCATATTATCCTGCAGGTGTCATGACTTTTTCTAAAAAACGGACAAATTGTCTGGTATTTTCTGTCTTCTCCCCCCCATCAGTACTGGTGGGTCCTGCTGCTGGCCGGATCCCTGCTCACCAGCCGCCCGCCCACCAGTGGTGAGTGGAGGGGTCCAGTGGCCGATGATGGTGTGGGTGGGTGTGCAAGGCTGATGGCGGGGCAAAGCTGTAGTGCATGGGGCCGGCCGCTCCCCCTGCTGGTCCATCAGCGCAGCCTCCTCTGTGTGCTGGCTCTCGGCCAGCAGGACCCCGCCCCCCCATCCCATTTCCGGCCAGCACTGGCTGCGCGCTGCAAGCTGTGGTGGCTGGTGAATGTGGGTAGGCGCCAGGTGGCAGCCGGTTAAGTGTCGCCTCTGCTGCCCATCCATCTGCCCTTTACGTGCTCCCCCTCTCGCTGTCCTCTCCCTGCTTTTCCCCTTCACCCCCTCTCCCCTGCTTCTCCTCCATATCCCCCCGGTGGCATGCATCCCACTCCCAGCGCTGTGCGGAGAACCAGTCCCTGGTCAGAGTACTGAGCTCAGGAACAGCCTGGCCAGCAGGCTCCTTCCTTCCCCCACTGCCTGTGACTGGGCCGCCACCCCGGGAAAGCCCAAGACCCTCTGGTCTGGGGAGCTGGCCAGGAGGAGCCGAGCCCTGCATGTGCAAAGCCCCGCACAGCGCTGGCATGGGGAATCCTCACAGGGTTTGCACAGAGAACCTTCAATGTTGCAGCACAGATCTCTACCACATCCACAAAAGGAGCCACCTCATTAGCTGGGAGCAGTAATAAGTTGCTATACTCTAGTGGACTAGGAACTAAAGGGGTCATGAAACTGGTTTTGCTAGTGACCCACATAAAGAAATACAAATTCTAACACTACAACATCCTACCTTCAAAGGCTGAGTCCTAAAACTTTTTATTTGCCTTCGACACAGTTGGCTGTTCTCTCCAGGTGCGCCTGAGGTGGTGCACCCATTGGCAGTGCCCCTTCTTCGCCATCAGCCATGTCCTGGCATGCCACCACTGCCAATCAAACACTGTGTAACACTTCATAATTAATCACCCACATTAAAAATGGTAACTTTCCACAGAACATGGCAGTCAGATCCCATGTAAAATGCAAGAACCATTCAGGAATTCATCAGCATCACAAGCTAACTACAACAGACACTGCATGTCTTGTCAGAGCAGAAGGGTTTTAGCTTTGGCTGAGCTGCCATATTTTGTGCCTGAGCTGATCCCCAGTCAAAGTTGGGGTCTGGAAAAGGGAAACCCACTTGAACTTCTGGAAGCCTGTTTCTA
This sequence comes from Terrapene triunguis, assembly GCF_002925995.2. Classification (NCBI taxonomy): domain Eukaryota; kingdom Metazoa; phylum Chordata; order Testudines; family Emydidae; genus Terrapene; species Terrapene triunguis. The sequence continues at coordinate 13,040,967 of NW_020664598.1, forward strand.
AGGGTTGGACGCTGGGCAGGGCTCATGTTGGAGAGCTCTTTGGTGGGCGTTATATGAAAGTGAGAGACATAAGAGAGTTGTAACAGAAAGAGTGCTTGAGCATCAGTGTGTGGGTGGGTGGGTGCGTGGATAAACAACTATTCGATTTGACCACTAGATGGCCCTGTTGACCCACATACAAAATGAGGCAGAAGAACATAAGAACGGCCATACTGGGTCAGACCAAAGGTCCATCAAGCCCAGTATCCTGTCCTCTGACAGTGGCCAATGGCAGGTGCCCCAAAGGGAATGAACAGACAGGTTATCATCAAGTGATCCATGCCCTGTCACCCAATCCCAGCTTCTGGCAAACAGAGGCTAGGGACACCATTCCTGCCCAGAGGCAGGGCTGGGGTGGAGCAGGGGCAGGGGCCCTGGGGAGGAGGCAGAGCAGGGGCTGGAGCAGCATGCAGCTAAGCAGGGCACCAGGAAATTTGGTGCCCCAAATTTCCTGGTGCCGTATGCAGCTGCATACTTTGAGTATGGGTAAGGACGGCCCTGCTTGAGTGGTAACAGCTAATTTAGACCCCATCATTGTATATGTATAGTTAGGATTATGTTTTCCAATGTGCATTACTTTGCATTTATCAACATTAACTTTCATCTGCCATTTTGTTGCCCAGTCACCAAGTTTTGCGAGATCCTTTTGTAGCTCTTCGCAGTCAGCCTAGAAGGCTAAAAAAAAATATCTATAAATTAAGCAGCGGGTTAAAAAAAAAAATCTATAATTCTCAGCAATAATTCCCAACTCATTTTCTTTTTACGCCACTCACTTTTAATTACATTGTGTAAGGTTCTCAACTTAGACAATACAAGGAAAGACCTCTCCACGAGGCCTGTGACACAGCTGCCTTGCAGAGCATAGCGGTCGATTAGTTGGCTGGCATATCAAGTTCTCAGTAGGTTTAGTGGTTCCCCCTCCACCTCCTTTCCTCATTCGTAAGCACAACCTGCCCATGTCCTTCAGCATCCCTGCAGTTCTCAGCGTCCTCGTTTTTGTCAAGACCTATTTTCATATGTTTCCTCTATTTCTCTCCTCCTTCGTTCTCAGTCCTGGGTAATACGACCCTTTCCCCCCAGTCTCCATTATCACATCCAACAGTGCCACTCGGAAAGGAGGCAGGGCATGTGTCAATGGTTAATATTTTTCCTAACCCCAATATAAATAGAACAAAAGTATAATAACTAAGAAATCAAATCCATTTGGAGGTCTGCAAAATGCTACTGCAGAGTTTAGAGTGCTTGGTCCAGTGCATGTTACTGTAGGAGTCCAGAGACCTCTCCAGGCTGCTCTACCGCCATCTGTTCATCTCATGGGGCCACTTTCACACAAGAGCAAACCCTGGCCTTTCTGCCTCCAGAGCTCAGCATCCAGGGCTGTCACCCCCTTGGGAGCAGGCTAAGTGGGAATGGTTGGTAACAGTTCATTTTGTTTCTGCTGAATTTAGGGTGACCAGATGTCCTGATTTTATAGGGACAGTCCCAATATTCAGGGCTTTTTCTTATATAGGCGCCTATTACCCCCCACCCCCGTCCCGATTTTTCACATTTGCTATCTGGTCACCCTAGCTGAATTGTAAAATCCTTCTATTCCATGGAACGATGGTGCTCGTGACTCTTATTTCTTGTGGAGGAATTTCATTTTGCTACCTGATGGAGATGAAGTGAGGAAAACAGCCGTTACATAGCGACATATACAGTGGAGAAAGTCTGAGCTCCATCTCTCACCCCCAGAGCCAACTGGAGCAAGGACTGAGGGGGAGCTGCTGCCTCAGAATTACCTCTCCCCCTCCCCCCCCCAGCAATGCTGGGTCTTGTTCAAGAGCAAGTTCTCTTTCCCTCCCTCCCCCCAAGGAAGGAATTGGCTCCTGCTGGAGCTAGGCACAATAGCACTGCATGTGTCAGCCAGACAGGGGCGATTTGAAAGGGACACAAGATATGGCCTTCTCCCTCCTTCCCCCTTAGGCAGGAGTTAAAAGTTGTGCTTTCAAAGGACTTCCAGCCCTCTTTCTCTCTGTCCCCCTAGGTACTTACATGGCCTGCGCTACTGCAATAGCGGAGCGCCTTACAGCTGTTAATAGATTTATCTTCACAACACTGCTGGGAGGTAATCTCCTCATCCTCACCTCAGCAGAGAGGGGCTGAAGCACAGGGGGATTAGCTCACTTGCCCATGTGGGGATCCAGTCCATCCCAGTGCCTTAGCCCACAAGACCAGCCTTCCTCCTTTGGGAGTCAGGTAATGAGCTCAGGGTCCAAACTTTGACACACACACCCCACCCCCACCTCGGCAATGCAGCTCCCAGTGCCACTGACATACGTGTGCGTTAATACGTGGCCCAACCCTGACCACTGACTGAAGGCCCCGGGGGAAAGCAGATTCAACCCTCGGGAGAGTGGAGCTACCTAAAATAGCATCTTTGTTGCCAAATCACTGAGCTGGTGTTAAGAGTAACATGCAACACAACCACCGTGAAAAGTCAATGGTTGCTCTGGCATCTTACCGAGTCCTTTCAGGAATTTATTGACTCCACTCTGCTCTCCACTGGGGAGCGTTTCCAGGTACTCCTGGGCACGTACCTCAAACAGACCTGCGGCAAAAAAGACCCACAATCCTTTTGGTTCCAAATATATAACAATAATACCTACCTCTTCATTAGTAGAGCTAGAAGCACTTTACTAAGGAGATGAGTACCACTATCCCCATTTTACAGAGGAGGAAATTGCAGCTCACAGAGCAGACATTGACTTGCCCCAGATTACCCAGCAGGCCAGTGGCAGACCTGGTCTCCAGAGCCACAGTTCAGTGCTCTATCCACTAGGCCACACTGCTTCCTCATGCAGGCATGACTAGCCAGACTGAGCATCTTTGCTTCGTGGAGGGAATGGAGGAATCCTTTTAAGAGAATTCTCTTGATCTCTCTGACAGGGAGTGAGCTGATAGTAGAATGTGGAGCCATTTGAGGAATTAACATTTGGGGGCCACATTTTCACCATCTAGGAAAAGCTCTTTGATCCCTCTGCCGTTTCCAATGTCCACCAGTCATTAGATCTTTGGAGGAGCTTGCTCAACCAGCACTGACCAGCCGTTTGGATGAGACAGGCCCCTCAAATCAGTGGAACCTTAGAGGCCACGGGACAGTAGTTAAGAGCTCCTCAACACCCTTCTCTCAAATGTCTATCCCCAGAAGGAGGCATTACGACAGTAAATACATTATACATCAATACACTGGAGCTAATGCTAGTTCTGTAGCATCCCTGACAAAAACTCAACATAGAACGGAAGAGGAACCACATGTGACAGAAACTAGTTATGCTGCTTAACACATCGTGAGAAGGTGCTCACAAGCTAAGAGAAGCACCTCTAAACTGCTGCTATTTCCCAGCATTCATTAATAAACTCATCACTTCAAAACACTTTGCAAACATGAACTAAGCCTCACAACACTCCTGTGATGTAAGTAATAGTTCCCCCAGCTTTACAGATAGGGAAACTGAGGCAGAGAGCATTTAAGTGACTTATCCAAGACCAGAGATGGAGGCTAGGAATGGAACCCAGGAGTTATTGGCGCCTGGGTCTATACTCAGGCCACACCTCTCTCAAAGAGGGATGGGATCACTGCAATCTTTCAAAAACACATGGTCATCATGGCCTCACCCCAGAGCTACAGCCAGTGCTGCTTCAGGGGACGATGCTGGCTGCTCACCCACCACTCCCAGGGGACTGATGACAAAGATTCCACAAGCCTAGCTGGAATAAGAAGAAGAGCCCCTAACCTTTGACCCCCTGTTTCCGCAGCTCCCGTTCCTGAATGAATCCCCCAAACATCTGGGTTTCCATGAAGACCTCCAGGAAGCGTCGAAGGCTCTTGGAGGAGACAGACTTGCGGAAGGCCTCCCGCTGTAGGGTCCGCTCCTCTCGCTCGCTGGGGGTCAGGAACAGGGAGTAGTGGCCCATGATCTCCACAAAGAAACGAACAAAGGCTTCAGACACCACTTCGTTCAAGGGGCTGGACTCTAAGGAAGAGGTGGGGGAGAAGCAGAGAAAGCCGTGAGGTGATGGTGGTGCTAGTGGTGGAACTGTGAGGATGCACTAGGCGGGAAGGGTCACACCCTGGTTTACTTTGAAGTTGCATTCCTGGCTTTGGTTCCACACCACCTTACCAGCCCTGCTGGCCTCTTTAGGAACTGTGCCCTGCACGGGTCTGAGAGTGAGAAGCAGCTGTGGAGAGAGAACACCTCAACATGTACTTTCCACTAAAAAGCTGGGAGTGGGCTGCCACTGCTCCCAGGAGCACTACGTAGGCTGCAGGCCCCTGGCAGGTGATCCAGTGTGGCACATGCACAAGGTGCAGAACCTCAGTGTGGCCCCCCATCAACCTCCACTCCAAGGTGCTGTTTGAGTCCAGCGGCTAAGCAGGAGGCCTTATCTCACTTTGCCGATTCACCCCTGCCCAGGATGGGGGTGCTGTGGAGGCCGCAGGCTCTGCCCGGCTGGAGGGGAAGGCTTCACTCCCAGGACTGACACCAAAGCAACTTCCTTGGCTAGGAGGAGTCTGGCTGTGGATAAGGTGTGTGTGTGTGTAGGCAGGACGTATGGGGCAGAGGCTGAAGGAGACCCCATGGAAGTCAGTCACATAGCAAAGGTCACCAGCGCGCTGGAGAGTTTAGCAAAGCCCAGCTAGTTCTAGCCATTGAACTGCATCTTCCATTCAAACCTGGGCCAGGGGATGAAAACTGCCCCTTTTGGGGAAGTGACTGAAGGGCCGCCGGGCCGGGCCCACCCGATGAAAACGAGCAGACAGGCTGTACCGTGTCTGCCATTCAGAGAGCCCTCCTCCTTGTCGCTAGCCAGCTCATTCCTCTGCTCCAGGATGTGCTCTAGCGCCGCCTGCAGCTTCCGAGGCAGGATGGAGTCCTCGTCCTCCATCTAGAAAACACAAGCACACACTCAGGGACCTTCTCAGGGTGGGGCTTGTGCTGGCTCCGGGAACCTGCATTTCTCCTCAGCTAGCTCGCGTGGAGTCCGGGAGAGATGGGGCAAGGGCATGGAAGGTTATCTGTTATGAGACCGGGAGAGCAATAACAACAATACTCGGCGCTTATCTAGTGCCTTCTGTTCGGGACTGTCCATCCCTTCTATAAGCACTAAAGTGGGTGTCTCACCCCCAGCTACCACCTCGCATTGGACGGATTTGTAACCTGTCGTTTCAGCTGTTCGATCTGAGATCATGTCGCCCGTCTCCCAGCCCTGACCCCACTGCCTTGCTGGAGGTAAGGTGTTGTTCTGATAATATCAGGAGCGGGAGTCAGCCAAACAATGCCAGCAAGCAGCTAGGCAGGCACAGCAGCTAGGCTAAGACCTGCATATGGCTAAGTGATTTTCACCCCCACCCCTCATACAGTGACATGCAGGGAGCAGCGGGAGAGGCACAGAGACACCACAGACGGATTGGGCAGTAACAGAGTTGGGAGTCAGAAGGGAGGGGTTTGCCACGCTCTAAGCCACTGGAAGAGGGCTGTATAGCCAGAGCAGCTGACATACGAAAACTGTATTGAAAGATAAGAAACAGCCGTTGTCCTCATATCACCCCTGTGAGGGAGGGCAGTGCTATTATCCCCACTTACAGATGGGGAACTGTGGCCCCGAGAGACTAAGAAACTTGCCCAAGGTCTCACAAGGAGTCTGTGGCAGAGATGGGAGTTGAACCCAGCGCTCCTGGACCAGTCCAATGTCTTAACCAGACGCTTGATTTCCTGCCCTAGCCTGAACTCTGTGGGTTGTGGGTGTGATTCAGAGGAGTTGGATTCTGGTTAGAAAACAAACAAAACCACCTGATAATCAATCCCTGGCTTCCAGGTCTAGGAATATGTTCCAGGACACCCCAAAATTCATGCTCCTCTGCTCCAGGTCAAAGGGAATCAGAAGAGGTGTATTTGTCTGCAAACTGATGGCCAGATTCCCATTTATTGTCTTCCCACTATGGTCTGGTAATGCAAGGACTAGACAGAGAGGAACATGAGAGGGACCGATGAAGACAGAAACTGAAAGATCTACTAAAACCATTCTTCACTGGAAGGTGCAGATATTACCCTAGAAGGTAGTGCTGACCAGTGCTTAGAGCAAAGGACAGTGTCGAGACTCGGGTCAATTCCCAGCTTTGCCTGTGACTCACTCTGTGACTTTGGACAACACACTTCTGCAGGCCTCGTGCCTCAGTTTCCCATCTGTTAAAAGGGGATAATGCTTCTCTACTTCGCATGGATTATGGAGGGTTTAATGTTTGTAAAGTGCTTTGAGATTCTTTAAGGTGCTACCTAAGCACAAAGAACGGTGACATTACTATTAAACAGCACCTGCCATCAAATCCTGCCTCCCAGCCTGGGTCAAGGCAGGGGCTCCTGGCCCAGCCAGCCAAGCAGAATAAGCAAATACAGGTCAAGGCAAGGAGAGGGAGGAAGTGGGAGAAAAAAGCCCCATATGGGACAGCTCTACTCACCTGTCTGAGGAACCGGTTATTAACGAGGTCAACCACAAGGACCTACCAAAGAGAGAATGGGGAATTGTTATTTCCGGTTACCAGAGATTATCCCAAGCCTTCCTGGCTCTCCAGGAAAACTCCTCCCCTCTCACAGAACCACAGCAGCTGGAGGAGATATAAAACACTGGTCAACAGCAGGGCCCCTGTTGTGGTTTTCTGACCACTTCGCCACAAGCTACAAAATGACAGCTTGAACTGAAAGAAGCTGGCCTTCCCTAACCCTCCTGCCTTCGCCTCTCCCCTACACATCCCAAACCCTTAGACTAGAACACAATCAGATCTATTGTCTAAGCGGAAAGCTTTATAAAGAAGCCACAGGCTATTTTACACAGCCAATGATGAGTGAGTGACCAAAATAATATGGGGATTTATCATGAACTCCTATTTAGTATTTATTCTATCACAGAAAACAAAGCAATGCAACTTTTAAAAAAAATTTAAACACATCATATGTAATCTGTGGGACTCGTTGCCACAGGAATATTGGAAGTAATTGCTTAGTATGACTCTGCAAAGATCAGCTCTGTATGAACAGTGTTGGTAGTTATAGAGCAGGTGTGAAGTGGGGAGGAAAACAGGGTCTCTGATATAAGCTTGTCTTTAAAAGATTATTTCCCTTAACACCTCACCACCATCAGTGCCACTGACGGGCAGAAGGTTGTAGCCCACCAAAGGTTTTTCCTGCACTGGAGTCTAGGAACACTTTGGATGCACGGCTGAAAAAATGTTACGACCTGTCACGCTGTGTGTGTGTGCACGTTTGCCCTTGCACACCACTCATCAGTCCTGTTCAGAGTTAGTCATTTATTTACAGGCCTGCTTATAATTATTATTTATTTGTAATGTGGGAGCACCTAGAAGCCCTAGTCACAGACCAGATTGCATTGTGCTAGGTGCTGTACAAACATAACTAAAACACAGTCCCTGCTCCAAAGAGCTTGTAATCTACGTAAGAACATAAGAACGGCCATACTGGGTCAGACCAAGGGTCCATCTAGCCCAGTATCCTGTCTTCTGACAGTGGCCAATGCCAGGTGCCCCAGAGGGAATGAACAGAACAGGTAATCATCAAGTGATGCATCCCCTGTTGCTCATTCCCAGCTACTGGCAAGCAGAGGCTAGGGATAAGTATAAGACAAGAGACAACAGATTGATACAGCCAGTCAGACAGGCGTCTGTACTAACTACAACCGTCCCAGGCCCTGGACAATCTCTAAAAAGAACAATTCATACATGACAGACTCAGCAATTGACTCTCCACATGCACTGTCCTGGTAGCACTATAACTATAACAAAACTTGTAATAATAAACCCCACCAGCAAAATCACCACTGGAGCCCTTCTCCCAACTCCCTGTGGGACAGGAAGGAAAAATGAAGGTCATTATATCAGTTCCCCCTACCAATTGCAGCAAAGTCCCTGCTCACTAGGTAGCAGCGTGTGTGTCTTGGAGCCAAAGGTTACGGGTTCTATTCACGATGCAGTTCACTGACAACTGGGATAGCTGTATTTCTGCAGCCACAGGTAGTTACAATGCCACCCTGCCTTAAAACTAAGAGGCAAACCCTTCTGGGTGAGAAGACAACACAGTGCAGCCAACGCCTGTGGCTTTTAAATACAACAATTTCATCTGAGTTCATGGCTCACCTCTTCCACCGGTAGCTCCTTGAGGCGGGGCAGTGAGCTGGTGAGCAGGCCAATCAGGAATGGGGTTGGTGAGCACACAATGTCAATCATGGAAGGCGGCAACACGGGGATGTAGGTGTGCTGCCAGGTGAAGGGGTAGAGGAGAGCCACCATGGCATGACAACACTTCGACAAGGTGCTAGAAGACAACACAAAGCACACAGCAGTAGAGGCAAGGCAGAAGGTGAGCACTGAGCACTTGCTGAAAATTAGGCCCCTTTCAGGTGTCTCAAGTTGAGCACCCACAGTCACTAGTCATTTTCAAAACTCTTGTCCCCAATCTTTATTTCCTGGTCTAAAGACACATGGAATGGGTCAGGATTACTGAAAGCTATTCCTCTGTCACATAACAAGGGGCAGTTTCCCATTGCCTCCAGTGCATGCCTGGCAAGGACACACAGAAGTGGCTAACTGTGCAACTTTGCTTTCTTTAGAGAACAGAGATACAGTATTGAAGGCACTGCTTGTCCTGATGCTTAATTCTCTCCCAGCCCAGTGACACTCTTTTAATTAACAACAACATCTCTTTCTGACACTGGGCATACACCTCAGCGAAGAACAAGGCTGCAGGGGAAAAGGGTATCAATGCACATATAACGAACTGTTCAGAGAAAACAGACTAAATACTCAATAGAAACCAGGACAAAATACTATACTACCATACAGGCCCTGCTCAAGACAGGGCCTCAAAAGGCCAGGCTGACCCAAGAGGATGGTGGGGAAGGACTAGATTGCAAGTATGTCTACACTGCAATTGGGAGGTGTGATTGTATACGGGGTAGACATACTCGAGTTGCCTTTATCTAGCTGGATCAAAACCAGCTTCAGTAACAAGAGCAGGATAACCGTGGCAGCCGGACAGTGGCGTCGGCTAGCCTCCTGAGTGCAACCCCATCCAGGACCTGGAGCACACGCGCGAGTGACCAGTCATGCCATGCTGCCGCAGCTACACTGCTATTGTTACTCCAGCTAGCTTTGATCTATCTAGATGCCTACAGTGCTGAAATCACACCTCCTGATTCCAGTACAGACATACCCTGAGGAGCTGGGATAGTTCATGCTTTTCCCATTCAAATGCTACCAGTGACTCTGCTGAAAGTTCCTTCACGGACGACTTCCAAGAAGGTTTGGCCAGAGAACTCTTCCAAGCGCTGGAAGGAGAGGTGGGTGGGGCGTGCGGTCAGTTTCACGGGGCTATGCAGAGCACGCTGCGGGACATTGGTTACTCATCTGTTCTGGCTTTGGAAGTGTTTGTGCATGTCAGGGGATGGGGAGGCTCGCCATAACAAGCTGTGTACATAACGTCATTTCGGTTTTACTAGCATCCAGCTCTTGAAAGAATGGGGGAGGGGAGAAAGGCTAGTCTGGCCTGAAGGAATCACATGGCCAGGAAAGCACTCACAGCTGGCTTGTATTAAACTCCATGGGGGGAATTTACAGTGAGAAATGTGGCTCTGGCAGCTGTTGCTGACTTGTAATGAAAGAGAGAGAAGGGGGTTTGGTAGATGTGGTCTTGTGCTCGCTCAGAAAGTAAGAGGCCTGATTTTTTGTTCCAATTAAGTCTGGTAAATTTGAGTCCCTCCAGCATGACAGCAGAGTGGGCTTAGGAGAATATCATGGTTGGGCTACAGGTTTTGGCTGCTTTTCACTGGATACATTCAATTTGGCAAAGTGTGACTTCTGTTGTTGGGACATCACTGTGACCAGGTGAAGAAGCGCTCTGAACAGTTTATACAGAGGTTCATGGCAGCCAGGGGATAAGTGAATTCCGATCCTAGGGCAGAGAGAGGAATCCATTTAACACTTCAGTTTAACATGGGGATAGTGGTACTGCCCTCCTTTGTAAAGCGCTTTGAGATCTACTGATGAAAAGTGCTATATAAGCGCTAGGTTTTTGTTATTCTTTAGGCTTTACCAGTGACTCTAACCGGTGAAGAGAATATACTAGGGAATTACTTCAAGGGACTTCCACATGGAGGGAGTCTCTCTTTATAAAAGAGGCCCAGATTTTCATTTCCTTGCTTAAAGGGACACTGTCAACTTGATTTGTTTCTGACAACTGTAAAAAATTTTTTTTTGACATTTCTGATGGAGCGTCTCCTGGATTTTTAAAAACGGGCAGAGGGCTCTACTCCCCAGCTGATGTTCAGAAGGGTGCAGGAGCCTAACCACTAAAGCATGTTCCTGCCCCTTTCTTGCTCTCTGTGCACATTCCTGCCTGCTGCCCCTTCACCTCCACTTGCAATTTGCTTCTGCTCTCACCAGCAAGTCCCCTTTTGCAGGGCCTGCACCAACCACAGCTAGTGATACTGACTCTCCACAGAGTCCTGTCAATTGCACAAGGCAAACAACATGAAAAATAAACGTTCTTTGATTGCATTCATTTACCACAAACTTGTAACAAGAGTAGGCCTGCCATGTGAACATCAGCCTGACTGTGTCCCTTTAAAACTGTCTCCTTTAAGGAGAAGTTGCTTTTCCTCATACATTTTGGGGCCAACATTATCCGAGATTGAAAAGCAGGGGTTTCCTCCTCCTCCTCCTTTATTTCCTAGCATATTTTTCACCTCCCCAATTTTATAACCTGCAGCAATACTAGCAGCATTTGTGTGGAAGCACTGTCACCAATTATCAGTAGCGTTATGGGATTATTCTGAGGATAGCATTGGAGCTCTTTTTTTTTTTTTGAGTTGGGATGCAGGTGGCAAGAGTAGAGGTTACATCTTTGTCGTGAACCAACCTCTGCCTCCTTCATTTTCAGGGCACAGCCAGCAACTCTATCCAGGGATAGGAACTGATGTGAAAGGTTGGCCTTAGTGACTAATGAAACTAATTGGTCTGGTTCCAGACAGCTCTAAGGAAGAACATTGTGCAGCCAAAACATTACTCTACCTGGGGGCTAGTGGGATATTAAAACATTTTGTCCTCTACCAGCATTACAGTGACTCTCCATTCCCTCTTCCCCTGCTTGCAAGTCACAGTGGAATACAGAGGGCATGTGACAGCGGAAGTGGGAGGGAAGATGCCTGGGAGGACAGCTGGTGGAAGTCACAGACTCAGTTGCATTGGTTATGACAATTTTTTTTTTTAGTTGTATGCTGTGACTGTACAGGAAGCAAAGAAGGTTTCCTTCCCTTTTACCATAGCATCTCTGAAATCCTGGTCACCAGAACTCTCCCAGGTTAATCCTGGTCATCTGCTCTCAGTGTGGAACATTTCTCCCATTGCGGAATTTTCAGTCTACTTTGTGGATCAGATTGCTTAGCTTCAGATCCATCAGCATCCGGGAGTGCAGAGAAGTTGCTTTGGGGAGTAGGGGAGTGGGGAAGAATACAAATGTGGAGTCTCCTCTGCTTGAGTTTCAGCCAATATGGCTTGCTGTCAGGGCCGGCTCTAGCTTTTTTGCCGCCCCAGGCAAAACAAACAAACAAACAAACGGCGGCCGGACTGCCGAAGCAAAAAAAAAAAATGGCAGCCGCAGGGAGCACATGGAGGGCAGTCAAGGCGGCTTGCAGGGGGGTGAAGGGCGGCACCCACCCGCTCCCTCCGCCCGTGGGTAGCCCTCCGCCCGTGGGGTGCCTCTCCCGGCCGGGCAGGCGGAGCCCCCGGGGGCTGCAGGAGGTGCTGGCTCAGCCGGGCCGGGCTCAGAGCGGCACGGGAGGCAGAGGCCGGTGCAGGCAGTGGGGAGTGGCGTGTCCCGGGGAGCCCGGCGGCACGGTGAGCGGCGGGGATCGCTAGTTCGTGCCCCTGCAGGGCTGGGCTGGCCGCCCCAAAATTGGCCAGAATGCCGCCCCTTACAATGTGCCGCCCCAGGCACGTGCTTTCTTGTCTGGTGCCTGGAGCTGGCCCTGCTCGCTGTGGTACTGGATGTATTCAGGGAACTTCAGCCTTTCAACTGCAAAATGGAAGCTTTAGAACGATTAAAATCTAGCAGGAAGACACGGGTCCACTATTTGTGGAGACTGTCAATGCCTCCCTTTGGCGTGGCAGATTAGCGGCATGTCATGTGGAAATGATTTTTAGGCACATACTCTCTAGGCTGGGAATCCTATCAGTTATCATCTGTTCTCTAATCTTCTCCTTCAGGTTGAGGGTAGGGAGAAGAGAGAAAAGTAACTCCAGAGTGCTCAGACGGCCTGAGCCCTGATCAGTCTGATTTTAGACCTAGGTATAGCATGGAGCATGTGCTGCTCTTGTTGGTTTGTCATCTCCTACTGGTGATGATCCAAATCAAAAGTGTCCATGCTGATTCTTTTAGATCTGCCTTTGATACTATTGACCCCGAAGTGTTGTTGACACAGCTGCAGTCCCCAGCAGGGATCTATAGGACTTGTGACGGGGTAATCTGTCCTTTAAGAACAGTGGTGCCTAATGGTCAACCCACCCCATCACATGGCTTGGCCCTTTAAGAGGGTGAAAGGCCTGATTATATATACAGGGACTTGGGAGACACGCAGAGAGAGGAAGTGGTCCCGGGAGTAAAAAGCATTCTGGATGAAATCCCATTACTGTTTCTTGAAGGACCCAGAGCCAGAAGCCTGGCAGAGAGAGAGGGGCAAGGCTCCCCTCTCCCCCAGCCAATTGGGATGAGCTGAAAGAAGGGGAACAGCGTAAAAGCTGCCTCCTTTCTCATAGCAGAGTGGACAGTAGGCGACACCAGCAGGGAAAGGCTGGTCCAGCTGGGGGTGAAGCTGGTAAAGGTCCCACAGCTGGCTAATCCATGACTCCGTTCCAGAGAGGACAGCTAAGGAATCCTGCTTAGGGAGGACCACAAAATCTGCCTAACAGAGCCCACCCAGCTCCAGCGAGGAGAGTTGGTGAGGCTCCTAGGTGAGGGGAAAGGGTGAAATTAACTCATACAGCCCAGTTCCCAGGAGGAGAGCTGGGGATTCCAGCTTAAGGAAGGACTGAAAAGGGGTAACCCTGAGAATGAATCAAGAAGGGTTGCTGGACCAGAGGCTGTTTTCAGGCACAGGAATAAAGAGTCTCCTGAAGGAAGGAGCCAGAGATGGCTAGCTGGACTAAGCTCAAGGCAACGAATATTCCTGGGTGTACCTGAGTGAGCTACTTGTGCTTGTGAATGTCACTAATAAATGAGACCCTTGCAAGGAGGGTGCTCTTTGATTAAAAAGATCCGTCAGACTTGATTATAACCCAGCTGAAGGGACGTGAGATGGGGTGCACCTACAGTGCCATGCCTGACCATAAGGGGGTGCATCAGGGTGACCTCCAGGCCCTCACAGGACTTTAGACCAAGATTTTCAAAAATGGGTACCTTAAAGGTAGGCTCCTACATCTTTATTTAGGCTCCTGGATAAGTGTTCTGATCTCTAAAGTGCTGAGTTCTCAGCAGCTTCCACTCAGCCCAGTGGAACTGCCACATTCTTAGCACTTTGGTGAAATCAGGCCACCTATTTAGGTTCGGCTTAAGGAGTCTGACTCTGAGACATCTGTTTTTGCAAATCTTGGTCTTCAGTGTCCAGGACTGTCACTCTGGCACTTTGATTTGAAAACAAAATCTCACTACAAAGATAGCCTAATCCATTTGTGTCACATAGCAGACCTTAAGTACTGGTGTTTTCCCATGCCCACATGAAGGCCTGTACAGGCCTGAGCAAAGCTGGGGAAAGATTATCTCAATAGAGCAACAATTTTTGGGGGTAGTCATTTTTTGGGTTGAAAGGGAATGTTTACTCTTGTTGCTATGGCCAGGGGGAATAAAACTAACAACCAAATTCTCTCTTTGTCCACTGCCAAGCTTTGGATTGACAGATTTTTAAAAAAAACATTCAATATTCATTCCAAAGATGGAAAAGACAAAAGCATTTCACTTGCTTTATACTTGTTAGATGTGTTTTTGGCTCAGCTTGAAAACATTTAATAATTCACACAGTACTTGGCAAGAGTCCTTTCCACTTCCTTTCACAGAGACTTCAGATTTTGTAGCAATTAAAACACATAAATAAACTATGTGTGTATCACTCTCTCTCTCTCTCTCTCTCTCTCTCTCTCTCTATATATATATATATTAATATATACATACATACCCTCACAACAACTACACGTACAGATAAACACAGTGATGACATTCACATGATAAATTAGAGTGGTGTGCGATAAACGCAATTTATCACGCACTTTTCAGCACTTCACCTGCACTCTGACCATTAATTCATCCCTCCTGGACTCCTACTAGCATTCCAAACCCCTGAGCAGCTTCAAACAGCTGTCTTTCTACTTTTTTTTAAAATCTATTTGCCAGATAAATGTTTGTTTTCTTTCCCCCGAAACGTGCAATTCCCATTCCCAAAGTAAACACTATTTAATACTTGGCAATTTCCTTGTCCCATGTTCCAGAACGAGTGACAGTCAGCCTTGAATCAGTGATAGATTTGAAGTCCAATATCTCAAAAGCCATCACTGATAGGAACAGGAGCTTTCCGTCAATGGATGGAAAAGATTCTCAGCTTCCCATTATGATACACTACAGTGTTGCCAATGCCAAATGTTCCAAAATCATGAGTCAGGTCTCAAAAATCATGAGATTGGCTTTAAAAATCAAGGATTTTTTGTTTTTAATATTACATTTGGGTTATTTTCTTTGACTTCTGGTTTCTGAGCCTTTAAGGTACTCTTGGGTCATGTTTTCAAACTCGTCACCACAACTATGTGGGTTAGAAACTTATTTTAAGCTGATGGTAAAAAAAGAAAGCTGAGATTCTCGTGAAATAACTGATTCCAGGAGCTGGGGCTCTAAGAGAAATACCAAATATCGCAAGATTCACAATAAAATCACGAGTGATGGCAACACGGCACACAGTACTTGATTCTAGCCCTTGTAGATTCATAGATACTAGACCTTAAAACCTTTATGTATAGGCAAGCTATTGTATATAATTTTTAGAGGCTACTACAGTTTGTAATACTTTCTCTCTTTTTCCAAGTCCTGGACAGTTGGACTCAGTACTAAGGCACCTGGCTTTACTGTCATGATAGAAATGATAGAAAACATTTTTGCAATATTTTCTGTCACACACGTATTCTGGATATGCCACATGATGGTGCAATATGATATAAGGGTTTTACTGGCACTCATTGGGGACGATCTGCCTAACAATGTGCTGATTCCAAATTTATACCAATAAAATCTTTGCATGGCATCACATATTCTCACTGGCTATCATCATGTAAAGGTTAATCTATGCCTCTGTCCCTAATGAATCCAGTCATAATGCTGCACTTATCCTATATGGGAGGAAAAACCTCCCAGAGAAAACCTTATCATTATAAAGATTACCAAAATTATTTGTGTAGTTTAGACATGGGAAACATAGGATTGTCTCAGGTTAAGGGCAGCGTCAGTGCTTTCATGCCTTGCATATTGATGTACTTTTAAGAGGATATGAAAAAAAATCTATGTATGTAACATGTCAAGCGAATGTAACCAAATAGATCCTCCCCTTCTTGACCCAAAGCAGCAGTAAAGGAGCAAAAGTGGGGAACTGCAGCCTGTATGCTACCAGCTGCAGCCTGTATGCACCCAGCCTCCCCATTGGTGTGATGAATTTGTATGAGCTCTGCCCTGGACCCCTGCAGGGCAACTTGTTCCTTTGCTCCCCTATAAAAGGGGCCTCTCCACTTGCCTTCCCTCCCCCAGTCCCAGGGCTGTAGCCTGGCTGGCTGGGATCTGTGAAAACAGACAGCTTGGGGGTATTGTACGCTGCTGAAACCTGATCGCGCTCATAAGTGTCATTACTCATCTGTAGCTTTTCCGTCACCGAGCTTTGAGAACTCTTCTCTCTGAATCCTCAAGTGCTTAAGAGCTGGATGGCTGCCAGGCACCAGCTGCATAAAATCTTAAAGAGACCTGGACCCCTGTGCTGAACTTGTGGGAGTGAATCAGTTTAAACCCCAAACCTCAAGAACCAATATTAAAAAATTAGTCAACAGAATCTGAGAACCTCAGCGAAAGGGCTAAGAGACACTGAGTTCCCGCTCTCCTCTCCCCCACCCCTACCCCTGGGCTTGGTTCCTGTGGGTGCCAGAGCATGACTGAGAAGGGAACATTGTTTCCCTCCCAAGCAATAGGTGGGGTTCTGCTTCCTTATTGCAAGGAGCTCTGCCTCGGTGAGATTCTGAGTAAAGGGAACTTGGTTTCCTTTGTGCACCAAAGGAAGCTCAGTTTTTGCAAGTTCCAGAGCTGGGCTGAGGTTTCTCGCAGCATGTCCGGTAGAGGGTGTGTCACCTCGTCAGAGCTCCTGCCCTTTGGGAGCATTGGCTGTACTTGCTGGGAAATAACAGAGAAGAACAAAAGAACAACACAGAGGGGCCAGTATTCCCTTCTCAGTCTCTCTTTAACTAACATTTGGTTTACAAGAACGCAAGAGAAAGATACAAAGGTGGGTACCTGAGTTTGTCTGCTATAAAGATCACTCTTCTCTCCAAAAGCAGGGACGCAAACACTCGGCTCAGGTGCCGGACGCTGAGAGAGGAGAACAGGGACTCAAAATCAACATGCTCAAGTCTCGAGTCCAGAGGCCGCCGCAGCTCAATTACCTGCCAGGAGGAAGCAAAACACGGCCTCAATCAGTGCACTGACAAGCAAGGGGCCAGACTCCCCCAGGACTTTAACCAGGGACCCTCTCAACCAAAAGAAACTGCATTGCTGCTGGAGCTAAAGGAGACTTTATCTTAGTGAGTGGCAAGCCTTGAGATTTAGTCTTTCTACAGGACCCACAAATGAAAGCCTGCAGATGAAGCTGAAGGCCAGCACTGGCTTCCCATCATATTTTCCCCACCCCCTTGAGCAGTGATGGTGAAGAGGTCTGAAGCAGATGGCTATCATAGATGGATAGGTTCTCCCAACATGAGGTTCAGCAGACAGGGCTAATAACAAGTAGAACCTGGAGTTCAGTTTGGGCAAGGGCCTATATTCTAGTAGGCCACAGGAACAGTTCAGATTGCACTCTCCCAGGGGCTCTATCCAGAGTCCATTCCAGGTGGGTGTAGAAATCCATTGCAGATTCTCCCACTGAATTAGGCACAGGGAGCTCCCTCCCTATGTGTGTGATGCCCAAGCAGACTTTTATGTTTAGTCTTTTGACACAGGGCAGTCCCAGGGAGTGGAATTTTGTTCCCATCAGGAATGGATTCTGGGAAGCACTCTGCAGGGTACAGGGGGAAGGATGGAGGCAGGGGATGTTTCTAATTCTTCAGTCAGTTCAAACAGCCAGGATCACTTTCACTATGAGAATCTGGACGGGAAGGAGAGGGGAGCAAGGTCTAACTTGTAGACTATCCACTCTGGTAGCAATTACAACATAGACTACTGCCTTTGCTTCTATCTATGCATACAGTCCTCACCATAGCACTTCACTGCCATTAGTGTATTTCTCCTCAGAACACCCCTGTGAGATAGGGCAGTATTATCATCCCCGTGTTACAGAGTGGGAACTGAGGCACAAAGTGACTTGCCCAAGTTCACACAGGAAGTTTGTGACAGAGCAGGGAATTCAAGCCAGGTCACCCATGTCCCAGGCCAGTTCCACAACTGCTAGACCATCTTTCCTCCGGTGCAACCAGCTTCAAAGCACCTTGCCCATTCTTCCACAGTACGTCACATGACCCACCCTCAACTTTGGACCTGGTTCTCAGGTAGGCTAAGGCCCCATGTGCTGTTGTGGCAGCTTAAAGGGCCTTAGCAGAAACAGCCCCCTAAGAATAACCCCTGTACAGTGAAGCTCTCTGGTGTAGGCAGCAGTCCGAGGGTGTGGCTGGGGCATGCTCCACTACAGATATTCTATATGGGTTTCCCAGAGACCCTAAGGCCACTTAAATTTACCCTCAGGGCCAAGCCAGGCTCTACCCCACATGGCACTGAATGGGTTAATGTGTGCCTGAATGGGCAATTTACACAGCAGGCTACACCTGGAGGAAGAGCCAGGCTTAACTGATCATGAAGCCCGGACTGGGCAGGAACAGGCTGGCTAACATAAAGAGAGGAAGCTTGTAGCAGAAGGGGGCTAGTAAGCTTTGAAGTGCTCCAATACCTAGGCGATGAAAGCCTGAGTGTAATACTAAAATGACAGAATAGCATACGGAGAAAAGGGGAAATATCTAGGGACTGGAAACATGTGCTTAGTGCCTTGGTGAAGAAACCCAGCAAGAGGCACTCTAGGCCTGAGGCCTACAGACCAATTGCGCTCACAGCATGTTTAGCCAAAACCATGGAAAGACTGGGGATGGAGAGATGAGTAGCACGCTCAGAAGGAAATAGGCTCACAGATGGAACATAATGTGGGTTCAGATAGCAGGGGTGCAACTGACACCAATAGACACAGAAGCACAAAAAAGCTTGAGAAGGAACGAATACATGAGAGTAACCTTTCTGGACATAGAAAAAACCTGTGATGAGTTACAGAGAGAGGGACTATTATATAAAGTGGCAACCCTGGGTACTGTAGGAAGAATATACAAACGGACAAGGGATTTCCTACACAAAGAACTACGCGGGTCCGGGTAGGGAAAGCCTTTTCCACTGTATATTGAACTCTACAGGGGATTGTCATTAGTCCAGCCCTTTTTAAAATCATGATAAATGACCTTCCAAAGGAAACGAGTGCAGGAATAGGCATCACATGATTTGCTGGTGACCAGACCATAGGGACCTAAAGCAGAAACCTCGGACATGCCACCAAAGGAATCAGCGATGCACTTTGCGGGAGTACAGAACGGGGAAACAGGTGGGGCTTCAAGTTCTCCACTAACAAAACTAAATGAATGATCTGCACAACATGGAAGATTCAGAAATTGTATAAATATATGACCAGCAGATAAATATAGTGAAAAAGGACAAATTCTTAGGTGTGATATCTGATAATAAGCTCACCTGGAGGGACCTGTGATGGAGCGTGCTTCCTCCACTTGCCCTGAAGGGGTTAACATAAGCCAGATGGGCCAATTAACCTATTAGGCTGCAGACCAGGGGACATTTCAGCTGAGAGGAAAGCCCTAATTAAGGGAAGCTCACCTCGTCTATAAAACCAGGGAGCTGGTAGCAGAAGGGGGTGCTGCCGGGAAGAGGGCTTCAGTCACTCTTCATGGGACAAGGAAGAGAAAGAGATTTAGACCCCAGAGGAAGGGTTTGTCTAGCAGACCCAGAGGAAAAGGGTTTGGCTAGAAGGGTGGAGAATGAAAGCCTGGGAGAGGCAATGTAGGAAGTAGTCCAAGAGAGAGGTAGGAAGGTTTGGGGTAGTACAGACCTTGGCTGCCAGAGATAGGGCCCCTGGACTGGAACCTCAGGGTGGGCCTGGGTTCCCCTACCAGCCACTGAATTAGTGGCCCAATCTGGGCAGTGATCTTGAGGACCATCTGGGACTATCCATCCAGGGGCCCTATCTCCATCACTGAGGGAGTTACTTAAGCCAGGGCAGTGGACTTAAGGACTGCCTGGGATGCTGTGGAAGACTGTGATAGAACCACGGAAGGGGAGGACTGTTGTGACTTGGCCAGAGATGCAAGCCATGAAGACGAGGTGCAGCAGCTCCTGAGGAGCAGGAGAAGGGCCTCAGAGCGACAGAGCGAGATGACGGGCTGAGAAACCATAAGAAGAGGCGTCAGGCTGAAAGAGCTAATCCCCAAACCAGCCAGGAGGAGGCACCCCTAGAAGTGAATTGTGAACCCCGTGACAGGACCATATCAAAAACATTATAGATAAGTGCAAAGGGAGAATCAACTTACTAAGAAAACGGCGAACCCTAATCAGACCTATTATTAAGTATGGCTGCTAGGCCTTTAGGTCAGCATTGAAAACAAATCTGAGAAAACTAGACTGTATCCAAGCACAGGCATTGCATATTGCATGCGGTGCCTTCATTACCTCGCCTCTGTATGTAATGCAAATAGCAGCTGGAGCATGCCTATCACTCTCAGAATGAAGCTCCAAGACTTAGCCTTTAGGGCCAAAGTACTAGGTAATAGTGAAGATAACACTAAGCTAATATATATTAATTGTTGGGAATTAAGTGGAGAGCAGGTAGGACAAAACTCAAAAATCCTCAGTAAGTAGGGTAAGGAAGTGCATAAATGATCTCTGTGAAAATAAAGGCTTAAAAAAGAGGCCAAAATCTCTAGCACTGGGAAAATACTCCATCTCCGGAGAACCTCCTCCTCAAGATAGATATGGAACTATATGATGAACAAAAGGAGAAGAATGATTAATATACAAGATATAGTAAATCAATGTATCTATGATACGTGGGAACACTATTGTCAAATGCATACTGATGGCTCCAGAGGAAGGAATGGGTAGAGTGGGAATAGCTTTCTGGGCACCCACATTCAGACTCAAGAAAGCCATAAGACTCACTAACTTTATCTCCGGCTGAGCTAATAGGGATATTGCTGGCACTAACCTGGGCCCTAGCTTTGCGGCCAGCTGCCATGGCCACCTTGTCTGATTCCTTATCAGGGTTGCAGACACTATATAATGGCAAGTCTGACAGCAGACACATATCTAATGAAATATTACTGCTAACAGCTGAATTGGCACAATTGTATGTGACCATAATAATAGCATGGATCCCGGCACACGTAGGGCTAGCTGGCAATGAACTGGCAGACAAAGAGACAAAAAATGCTATTAAGGCCGAACAAGTTGACCTAGAGATCCCCTTAAGCAAACAGGAATTTAAGCACTTAATCAAAAATGAACTAAGGAAGGAATGGCAAGAACTATGAGCACATGAAATAAAAGGGAAAAAATTCTGTGAATTATGCCCAATAGTTGAAAATGTTGGTATAGTCCAAGGCCCTGAGATGAACATTCTCAGTCCTGCCATGAGTGCAGGGGACTGTACTAGATGATCTCTCGAGGTCCCTTCCAGTCCTACGATTCTATGATTCTAAGAGCAAAATGGCTTTATTCAAAATGTTAACAGGTCTTTGTGGATGAAATAGTAACCTATTTCCAATAAACAAACAAAAGGATGGACTATGTGAAACATGTACGGCCCAGCAAATGATGGATCATCTCTCATGGAATTGTAAAAACTGTACCAGTGAAAGGAGATATACTAAGAGTTCTGAGTTTTCCATATACATAAGAATATTTTCTTTGTCACTCCTGTCCAGAATACAAGGAAAATGGGGGCCCAATTAAAAAAGCTATTTTGCAATTCTTTAAGAATACTGGGAAAGGTGACAGACTTTAAATCATAACCTACCTCCAAAGCCCAGTGCATGGCAGTAAGACACACAGAATGTGACTCTGCTGTGCCACAAAACCCAAGAAGATGAAGAAGGAGGAGGGGCCTGCCGGGAGAGAGTCTGCGGTAACTCTCTGGGACTACAGAGTGAAGAGGCTCAAGGAAGAAGCCCAGGAAGTTGGCCCTGCGATTCTCTCCTAAACAGAGAGCTCTGGCAGAAGCCAGAAGAGAGATAAAACAGCCGCTGGGAGTGGAGCAGGCTCCAGTAGTAAGCCCTGATAGAAGGGCAGGATTTGGACTCTACCATGGAAAGAGTCCTAGGAAGTGCTCAGTGGAGGACCAGAGCAGCAGAGAGGGATAAAAGATGAAGCCCAAGGAGGGCAGGAATTGACTTTTTAGTTAGTATACCTTTAGTTTGGAATTTGTATTAGGGGAACCAGAGGAGAACCCTGAGAAATCCTGGCCCCTGAGAAGGGGATAAAGAGAGTGGAACACCCTGAGAGAAGGGTGTGAGGACAACAAGGCCCAGACTTGGGGCTGAAGACCTTGTTAGAAAGGCAGTGGACAGTTTCTTTGTGGACTCTCATATTCCGGAAGGGCAGAGACTTTAAAGTGACCTGGCTAGAGGGCTGAGTCATGGGAAGAGGCAGACCACAGAGAACTAGAGCCATTAGTGGCCCTGAACAGCCCCAGAATACAGGGAGCATGAAGGATTTTTGAAGACACCTGCCTCAGGAACAGAGGAACTGAGAATCAATCCCTTTGACTCTAAACTCGAGCCTCCACTTCACAGGAATTTGCATATTCCCACTGCCCTGCACTACAGGTGTAGGCCTGATTTATTATTCCAGCAGGTGCTTGCTGGCCTGTCCTATCATCCCATCCTCCTCCAGCTCTGGTGTTGTCCTTACTTCAGTCCCTGAGCCTGGTAGGAAATTCTTGATGGTGATGGTCCGGCCCAGCGCAGGGAAAGGAGCTTCCATGACACTCCTCATGAGAGGCTGCACCAAAGCAGGGGAAATCCCCCGTCTTTTCTCAACCTCGTCCAAGATCTGGAAGAAAGAACATCAAGCCACAGATGTATAAACAGGAGGCAAGAGGGAGACAGAGAATAAAATATAAAAACATTTACATTCCCTCCTTACCCCAGCGTGTGTGGAGCCCAAATATGCAGTATCATAATACTATGGAGTGAGCAAGAGAGACTAGAGTAGAAACCTTGGGTGAAATCCTTGCTCCACTGAAGTCAACAGTAAAACCCACTGACTTCAATGGAGCCAGGATTTCATCCTTTCTCTTGGTCGTTTTATTAAAGGAACAAGCCAATGTTTGCTGATCCATATTTTTATGTAATTTAATTTTTAATAGTCTGTTTGCAAAGTTCATGTAATTAGTGTGTGTTCCCCCTCCCAATGCCATCTTCCAGGTTCTCAAGTTAGGGACAGTACTTGGTCCTGCTAGGGAAGGCAGGGGACTGGACTCAATGACCTTTCAAGGTCCCTTCCAGTTCTATGAGATAGGTAAGTCTGAGCCCTCCACTTTACTGAACCTCATTCTTCTAGCCTTGATTTTGCTTTCAGCTTCATTACTGCCCACAGCGCAGGTTCTCTCCCTCTTTCCCCCTCACCTTAGAGAAGAGGTTGAAGCATCCAAGGCGGCTCACAATGCAGTAAACTTCAGGGAGACGCTTCCCTTTCCCACTGGGCTTTCAAGAGAGAAACACAAACGCACCAAAAAAAGGTAGTTAGTTCAACTTAGACAGAGAGCAAGCGATTGCATTCTCTGCGCTGCTCGGGGCCTGATCGCTCAGGAACTGGCTGGTGAAACAGAAGAAGCTCTCATCGCGAAATTGTGAGAAACGCGAAGAGGGGCTGTATTTTGGAGTGACGGGATGGATTCTGAAGACGGACCTTAAACAGAGCAGCACAGGGAAGCAGAAAGCTGGAGAGTCTCCTCTGCTGTGCCTTTTGCTTCTTCACTGAATAGAACAGCAGAAGTCCCCCACCCCCGTCCAGTTGGTGCCAGCAATACAAACACCACAGAGGAGGGTTTCCCCTTCGGACCCTTTTAGGTAACAGAATAATGAATAGTTACCAGTAGCCTTCTGCAATATCCAAACCGTCTACTCCCATCCTCACCAGTCAGGACAAAGGAGAAGGTCTCACTGCAGAAGGGAGAACAGAGACCAGAAGAAGAAAAAAACCTGTCACATTAGGAAACACCACCGTACACACACCGACTCCACCGCCCAGAGAACACTTTACTCCTTTCATATTTCCACCTTTCCCCTCTCATGCTGTCAGTTCTGTTCCCTTCTGGACTCTCCAGGAGTGTCTTTGCCCCCACTGGGTTTCTCTCTCTTTGCCTTAACAGCTCCCATGGCTAAGTGAGTTGTACGTACAAACCCAGTTCTCACGGGGGGGAGAGGAAAACACCTGCCTACCTGGCAAATTGGTAGATGGGCGCCCAGTCTTTAGCATCGGGGAAGCAAAACTGGGGAATGGCTTTCAACTGATCCTCTGCCTCTCGCATGAATTTGAAGGAACGCTCGAGCTAGTGGAGAAGAGAAGGAGGGAATGTTTTCAATTAGTCACGTGGGGATGGAACGGCTTCAAATATTTGTCCTGTGATAAATGAAGAGGTGATGACAGAGACTAAGCTTCTGCCTGGAAGATATTAAAATTGCTGCTCTACTAGCTCACCTGACCTTAGAATTTTTT
>NW_020664598.1:13070157-13087411 GCF_002925995.2 Terrapene triunguis
TGTAGGGTGTGCAGTGTAGACAGTGTAGAGTGTGCAGTGTAGACGTAGCCTTAGATAATGGACTAGCCTTTAGCTTTACAAAAAAGGCCCTACCAAATTCACAGCCATGAAAAACGCATCAGGGACCATGAAATCTGGTCTCCCCCCCCCCGATCCGTGAAATCTGGTCTTTTGTGTGCTTTTACCCTATACTACACAGATTTCATGGGGGGAGACCAGCATTTCTCAAATTGGGGGTCCTGACCCAAAAAGGAATTTCAGGGGGGTCTCAAGGTTATTTTAGGGGGGGATCACAGTATTGCCACTCTTACTTCTGCGCGGCCTTCAGAGCTGGGCAGCCGGAGAGTGGCGGCAGTTGGCTGGGCGACCAGCTCTGAAGGCAGCTCCCCGCCAGCAGCAGCACAGAAGTAAGGGTGGCAATACCATACCAGGCCATCCTTACTTTAGCGCTGCTACTGGCAGTGGCTCTGCCTTCAGAGCTGGGCTCCCGGCCAGCAGCCACCACTCTCCAGCTGCCCAGCTCTGAAGGCAGCGCCGCCACCAGCAGCAGCAGTAAGGGTAGCAGTACTGCAACCCCCACAATTACAACACCGTGAAATTTCAGATTTAAATAGCTAGAATCATAAAATTTATTATTTTAAAATTCCTATGATAGTTAAATTGACCAAAATGGACCGTAAATTTAGTAGGGCCCTATTCATAAAGGAAGCCCCAGCCACTCCTTTTACACTGAACCAGACAAAGTGTTAGAAAACACACTGTACATCACAGTAAAAAATTCAAGCCAGGTAGAAACTCTCAAGAAGACTCAGCTTTGGTCAATGTTCATTTACCTTTCCCTGAATTGCTCTCCGTAGACTGGGACAGCCTCTTGACGCGCTTCTTCCCCCTTCGGGCCTCATAAATGGCGTTGATTTTCAATACCAGCTGCTCAGCAAGCAGGAGACAGAAAACAGGGTTAGTGCCCTTTCCCCAATAAGGGAGATGAAAATGTTATTGTTCCAAAGGGAATTTTCAGTTTCCTAATCCTGGTCAACAACCTTCCAACCAGTAGACCCTATAGGTACCATAAACATTATGACCCTGTCTACCCTTTGTTGACAATGAGTCCCCCTGGGCCATGCCCTGGACCAGCCCTCCCCACTCCAGTGGATTCGAGAACAACAGATCACCAGTAAAGATTAGGGTTAAACTGTTCTCAACACCTCTTACAGAAAGCATGTTAGAGACCTATTGAGGATTTGAAAACCTACTTAGGTTACTGAGAACCTTATTTAAAAAAATGCGTTAGACACTTTATACATTTTCCATATGGGGGGAAATCAGTGCTAACTGAAGCCACTGTTAAAATGAGCTTTTAAAAAAAGTCTTTTAGTACAGTCCCTTTTGTAGACTAGTCAGGGCTGTAGATTCAAGGGGTCAGCTCATCATCCCTCTTTGCACTGCAGGCAGCGAGTGACTCTCACAGGGCAAATGGGGGTTCCCCTTGTGTAGGGAAATCCCCAGGTGGTTTGAAGTCAGTATAGCCAGTTCAAGGCCAGGTGGCTCGTGGCCATCAGTTGGTCCAGTTGGTGTCCTGGGAGTAGGATGAATGGGGCATGATCAGATCTTGCTGTCATCTAAGGCCAGTGGCTCCTAGGATATATAGAGCACCTGAGGCTGATCTACCTTGGCCCAAAGCATTCCCTGGGTATGGGACAGCAACAAGGTGGCAGAATGCAACTTACACACAGGTAGACCTGAAGATCCAGCTCCGAGAGTTTTAAAAAACAATTTCAAACGAATCCCGTCCCATCCACCCCAGCGGCACAGCTCAATTATTGATATTTTTAAATATGAAATAGATGCCTAACATGACACAACTCATCATGCAGATGGGACCTTGGGGGAGGCACAAGAAGCAGAAAGGCTTTATGTTAAGAGTTTGGCTTTGTTACTACGCTAGTACATACACACCTATGAGCGACCCTGGAGAACAACCATCGTGTAATCATCAATGATAAAGAGGTGCTGGACTTACTGACTTAGTACAAATTTGGTCAGAAATGCTTTAAACAAAAGCCTTTAGGATAGATCATTTATTTCACATCTCGAGCTGTCTGTCCTGGTTCTCATGTTGGTACCAACATCAATGTATATAGTAAATCTTATTCACGGGCACACAGCACTACACTCACCAATAAGTTCACACCCCTTAACTTCCTCATCCATGGCACTTAATGTGAACTTGTGTACACACATGCACATCCTGAAACATGAATGCTCACTCTCTCTCTCACACACTCACACACACACACACACACACAAGCACACTAAGTAGACACATGGCAAAAATCTGCATCTCTTTTTAGGCATGAACACAAACATTGTGAAGACCCAATATGTACAACACAGACATGCACAATTAGATTTGTACACATGAAAACACATGATCAGAAGACATAAATACACAAAAGCACACATTTTCCCAAAGGAAGACTGTCTGCTCAGAGACACAGTTGCAGCCTAGCACTGCTAACCTTTGCCATAGCCTTGCTAAGAGCAGGAAAAATAACCATGTTTTGAAAGCATTCAATACGTGGTCCACAGCCTCACTTGAATTGAACCCAACTACTCCCCGATCTAAATCTAAAATAGTGTCATGATATATGAAATCACAGTCAATCTTAAATAGGAAGTGTTGTTAAAGAAAATATCTATAACTACAGACAAACAAACAAGATTCTACACAGCTTGAGTTCCAGCTTTGTCTCCTTTGTTTATGTGGGATCATACCCCTGCTTGGAACTCTTACAGCACATTGAGACATCTAGTGAATAATATCTTGAAAGAAAATATATATTATCACCAGGTAACAACTACTGGACACATGGCCCTTCATTGGATCCACTGCTCTCCATGTCCTTCACTAAACATGGCTGGAAATCAAGATGTATTCTTTGCAAAAAATTCATCAATTTTCTATCAACATTTGAATTTCATTAAAAAATCTAGTTGAAATTTCTAATTCTGAATTTTTTTTTTTACTGTTTTATCCCTCACAGTAGTGTAGGACATGTCAGAGAGAAAAAACACATTATTTAGACCAGTGGCTCTCAACCTTTCCAGACTACTGTATTCCTTTCAGGAGTCTAATTTGTCTTGTGTACCTCAAGTTTCACGACACTTAACTACCTGCTTACAAAATCAGACATAAAAATACAAAAGTGTCACAGCACACTATTATGGAAAAATTGCTTGCTTTCTAATTTTTGCCATATAATTATAAAATAAATCAACTAGAATATAAATATTGTATTTCCATTTCAGTGTATAGTATGTAAAGCAGTATAAAGTCATTGTCTGTATGAAATTTTAGTTTGTACTGACGTGACTAGTGCTTTTTATGTACCTGTTGTAAAACTAGACCAATATCTAGAGGAATTGATGTACCCGCTGGAATACCTCTGTGGGCCCGCAGAGATACATGTACTCCTGGTTGAGAACCACTGCTTTAGACCTTGCAGAGATCTTTGGACCCCTTTTTTCCCATGAGAAAAAGGGTGGGTGGGATGTAGAAAATGTTTAGTACTAACTGTGAAAGGTTAATGGAAATCAAGTCATAGCCCAGAACTCTTCCTAAATTTTATGGGCATGACATTGGAAATTGCACCAAAAATTTGTCCTTATCAATGTAACAACACATGAGAAGCCAGAATAAGGGGGAAAAAAAATCCTGAAGTTACCTTGGGAATCTTCCTTCTCCTCTTGCCATTCTGAGAATCTCCCAGGGAGAAGAAGGTATCATCTGGGCTGCTGGGGGTAGAGGGAGGGCTGATTTTGGAAGGGGACCCAGTACCGTCACGACTCAGTTTCCGTATGTCCAGCAGTTTGAAACTCCGCCGCTCTGAGTTTTGTCGAAAGAAAATGGGTTTGGAAAGCAACTGGGGAAGGAGACAGAACGGAGGAGAGGAAATAAATTAACACAGCACTCTCTATCTCACCATACGTCTCAAGGAAACATTGTGACAGCACTAATTTCAATTAGGTGAGCTGGAGCACATGGCTAGCACACAGGCAGACGTGGCTTACCAGTATGCTTGGCAGATTCTCACAGGCCCAAGAACTTTGCATGGCTGTCACAGTTTTCACAGGACTACTGCGCAAGACAATTAAAGACAATATTGTGCCAGACAATTAAAGACAATATTCCAGAGAAAGGTGCAAGAAACCCCATCATGGACAGCAATGGAAGTTAGTTTCTTCCTAACCCCATCAGTAAATGGTTGGTTAAGTCCAGTCATAGCCCAACAGGCTGATATATTATAGTATCACTGTTCAGATTCTAAATTCCCCAGACCAAAGGAGCTGGGAGTAGTGCCAAAGCAGCATACTCAGGGGGAGGGAATGCCTCATATATCCTAGGGAGCAACTCCGGGACAATGCTGGGAGAAGCTCCAGAGAGAGATAGGGCCACTGTGAAATGACACTTTGGGGGAAGTGTGAAGAGGAAGTAGAGGAGGGAATACAGAGGGAAGTCATGGAGCATTCTCTCCTCACCAGTTCTAATCCCTCCACTATTTGTAACTTTTTTATTTAGCGAAACTACAGGAACCTATGTGTGGGTGTGAAGGTGCAGCTTCCCTTTACATTGTCAGTGTTGGCCAGTGCCTACAATTTTTCCTGTTGGTATGTCACAGGATGAGCTTGGGCCTTTAAGGGGGTCAAAGTTCAACTCACTCCTGTGATAGCAGGATTTTCAAACGCCCTCAGCGTTGGCCTAATTCTGCTCCTGTTTGAAGTCAATGGGAGTTCTGCCATTGAGTCAACAGGCACAGAGTTAGGCCACTGCTGTTTAGATAACAAGCAGTTAATTCAAATGGATTTCAAATTCAGCTCTCTGGTTAAATCCGAGCAAGCTGCTTTTCAGTGCAATGACTCTTGGTAACAACTTTTATCGCATTCTCCTTCTTTATAGTACAGCAGCACCCGGAGGGCCCGAGCAGGATCAGCTCTTCTTGTGTTGGGTGCTGTACACCCACAGAGACAATCCCTGCCCTGAAGAGCTTACTCTGCCCCCCCTCCCAGGAATGGAACACCTTCCAGGGAGGAAGGAATTGGGGGCAAAAATGAGCTGTCTGCTTCTTCACGGCTTCCGAGAGAGTGAAGAAGCTTCTCCTTTGGAGACTGGCCTCCACTGCTTCTTCCATCAACCCAATGATTCAATTTATTTATGATGGGTCTTCAGGGTGGGGAGCCTCTCAGACATTCCTAGTCAGTTCTGGGTTGGGGGAATGGGACGGGGCAGGGCTCTACCACGATTTGGGTCCAGTAAGGTCCATGCTATAGTTGAAACTATGCTGGCTATCAGACAGGGTGTTAACAGCACATTTTTCCTGACCAACGCGGACAGCAGTTTTTTGTGTTAAGAACCATGTAGCAGTATAACTGTGTTATTTCAGCTCCTAGATACTACCTTGACAGGGGGCGCCATAAGGATGAAATCCATCCCCGTGCAGAGGGCCAGCACAAGGCCTATGCAATAGTTCAGTCCCATTTTGAGAGCTTGAGTGGGACTTACGAGGTGGATGGGTCCTTGTATGTGCCCTCTGCACAGGTGTGAATTCCATCCCAAATACCTGTGATGAAGAGATTAGCTATACAGCCATGCTACAGTTTACCTCTGGGGGGTAAGGAGCTGATCAAAAAATGCAGACACATTTTCATAAGAACATTTCATTGCAATTTCACATTTTCTAAAAAATCTCAATCACCTTAGAAGCTGGTTGAAAAACAGCAACATTTTTTGGGGGGGGAAAAGGTGTCAACATTTTGAAAAAATTGAAATCAGCCCTAATAACAATATCTGCAGCTTGGATAGCACGGCGAGGGCTCTTGGTAAGGAAAACTGAGCTTATACCCCCGCTGTCGACATTACTTGTTACTAGCGTGATCTTCTACTGTCACATGGGCTGAGCCTGAGGCAGCCTGGACAGTGTAAGGCAGCGTTTCTCAAATGCGGCCACCATGACCACCAGGGGCTTTTCTTGCGGCCACGACAGCCTCCTGGACAGTGGGGGTGGGGCGGCAAAGCAGTGGAACCTCCCCCAGGGCCACCAGCAGGGGTTGGGCCCTGCCCCCCTCTGGAGCCCCAAACGCCAGAGGAGCAGGCAACCAGTGAATTCCCCACCTTGCTAGGGGCGGTAAGTCTTGGCTTCAGCCCTGGGGTGGCGGGCAGCAGGATCCGGTCATGTGGTTTTGGGTTCTGGCTCTGGACTCTGGCCATGCGAAGGCCGGTGCCGGCCCTTGGCTCACACACACACGCCTCGCATCTCCCCTGACCCCTGCTGCCTCACCGGTCACCCATCCATCCCCCCATCGCTCCTGGACACTGCTGTCCCCCTACCCACCTCCCCGTCCAGGGCTTCTGGCTTGCCAGGGCTGAGTAAGTCTGCTGTGAAAATTTATATGTGTATGTTTGTTAATATTACTTTTCACAGCAGACTTACTAGCTAGCTGGGAGGCTGTGAAAAACAATATTAACAAACATACAAATGTTACTTTTCGCAGCAGCAGACTTACTAGCTATCAAGTCTTTTAAAAAGCTACTAAAAAGCCAAAGAAACAACAAAAAGAGAGAAGAATGTGCAAAGCACCTTATTTTGGGTTTCTATTCTGTTTAGATCCAATACAGAATAGTGACAACTGTACATTATTTTTATTATTGAGTCTGCAAAAAAACCCAAACCCAACATAATTAAATTACAATGATTTGGAAGCATATATGTGCATATTTATTTGTTTTTCCTAAAGTTAATTAAGTATTTTAGGAAAAATTGTCAGAGCAGCCATCAGCAAGAGTTGGTGGCTGCACTCGGAGGTCACCAAAAAATTGGTTGTGAGAACCCCGGGTCTAAGGGTAGAACAGGTAGCAACTGGAACGACACAGGAGGCAGACAGCATGGCTGCCCTTCACTGGATCACAAGCTTCCAGAAAGAGGCGCAGACCATATATTTACCCCCTCCTCTGGTCTCATTGCTAAAGAGAAAGACAGCATCAGATTGAGAGTTGCAGCGCTTGCATGAGATGGGGGAGTCCCCAAGAAAGTAGGACCTCAAGGGTGCACTTGTTAAGGATGTCTGAGCTAGCCAGGAAGTCTAGTAAGCGCCTCCCAGTGAAACCACAGGGAGTTGGTTGCTACCTTTAACCAAACTGATCAACGGAAATCCAACAGGACCTTCCTAATGGAGGGAGCGATAGATGCTTCACTTCACAATTCTTAACAGCTGCAAAAATGGATTACATATTGCCCATGGATGCTGATCAGATTACTGGGCCTTGACTGGCGGCGCATCCAGTGCCACTTTAAAGAGGAGGAGGCTACCTTACACTGCAGCAATAAATGGCCTTTCCCTGGTTTTAAATATTGTGAGTGAATGTAGCACTCATAAAATTGTGGGGCTAAAAGCGCAGGGCTGAGCGAAATACAAAGCAGCCCAGAACAGGTAAAACTTCCTTCTCGTAGCTCTGCCAATGGTCCTCAACTCTAAACCGCAACCCCACCCTGCTCTCCGGTTCTGGGGTTCCGCTAGATTGAAACTGAGATTGCCATCTGGTGGGGATTCTCTGTAGAACTGGGCCCAAACCAACACCCCAAATGCAAATACCCCTGAACCTCAGGAGAGGTGAGCCCTGGAACCAAATTTTGCAACGAAGGTCCACAGTTAGTTTTGTGCTGGACACGTGTAGAGACTAGATCAGAGCACAACTCATTTTCACTTGGAACCTAGTAAAAATCTGACTCCAGGTTTCCAGAGGCGAGAGGCCAACACGAGCCCACTGCACTATCACAGCCCTTAGCAAGTCTGTGCATATATGAGTTACCATCTTGGTTAAGATCAAACAGCTGCCCTTCCTTTTGTGATCTGCTTGCTTTCCCCCAAACTGCTTGCACGATGGGGAGGCTTCACTGGGAACACATATTTACAGAGGAAATGGATCCAAACAGGATTTTGTCCAAAACAAAACATGATCGCTGGGATCACACCCTTCTTGCATAAAATCTTAATGTAGCACTAACAATTACAAACCCTTAAATCTTATCACGGATTATTGAGCGAGTTCCAGATGCATGCTCCTGGCATACTGCTTAGGAGTTAACCCCCGTGTGAGAAAAACGAAAACAAGACACCGCCCCAAAGGGTGAACATGGCAATTCTTGTGCCCATGGCTCTCTATTCTCGCTATTGCACCTCCCCTCAACAGTAGCTAAAACCTAAAAGGTAAAATGCTGGCCCCATTAAAGTCAATTGTAAAACTCCATTGGCCTCAATGAGAGCAGGATTTCACCCAAAGCCTTTTGGGAACTGGACACAAGTCATGCTGGTCGAACCAGGATACCTTGGAGGGCGTGCCAGGTACAGAGGAGGTGGGGGATGCTGGGAAAGTCAGGACACATTTCTTCCCCAGGCAGCGGCTGTTCATCTCAATGTCTTCATAGGGGTTTTCCTTCGATGGTGGATCTGCAGCAAAAAGCCACATGCTATAGGTAAGAAATGCAGAAAATCATGGAAGAGTCCCACAAAATCTCTGCTGGGATCCTATGGCTTTCTCCCACCTCCCCCCATCTGGTGGTTAAAAAAAATTGTTCTCAAACATTCTTGCCATCCCTTCCCTCTCTCCAGCTCTGGGAGTCCAGCTGCTTACTGGATTGCATCCAAATCCTGACCAGGATGTATCCAGCCATAGAATTATGTCACAGAAGTTAGAGATGGAAAAGACCCATTAAGTCCTCCAGTCCATTTCCCTGTCAATGGAGAAGTCATAAGGTTTTCATATACCGTGGCCCTTAATATCCCTTCTCTTCATTCTTCTGATTCCCTGTTCTCTCTGAATTAAAGGCCTGTGCTCCATCTAAGTCCCACCTAAGCCTTCCAAATATCATTTAAGTGGGTCTTAAGTGGTGCATAAGCCTCATGCTGCTAATTTGGGGTGCCTTGATTTGTAGGTGCCCACCTTCAGACAGCTAGTGCCTGATTCTTCAGAAATGCTGAGCACCCACAACTCCAGTTAACTTGAAAGTGAGCTGAAGATACTCAGCACCTCTGAGAGATCAGGCCCTAGGTATCTCAGTCTGGGTACCTAAAATCAGTGATGGAAAATGTAGGCCCAAGTGTCTGAATGGGCAGGCAATTTATTACGAGCCTTCTCTTTCCTTATGCATACTGTCGTGCCACCACAATGGAGAGCCATTAGTTAAAAGCAACCTTCTTTCTCCTGTTCTTGTACACATCTAGCTGAGAATGAAACTAGGGGGTCAGTAATGCTGGGGCAGGCACTGCAGCTTAGCTTTGGATCCTGTATATGGTTTGTATTTCTTCTTTGGCTGTGCAACAGCCTGCCCTGCCAGAGGTCAATGGAGGGGGGGACCGCAGCTGAAGTCATCAGACAAGGACACAACACCGCAAGACCTTTTCTACATCTTCTCCTATGATACTCCATGAGTCTATGAGTGACTGTCTGGACTCACCAAGGTGAGGGAGGTAAAAGTACTTTTGTCTATCAAAGAAAGCTGCATGCAAATGTTCTGGAACCACACACTGCCCCTGAACTAGAGAACTTATTTTAGGTGTAGGTTTTTCATGGATGTGAATTATTCCAACTGTAATTATCTGATCAGCATTTAACACACTGGAGAGACAGGAGCAGTGAGAATTAGCACTCAGTACCAGGGGACACTGCAGCTCTCCTCCTGCTGCCAGCGCTGTTTGCAGACTGACCTCCCACTTGGTATGGCAACTCCCATCTTTTCATGTGCTGTGTATTTACACCTGCTACTGTATTTTCCACTCCATGCATCCGATGAAGTGGGTTTTAGCCCATGAAAGCTTATGCCCAAATAAATTTGTTAATCTCTAAGGTGCCACAAGGACTCCTCGTTGTTTTTGCTGATACAGACTAACACGGCTACCGCTCTGAAATTTGTCAGCTTGGGGAGAGAGGCGTGGCTGTTTAGGAATGGAGGGATTTGCCAATGCTTTAACCCTGTAATATGATCCATGTTATTCCAGCTGGAAGGGTGACACTTACATAGTGGCTTTGACCAGCAGCTGTTAGGCAATCCCCTGTCCTTTGGCCCCCAAACCAGCTGGGGAAAGAGGGCACATAAGGTCCCCCTATCTCTTGCAAAAGAGGCAGGCAGCTTTAAAATTTACAACTAATGCCAATCTCTTCTGATCGGGGAAAGGACAGGGCATCTCCACCTTGTCTGTAGCAAATCCCAAGGGGATGCGTGTCCTTTGTGAGACCTCTCTAACCAAACACCATGAGAGTTTGCTAAGATCAAAATGGCAATGCCCTGCTGGTTCCTGTGGCTCTCTCCCATCCCAAACAACGTGACCCACCTCTGTAGGATACAACAGCACTGATTTCCTTCCTCTCCAGCTAAACTCTGCCAAGAGGTTCACTTAACTCTAGCTCTGCGACAGCTAGACTCAAAGCTCTTCAGGACACGGGATGTGTTCTGCTCTACGTTCTGGAAAACACTGTGTATGTAAGTGTAGGATAATACAATAACATTCTTGGGAATGGCGCTGATGGAATCTCAGCCATCCCCAGGCACCTGCACTAACGCTGAAGGGTGGGATAAATCACAGTGCCACAAACGCGAACCCAGGGATTGTGGGACCCAATATTTTAATTTCACAGTCACCCGTTCACACAATATTTTTCTTCCTGCTGGCTGATATTTTGTGTGTGATGCACCACAGCATGCTCTTGCCTAATAAATACACTCTCCTAGGTCAGGCCTTGGACTGTGACACGTTTTCATCGATGGTCTCCAAGTCTTTTTAGTTGTCCAACCCCTCCCCATCCCCCTCTTGAAGCTCCTACCCAGAATGTCTTCATACACGTTTTCCTCAGATAAAGTGCGTGTGAGGGCCAGCTTGGTCTGAGCGTACCAATCCACCCTGCCATTCTCGGACGACGACTGCAGCAAGTCTTCAAACTCATAGGACTTCCTGTGCCATTCGGGGGGGAAGGGTGGGAAGAAGGGGGTGGGGGAGAAATAGGATGGAGAGTGATAGAGATAAACAGACTTTACAAGTCCAATAATTCAATATCATTCACTCGTCTCCAGCAAGTCACTCAGCCAGCAACATGAGCTACGGAGGAGCATCAGTGCACCACAGATCCATCCCGTACAACGTATAAAGCAATGTTGACACAACAATCAGTTTTTACCAGACTGGGACTAGTCAGCAAATGTCAGGGTTGCAATGGTTTATTTAGTGTATAATGATTCTAACACACATGTAAAACACTATGGGCCACAGTCTGCAACACCTACGGCACATTTACACGGCAATCTGGGATCTGACTGCATCACGGGTAGACATACCTGCGCTAGCACAGCTAAAATAGCAGTGTAGATGCAGCAGCACAGTCTTCAGTGTGGACTGTCCAAGCACGCCAAGGACCCCGGGTATCTACTCGCACTGCTAGCTCGCACTAAGCCCATGTCGCCCCAGTAACACTGCTATTTTTAGTTCTGCTAGCACAGGTAAAGCTAGCGTGGATATGCCTACCCATGCTGCATGCACGCCTCTGACTGCAGACTTGACATACCCTAAGTAGTGTCTTCCTCCACAAGCAGTCCCACTGATTACTACTCAACATGAGTAAGCATTGTCAGAAATCAGGCCTCCTATGGGTGGTGCAGGAGAGCAATATGCAACATTGAATAATGAGAAGGGACAGCAGTGGAGCATCCTAGCCTGTCGATCACAGAGAGGTTTAAAGTCCTCTCCCAGTCCAAATGAAGTCAGGAATTTTTATTTTTAAGGTAGATCCACTGCAGAGGATAGGCTCAAAAAGAACAGTACATTTTTAAGGCAGGTTTTTCCCCACCACTCAAATATTTGGACTTACAAAAGGGGATGGGGTGGGGAGCAACCTCCAACAAAACATGAGTAAACAAGGAACAGACTTGAGCAGAAAGGGCAGCTCTCCTCTGAAAAGTGACAGTGTAAAAATGGCATGGCAAGGTCCCCCCTGACCATCTCTCAATGGCTTCTGATCAGCTGTGCTCATTCTGCAAGCAAAAAAGATTGTTTGTTTTGTCTTTAAACTGGCAACATCATGAACTCATCCTGGGATCGGCGAGTCAAGCTGGAATCATTCATTCTCACTCATTGTCACTAGTCATAGGATCTCCATCTCAAAGTCATTACACCTGTGGAAACCTATCGGCCTTGAGTGTTTGCACACAGGTGTAACAGAGCAGAATATATCCTGCAGGCTCGTGATCACTGACATTGCTGAGGCGGAAAGAACACTACTTCACTTTCAGAGCCCAGGGTGAATTTAGGGAGCGGATAGTCAGAAAGACATCCTCTTACTAATGAACAAGGTTGAGACCCAATAAACATAGACCCCGATGATGCCACTTTTGTGGAGGCCCTTTTCAGAAGCAGAACTGTACACCACCATTAAATTAATCAAGAACTCCTGTACCAGCATTAGAATAGTAAAGCCAGAATACCTGTGGTCAGCATTATTCTTATGTTTCCCATTCCATAGTCTTCTGCTGACAGCTGATGGGGGAGGAGAAGAAGGGAGAGGAGGGGGAGGTATAGATGGCAGAGGGGGCAAGTTTCTCTTATTTCTAGCTGCCGGAATCCATCCCTCTTCTCCCTCATGTTTGAAAGTTCGCCTGGGCTTTGGAAGTGGGTTGATGAAGGGTTTCTTCTCCGGTATCCCTGGTTCTGTGTACACATTCTCCATGCTGTGATCCTTGCATTTCACTTGAGATGCTTTCACCTCTTCCAGAGTCCCAAAAATGGGCTCACTGATTTCTGAGTCTAAGCTGAGGAGCCTCTTATTGAGTTCAGAGCCACATACACCTTCCTGGTCCTCTGGGAAGGTTTGTCCCTCATCTGCCTTCTCCTGCAGACAGTGTGGGGAATAATAAGTACCTGGCAACTGTGGCTGCAATTCTGCTGATCCTTCTTTCAAGGCCTGCTCCAGTTTCTTGACCTGAGTCAGTACTGAAAGGTTCTCTTTCTGGACCTCCCACTTACCACCTTTCACCTCCTTGCATTTTCCAACACTGGAATCAACCTCCTCTTCCTTCTCCTGCATTTCCACTTTCCTCTCTGTTCCCTGCCCCATGCTCTTTGAAGTGCCCACTCTTCTTTCATTCTCTTTGCCTATCCCTTTGCATTCCAACTCCCAGGTTATAAGTCTCTTGGTGTCCACTTTCCTAGGCCCCAAAACTTCCCCACTCATCTTCTCCACCACACATGGCATCTTGTGCTCCTCTTTAACTCCTTGCTCTTCCTCCTTCCGACTGACCAGAGGAGAAGGTGTTTCCTTTTTCCCTTCCCACTCGGAAATCTTGTCCTTGATACTGAAGGGCTTATTCCTCAAACTGACTTTCCCAGCTGACTGTAAATTCTGAGTGCCTCCTATCTGTCTCCTTATGATTTTGCTGCTCTCCTTGACATTAAGATCCACAGATTGGTCACTGATAATCATTTTGGGACTCAGCATGTTCTGCTGAAAGCAATCTAGCCTTGGATCCAGCATCAAGTTCTCCAGTGATTTCAATGGGCTTTTCACCACAGAAGAAACTTGTTCAGCTTTAGGTCCTAGACTCAGAGTGAAACTGGCACCTTCAGAATAATTTTCACTTGAAGACCCAAACCAAAGTCCTTCTAATTCCTTCACAGTGTTTCTATTATTTTTACTTGCAAGCTTGACCCTACACAGCAAAGACAAAAGAGAAGAAAAAATCACTTTTGCTGATCATTCTAGGTTTGGTCATCAGTACACCAGCTCTATACGCTCTATTGAAGCAGGTGAGGTTGGCAGGGATGCTCTGCTGCTGCAGAGCATTCTCAGGGGAGGATCCTGGACTCTGGAATGCACTCCTCTCTCTTGCTATGACAGAGCCCAGTTTGATGCAAGACCTGTCTATTATCCCAGGCTTTCTCTGAGGGAGTGGAATGGGGTGAGCATGGGTGGGATTATAGTTTTTGAAAATTAAGAGTGTTCATACTGAGAACAGGTCCATTTGTATTTTTGTATGCATTTTAAATAGAATAGTAGGGCTTTTTTACTTCAATTTAGACAGGTGCATCAAAATAAAAGTCAAAATGGACTCTAGTTTATTTAAGATTTAGTAGCTAGCACATGATTATCAAACAGACGTGTAGACTTGGGACACCGTAGGTATTCCTCTAAAGTCTACTCGGTAACGCCTTTCTAAATAGACTATTTGGCTTAATCATCGAGACAAGGCATAACAAGATCCAGTGGCTGGCAGCTGAAGTTAGCAAAGTTCAAACTAGAAATAAAAGGAGGGAAATTAACCAATGCAAATGATTTTCATGCCATCATTTGGAATCTTTAAATCAAGGCTGGATGTTGTTCTAAAACATAGGGGCTAGTTCAACCAGACGGTATTGAGCTAGATGAAGGAGCCATTGGATGAAATTCTATGGCTTGTGTTACACAGGCAGTCAGGCTAGATTATCACAGTAGCCCTTTCTTGCCTTGAGATCGATGAAACAGAAGAAAGAACCTCACCCATAGTGATCCTCTCCCCCAATAATTTCACTTTCCAAGTTTTTCCAGAGAGCCCATTAACACAATAACATTGCACTTTTATGTTTCTTATTATTATTGTTCATCAGTCACACAGCTGTAACATCCAGGGGACCCACAAAGGGATTAGGCTCCCATTGTACAAACACACACCACACAGAGAGTTCTTGCCCCACAGAGCACGCCATTTAAATGAAGCTTGTCATGGCAAGGGATAAAAACCACTTAATTACATGACACCTGGCTGCATCAGACAAACATGTACTTCGCCGAGCACCTGTCACCCAAGGATCTCAAAGTGCTTTTATCAACATCCATTAAGCCCCAGCTGGGAAGACATTCACATTTATAACATAATCACTTCAAACCCAAAGCTCTTCAGAGCACTTTGCAAAACAATAAGGACTTGTCTATGCTAGAAAGATGGCATCAGTGTAAGTAAATCAATTTTAAAACTATTTAGTTACAGAGGCACAACCCCCTTAAGTTAAACCAGGGGTGGGCAAATGCTCACGAAGTTGGGGGGGTGGGGTGTGAGAGGGGGTGCGGGCTCTGGGGTGGGGCCAGAAATGAGGAGTTCAGAGTGGGGGAGGGGGCTAAGGGCTGGGGCAAGGGGGGTTGGGGGTGGGGTGGGATGAGGCCTCCGGCTGGGGGTGTGGGGCTCTGGGGTGGGGCTGAGGATGAGGGGTTGGGGGTGCAGGAGGGTGTTCCAGGCTGGGAACAAGGCGTTCAGAGGGCTGGAGGGGGATGAGGGCTGGGGCAGGAGGTTGAGGCACGGGAGGGGGTCAGGGGTGCAGGCTCTGGGCAGCACTTACCTCAAGCAGCTCCCAGAAGCAGTGGCATGTCCCCGCTATGGCTCCTACACGGAGGGGCAGCCAGGCGACTCTGCGCACTGCCCTATCCGCAGGCACCGCCCCCACTGCTCCCATTGACCGCGGTTCCTGGCCAATGGGAGCTGCGGGGGCAGGGCTTGGGGCGGGGGCAGCGTGCGGAGCCCCTTGGCTGCCCCTGTGCATAGGAGCTGGAGGGGGGACATGCCACTGCTTCTGGGAGCCGTGCGGAGCAGGGCAAGCCCTGGACCCAGCTCCCCGACGGGAGATCGAGGGCTGGATGCGGCCCCCAAGCTGTAGTTTGCCCACCCCGTGTTAATCCAACATAAATGCACTTACCCCAGTTTAGTTTAATTCTATCAACTCCTGGATTCATATAAATTGGGTGAAGTGCGTCTACACCAGGGGTTGGCACTGACGCAACTAAATCAATTTAGTTACAATGGTGCAAAAACACAGTGTGTAGGTCAGCCCTAGGTTTCCTGCTGGTAGTGCAGTGAGCATGTAAGCAAACCTGGCAGCCATTATGCACCCAGCCATAGCTAACACCCAGCCTCGGACATTGGCATCTGTGGTTACCAAATGGAAGGGAGATACTAACCAGGGTATCA
This sequence comes from Terrapene triunguis, assembly GCF_002925995.2. NCBI lineage: Eukaryota > Metazoa > Chordata > Testudines > Emydidae > Terrapene > Terrapene triunguis. Next base: position 13,086,189 of record NW_020664598.1, read on the forward strand.
TTGTCCCCAAGTCTCATGCTCCTGTAATTTCTGCCTATTTCAGTGGGAGGAGGGACTTTCGTGTAATCTTTTGGATGATGCCTCTAATGGGGTGGACCCCCCCCCCCAGTCTAGCAGTGCACTGTGGTATCATCACAAGTTATTAGACTAACATCAGGATGTGGGATTTAAACGTACAACCTGATGGCCTAGAGACACCGGCTGAGGCATATTGATGCTAGAGGCACATTTTAGGCTATGAGAGAGAGCACCAATGGAAAGTAATGACTCCCTCTCCACTCCCCTCCCTTGGGAAAAAGAAAAACAAGAATTTAGGACTTTTCACCTCTCAATGGATTTGCAGACACCGTTTTCAGACTTGCTGCTCACGTCGGCTGCCTTGCTAGCTGTCATCGTGTCAGCACCTGGCATGGCGACAGATCACCTGGGGGAAGTCAAAGCAACACTGAAATGATCAGAGGTATTGTGACAGACTGACAATATCCTGTAGTATCCTGACCAAAGGTTATGGAATGAAGATAAATGTTACTAAATTAAGTAAAACGTGATTGAATCAGGGTTAGTACCTTGGGGATTCCATTGTATTAAAATGCAATTGTGTACGTGTTACGGGGCACTGTATGGACCTTCTCTAGGAAGAGGGGGATGCTAATGTACTTCCTCTGTTATCAGCCCTTTGAAATGTTCCTCCCTCTCCCCCCACACAGAGATGTGCATATGCTAGTTCAAATGGGATTCTCCAGTGACCAACAGTCAAATTTATTGGATAAATAGTCTGGTTTTAAACTGACTTGGAGCCTTCTTCCTCATCCAGCAAACAGTCAGGACTCTGGTGCATGGAGGGCCCCAATCCTTACGGTAGGATTGGAAGGATGGGGCCTACTGAGACCCCATAAGACTGGGTACGTATAAGGAGCTGAAGCTGTGATGAACTTGTGACCACAAAGGAAACTCCTCAGGTGGCGTGTCGAAGGACTGCTTCTGTCAGAGCCCTTGTTAGGATAATGTCTGGTACGTTTATTGACACGCGGGTAGGTTTGTCTATTGTTTTAGACACGTTTTCTCGACAGTGCTTTTACCCTAACAATAACATAGGCTCGCATAAGAAGAGCTGTGTGGTCTCTATAACCATGGGCAGTCACACTGTTAACTTTCAGAGTAGCAGCCGTGTTAGTCTGTATCCGCAAAAAGAACAGGAGTAGTTGTGGCACCTTAGAGACTAA
>NW_020664598.1:13092411-13105667 GCF_002925995.2 Terrapene triunguis
AAAGGTGCCACAGGACCCTCTGTTGCTTTTTACAGATTCAGACTAACACGGCTACCCCTCTGATACTATAAGGAGAGTGATCAGTTAAGGTGAGCTATTATCAGCAGGAGAGAAAAAGAACTGTTTGTAGTGGTAATGAAAATGGCCCATTTCCAGCAATTGACAAGGAGATGTGAGGAACTGTAGAGGGGGAAAAGTAAGCATGGGGAAATAGTTTTACTTTGTGTAATGGCCCATCCACTCCCAGTCTTTGTTCAAGCCTAATTTAATTTGCAAATTAATTCCAATTCAGCAGTCTCTCGCTGGAGTCTGTTTTTGAAGTTTTTTTGTTGTAATATTGCGACTTTTAGGTCTGTAATCGAGTGGCCAGGGAGGTTGAAGTGTTCTCCAACTGGTTTTGGAATGTTATAATTCTTGACGTCTGATTTGTGTCCATTTATTCTTTTATGTAGAGACTGTCCGGTTTGGCCAATGTACATGGCAGAGGGGCATTGCTGGCACATGATGGCATATACCACATTGGTAGATGTGCAGGTGAACGAGCCTCTGATAGTGTGGCTGATGTGATTAGGTCCTATGATGGTATCCCCTGAATAGATATGTGGACAGAATTGGCAACGGGCTTTGTTGCAAGGATAGGTTCCTGGGTTAGAGTTTTGGTTGTGTGGTGTGTGGTTGCTGGTGAGTATTTGCTTCAGGTTTGGGGGCTGTCTGTAAGCAAGGACTGGCCTGTCTCCCAAGATCTGTGAGAGTGAGGGATCGTTCTTCAGGATAGGTTGTAGATCCTTGATGATGCGCTGGAGAGGTTTTAGTTGGGGGCTGAAGGTGATGGCTAGTGGCGTTCTGTTACTTTCTTTGTTGGGCCTGTCTTGTAGGAGGTGACTTCTGGGTACTCTTCTGGGTCTGTCAATCTGTTTCTTCACTTCAGCAGGTGGGTATTGTAGTTGTAAGAATGCTTGATAGAGATCTTGTAGGTGTTTGTCTCTGTCTGAGGGGTTGGAGCAAATGCGATTGTATCGTAGAGCTTGGCTGTAGACAATGGATCGAGTGGTGTGGTCTGGATGAAAGCTGGAGGCATGTAGGTAAGTACAGCGGTCAGTAGGTTTCCGGTATAGGGTGGTGTTTATGTGGCCATCATTTATTAGTACTGTAGTGTCCAGGAAGTGGATCTCTTGTGTGGACTGGTCCAGGCTGAGGTTGATGGTGGGGTGGAAATTGTTGAAATCATGATGGAATTCCTCAAGGGCTTCTTTTCCATGGGTCCAGATGATGAAGATGTCATCAATGTAGTGCAAGTAGAGTAGGGGCGTTAGGGGACGAGAGCTGAGGAAGCGTTGTTCTAAGTCAGCCATAAAAATGTTGACATACTGTGGGGCCATGTGGGTACCCATAGCAGTGCCGCTGACTTGAAGGTATACATCGTCCCCAAATCTGAAATAGTTATGGGTGAGGACAAAGTTAACTGTCTCCACAGAGAAATCAAGCAGGTGTGCTAGGGCAGCTTGTCTGAGCTGGGAATACTACAGTGATGGCAGGGAACTGTTCAGCCTGCAAATACCCCAGTCAGAAGGGACAGAGATGCAGGTCTCCATCCAAAAAGTCAACTGCTGGGGCGCTGGAAGCCTGAGAGTGGGTGCCCTGGCTGGACCCCTGAGGGGGAACACAGGTGCAGTTGCCCTGAACTGTGACAGGTAACACTGTCTGTTCCAACATGACAAACTTCCCCTGTCCCTCCTCTCTCCAAGCACACACACAAAACCTGCCCCTGGAAATCCAGTAGGATAATAGCAGCAAGTCACTTCATCTCTCTGCCTCCATTTCCCCTTCTGTAAAATGGTGATGAGCATTTTTATCCACCTACCTCCCCAGAGTGCTGTGAGAATTAGATAGTCTTTGGGGCATGGGCTGTCTATTACTCTGTGTTTGTACAGCGCTGTGCGCAGTGGGACTCCCGTCTCAACTGGTCCCATAGGCGCTGCCATAATAAACATGATTAGTAATATTACTAGCCAATGGCTGTACAGTGATTTGAACAGGCAAGACACTACATAAAAGCTAAACATTTTTGTTATAACACTTGGGTATCTGTCTTCCCTCAGGAGACTGTTAAAAATGGCTTTAAAAATAATCTGTCTGATCCAGAGAATTAACAGCCCCATGGCTTATGAAGCCACTGTATCAACAGCTTTCTTGGACTGGTACCCAGCTGAGACCCAGGTTTATTGATTAAACTACTGTAGATCCCATGGCCACTTTGTGCTCAGGTTCCTGATCACCTGATGTATTCTCACTCTAGTGGGTCATTATAGAGTGTTACTGATCTCCCTTGGGAATTTAAGGAGTGAAATGCATCCCTGCCCTAAGGTCTTTAAACTGCAGAAGTCGTTTTGGTCACTGCTCACTATTCTTTGCATGGTGATTTCTATTCTTTGTGGGGTAGGGGTGTCAAGCTATCCTCTTGGAGCACCTTTGCAACGAAGGCCTGGTCTACACTATGAGTTTAATTCGAATTTAGCAGCGTTAAATCGAATTACCCCTGCACCCGTCCACACAACGAAGCCATTTCTTTCGAAATAAAGGGCTCTTAAAATCGATTTCTGTACTCCTCTCCGATGACCGGAGTAGCACCGAAATCGATATTGCCATTTCGAATTAGGGTTAATGTGGCCGCAATTCGATGGTATTGACCTCCGGGAGCTATCCCACAGTGCACCATTGTGACCGCTCTGGACAGCAATCTGAACTCGGATGCACTGGCCAGGTAGACAGGAAAAGCCCCGTGAACATTTGAATTTTATTTCCTGTTTGCCCAGCGTGAAGAGCACAGGTGACCACAGAGAGCTCATCAGCACAGGTAACCATGCAGGCCGATAATCGAAAAAGAGCACCAGCATGAACCGTACGGGAGGTACTGGATCTGATTGCTATATGGGGAGAGGATTCAGTGCTAGCAGAACTTCGTTCGAAAAGACAAAATGCCAAAACTTTTGAAAAAATCTCCAAGGGCATGATGGAGAGAGGCCACAATAGGGACTCAGATCAGTGCCGCGTGAAAGTCAAGGAGCTCAGACAAGCCTATCAAAAAACAAAGGAGGCAAATGGTCGCTCCGGGTCAGAGACGCGGCCATGCCGCTTCTACGCCGAGCTGTATGCAATTCTAGGGGGGGCCGCCACCACTACCCCACCTCTGACCGTGGATTCCGAGGCGGGGATAATCTCATCAGCTACACCTGAGGATTCTGCGGACGGGGAAGAGGAGGAGGACGAGCTTGCGGGGAGAACGGAGTGCTGTGTGCTCGCCAACAGCCAGGATCTTTTTCTCAGCCTGACTGAAGTACCCTCCCAACCCTCCCAAGCCAGTATCCAAGACTATGACCCCAAGGAAGGGACCTCAGGTGAGTTTACCTTTTAAAATATAAAACTTGTTTTAAAAGCAAGCATTTTTTAATGATTACTTTGCCCTGAGAACTTGGGATGCATTCGCGGCCAGTACAGCTACTGGAAAAGTCTGTTAACGTGTCTGGGGATGGAGCGGAAATTCTCCAGGGACATCTCCATGAAGCTCTCCTGGAGGTACTCCAAAAGCCTTTCCACAAGGTTTCTGGGCAGTGCAGCCTTATTCCATCCTCCATGGTAGGACACTTGACCGCGCCATGCTAGTAGCAAGTAATCTAGTATCATTGCATGACAAAGCCTGGCAGCGTATGGTCCCGGTGTTTGCTGGCATTCAAGCAACATCCGTTCTTTATATCGCTGTGTAATCTCAGGAGAGTGATATCGCTCATGGTAACCTGGTTGAAATACGGGAATTTAATTAAGGGGACAGAGGTGGCCGTTCCTACTGGGCTGTTTGCCTGTGGCTGAAAAGAAATACTTCCCTGCAGTTAGCCAAGCGAGGGGGCGGGGGGGGGGGGGGGAATTGGCCCTGAGCTTTTCACGTTTGGCTAGCAGGGATCTTCCCTGATACCAGCCACGCGGTGGGGGGAGGGATAAAGCGATCATCCAGAGAATTGGATGGGGGGGGGTTAGTTTGTTTTCTGCTGCTGAAGGTTAACAGGAAAACCGCAGCACTCAACGGGCTTTGCTTGGTATGTGGGAAAGGAGGGCGCAGAAGCCGAAAGACAATGGTTTACCATGGCCGCATGCAAGCCGAATTCTGTTGCCCGGACCTGTGCCTGTGATCTCTAGCAGCAAAGACACAGGCACTCAATATTAAGAGGCAAAATGCGACCTTGCACAGAAATCACATGTGCTATGTAATGTGAATAGTGTTGTACACCATGAAAGAGTATAAGCACTGTTCTGTAAAATGTATCTTTTAAAAAAATTCTCTCCTTTTTTCCCTCCCTCCAGCAGCTGCAAATGTTTCAAGCCTCCCTCCTCCGTCCTGAAGGCTATCTCAGATAACGCGTCAGAAAAAGAGGACGCGAGACGAGATGTTCGCGGAAATCATGGAATCAACCCGCAGTGAAAGAGCTCATCTGAATGAGTGGAAGGACACGGTTTCAAAGTATAGGAAAGATGCCAGTGAACGTGAGGACAGGAGGGACCAACGTGAGGACATGAGGGACCAACGTGAGGACAGAAGGGACCAACGTGAGGAGAGGAGAGACGCTCGAGATGAGAGGTGGCGGCAGGAAGATCAGAGGAGGCAGGATGCAACGCTGGGGCTGCTGCGTGAGCAAACAGACATGCTCCGGCGTCTGGTGGAGCTTCAGGAACGGCAGCAGGATCACAGACTGCCGCTGCAGCCCCTGTATAACCACCCTCCCCCCTCACCATGTTCCATAGCCTCCTCACCCAGACGTGTAAGAACGCGGGGGGTGGGGGGAGGCTCCGTGCACCCTCCCATTCCACCCCCGTGGATAGCCCAAGCAAAGGGCTGTCATTATTTTAACCTTTTTTTAGTGGCCTTTTCCTTCCCTCCGATCCTCCTCCCAAACCCCACCCAGGCTACCTTCACAGTTCTCTCCCTCTTTTTATAATCAATTAATAAAGAATACATGATTTTTAAACGATAGTGACTTTATTTCCTTTGAAAGCAAGCTGTGATCGAAGGGGGAGGGTGGGTTCCTTACAGAGAATGAGTCAATAAAGGGGGCGGGTTTTCTTGAAGGAGAAACAAACAGAAATTTCACACTGTAGCCTGGCCAGTCATGAAACTGGTTTTCAAAGCTTCTCTGATGCGCAGCGCTTCCTGGTGTGCTCTTCTAATCACCCTGGTGTCTGGCTGCACGTAATTAACAGCCAGGCGATTTGCCTCAGCCTCCCACCCCGCCATAAAGGTCTCCCCCTTACTTTCACAGAGATTGTGGAGCACACAGCAAGCAGCAATAACAATGGGGATATTGGTTTGGCTGAGGTCTGACCGAGTCAGTAACGATCGCCAGCAACCTTTTAAACATCCAAATGCACATTCTACCACCATTCTGCACTTGCTTAGCCTGTAGCTGAACAGCTCCTGACTCCTGTCCAGGCTGCCTGTGTATGGCTTCATGAGCCATGGCATTAAGGGGTAGGCTGGGTCCCCAAGGATAACTATTGGCATTTCAACATCCCCAACGGTTATTTTCTGGTCCGGGAAGTAAGTCCCTTGCTGCAGCCGTTTAAACAGAGTAGTGTTCCTGAAGACGCGAGCATCATGAACCCTTCCCGGCCAGCTCATGTTGATGTTGGTGAAACGTCCCTTGTGATCCACCAGTGCTTGCAGCACCATTGAAAAGTACCCCTTGCGGTTTATGTACTGGGTACCCTGGTGCTCCGGTGCCAAGATAAGGATATGCGTTCCATCTAACGCCCCACCACAGTTAGGGAATCCCATTGCAGCAAAGCCATCCACTATGACCTGCACATTTCCCAGAGTCACTACCTTTCGTAGCAGCAGCTCAGTGATTGCTTTGGCTACTTGCATCACAGCAGCCCCCACAGTAGGATTGCCCACTCCAAATTGATTCCCGACTGACCGGTAGCTGTCTGGTGTTGCAAGCTTCCACAGGGCTATCGCCACTCGCTTCTCAACTGTGAGGGCTGATCTCATCTTGGTATTCTGGCGCTTCAGGGCAGGGGACAGCAAGTCACAAAGTTCCATGAAAGTGCCCTTACTCATGCGAAAGTTTCGCAGCCACTGGGAATTGTCCCACACCTGCAACACTATGCGGTCCCACCAGTCTGTGCTTGTTTCCCGGGCCCAGAATCGGCGTTCCACAGATAGAACCTGCCCCATTAACAACATGATCTCCAAAGCACCGGGGCCCGTGGTTTGAGAGAATTCTGTGTCCATGTCCATGTCCTCATCACTCTTGTCGCTGCGCTGCCGTCGCCGCCTCCTCCTCGCCTCGTTTTTCTGGTCCTGGTTCAGCATAAACTCCATGAGAATGCGCGAGGTGTTTACAATATTCATGACTGCTGTCTTGAGCTGAGCGGGCTCCATGCTTGCCGTGGTATGGAATCTGCAGTGTTCACCCAGGAAAAAAGGCGCAAAACGGTTGTCTGCCGTTGTTTTCATGGAGGGAGGGGTGAGGCTGTACCCAGAACCACCTGCGACAATGTTTTTTGCCCCATCAGGCACTGGGATCTCTACCCAGAATTCCAATGGGCGGGGGAGACTGCGGGAACTATGGGATAGCTATGGGATAACTACCCACAGTGCAACGCTCCGGAAATTGACGCTAGCCCCGGTACATGGATGCACACCGCCGAATTAATGTGCTTAGTGTGGCCGCATACATTCGACTTTATACAATCTGTTTCCAAAATTTGAATTCTGTAAATTCAGATTAATCCCGTAGTGTAGACATACTCACAGTCAGTGAAACAGATGTTCTCCTTTTAGTCTTGTCCTGAAAACCAACTCTGGCTCTTTAAGAGCCAACCACCCCACAAGGCAGTGTCAGTACTTCTCAGGAGGGCATTATCTGTGGCCACTGAAAAGCATTTCAATGACAGGAAGGAGTTCATTGTCTCTTACACAATACTTTGAAACCCTGAAAGCCTCTGGAGTCTATCCACTTGGCTGGTCTATCAGATGCTCCCCTGCCACGGCTGGAGTTTGGCAGCAAGACCAATCGCATCAGTAAAGTTAGTAGTTCCTAGGACTTTTCAAGAAAATGAACATATAAAAGTATTTCTCATTTCCATGGTCTACATACTTTTAAAGAGAGAGAGGGAGAAATAGAAATAATTCAGCCTTGTTCTTTTCTGAGCTCTCACCCCGCCCAGGCAACATTCTGTAAGACAGAGTGAACTCTGGATCATCTCAATGAGTACAGGTTCAGGGTAATTTATTACAAACCATGTCCTCTCTTTCCCCAGGCAATAAGCCCCGCTGCTTCTCTTCCTCATTAGTAGCTGGCACAACACCCAATTCGTTTCTAATGACAGAGCAACCTTGCAAAATTGTCAGGAAAATTTACCAGCCCAAGATGCAAAATCTATTCACCCACTCATTAGCTGTTATGTTTAAGGATAATGAAAAAACTGAACATCATTCATTCCTCTGTCCACAGAATGACTCACTCAGGCAAGTGGGTGAGTAGATTTCTGCAGAGCTGTAACAGAGATTGTTCTGCACTTAGATTGTAAGCTCGCTGGGGCAGGGACCATCTCTTTGTGCTGTAATTGCACAGCGCCTAGCACAATGGGATCCTAGCCTATGACTGGGGCTCTTAGGAGCTACCACGATATGAATAATAATAGAGGCTGGGGTATATATAACCACTTCATTTAATCACCATTCTGGAGTTTCTCTTCTGGCAAGCTCTGAAGTTTATCACAATAGGATTGGGGGGGGCTCCTCTCCCTTCCCTGGCCCATGCAATCCCCCACCCAATAAACTCTGACTCTGCCAGCAGAGCCCCCTGTGGAAAATCAGGAGAAAGATGCCACCCACCTGCACCAATGGGTGGGGAAAATTGATGGGGCCAGCAGTGAAAGGGAGGGAGGCACTTGCCAAGGGAGAATAGGTAGCTCCTCCCATGGGAGTCGCTAGCACCCATTGGCCAGCTGGGGGGAAGGGGTGCTGATTGGCCAGCATTCTCCAGCTCCCAGAATTTAGCCCAGCGAAGGGGCCATTTGGAGCCTCTTTTGGCTCCATTCCAACAGCCCACCCTGCCCACCAAAACTAGGAAAGGGAACCCAGCCTGACAGATGCTGTGGGTCTAGCTTGTGTAGGGGTCAGGAAGGAATTTTTTCTTCCATGGGTCAATTGGCAGAGGACCTGGGAGTTTTTTCCCTTCCTTGCAGCATCTGCAAGGTGCTTAGTACCTAATTGAGGTACTGGTATGGTGCTGCTTACTTGTTGCCACATGCAGCCGGTTTCCAGTGAGGTTAAGAGAATAAAATGAATGGTTCCCAGAGGTGAAAGACCTGGGATATTGGCCTTGGGCTCATATGATAGGATGAAACCTTGTGGTCTCTGTGGGCCGCGGTCAGACCTTGTGGCCCTCGTGGGCCAAGGTCCCCACCCTCCTGCCCCCTTTGTCCCCCTCAGGGGGAGGAGAGCGCTAGGACTCACAGAGAACTGAGTCCTGGGGGATAGGCTGAGGAGAACCACCCCGCATTATGGGTTATATGGTAAAGAACTCTGTAACCTGGTGCCAGTTACGGGTTATATGGTAAGGAGCCCTGTAATCCCCGCACTGAAACCAATTGAATGCCTGGTATAGGTGAGTAGTGGTGATGGGCAGGTAGTGGCCCTCCCCTACGTTCAAGTTTAATAAAAGTTGCAGCCTGCCACTTAATTCCATGCATGTTTCTGTCCTTGCTTTGCCACTGTGTCCCTATCTGCTAGCATTCAGATGTGGGCAGATGGGCGGTAGCGGTCAACATGGGTCATACGTCTGATCCGAGCACACTGCTAAACTAGCCACTGTGGGAGGTGGGAGGAGAGGCTGAAGAAGAAATGGATCATCATTGGCGGGGGGAGGGAGGAGGGTGCAGACCTGTTCAGTCTCCCACTAAAGCCAGGAGAGACTCCTGTTGGTAGCTGCTTTCTGCACCGCTCCTGCTTAGGAGCTGAGGGACACTAGTCTGTGACCACGAGCAGGGCTGCTCTAGGCAGGAGGGTTCACTGCTAGCCACAGAGAGACAGCTGAGAGTATAATGCCCCATGTGTATTTGGGACTTGAACCTGTGGCTAGAGCAGCACATCTCTCCCTGGCCACACGGGCCTGTAGCAGTGACTGGAAAATAACGGGGGAGGAGGCAGAAGGTAGCCATAGGCACCCAGGCAGTAGTGCCGGAACGGGGAGGGCAGGGGCCCATGGCCCTCCCACATTTCGCCAGGGCGGACCCTTCCCCCAGGCCAGGCCAGCATGGAGCCCAGCCAGGGAGCCCAGACAATTGTGGGAGACGCACGTGTTGACCCTCCACCCGCCTTCGGTGCAGGGGGGCTGAGGGCAGCCCCCAGCCCATGTCTCCACCCCCAGGCTCCCAGCACAGCCCAAAGCCAGTGGAGGGTCCACGATTCCACGCTGGCTCACCACAGCTGCCCACGTGGCTCTCCCCGACCCAGCTCCAGCATGCGGGGGGCTCAGAGTCGCAGACTGGGCATGGTAAGAGCTGTGCGGGCAGCTGTGGGGAGCTGCGGTGCAGCCCCACCACTAGGGTTGCCAACTTTCTACCGGCACAAAACCGAACACCCTTGCCCCGCCCATGCCCCGCCCCCCTCAGAGGCCCCACCCCCACTCACTCCATCCCGCCTCCCTCTGTCACTCACTCTCCCCACCCTCACTTACTCGCTCATTTTCAATGGGCTGGCTCAGGGGGTTGGGGTGTGGGAGAGGGTGAGGGTTCAGGCTGGGAGTGCAGGTTTTGGGGTGGGCCCAAAATGAGGAGACCAGGGTGCAGATAGGGGCTCTGGGCTGAGGCAGTGGGTTGGGATGCAGGAGGGGGTGAGGGCTCCAGCTGGGGTTGCATGCTCTGGGGTGGAGCCAGGGATGAGGGATTTGGGGTGCAGGAGGGGGCTCCAGGCTGGGGCTGAGCGGTTCGGAGAGTGGGAGGGGGCTCTGGGCTGGGGCAGGTGGTTGGGGTGCGGGAGGGGGATGAGGGCTCTGGTGGGGGGTGCAGACTCTGGGGTGGGGCTGGGGATGAGGGGTTTGGGGTGTAGGAGGGTGCTCCGGGCTGGGGAGGTGGAGCCAAGGCGTTTGGAGTATGGGAGGGGGCACCAGGCTGAGGCAGAGGGTTGGGGTGTGGGAGGGGGTATGGGCTTTGGGCTGAGGGTGCAGGTTCGGGGTGGGGCCAGAAATGAGGAGTTCAGGGTGTGGGAGGGGGCTCCGGGCTGGGGCTGGGGGGTGGGGGGGAGGGCTCTGGCTGGGGGTGCAGGCTCTGATGTGGGGCCAGGGATGAGGGATTTTGGGGGTAGGAGGGGCAGGGACAGGGGTGCAGCAGGGGGTGAGGGCTCCATCTGGGGGTGCAGGCTCTGGGGTGGGGTTGTGGATGAGGAGTTTGGGATGCAGGAGGGTGCTCCGGGCTGGGACTGAGGGTTCAGAGGGCAGGATGGGGATCAGGGCTGGGGCATGGGGTTGGGGTGTGGGAGGGGGTCGGGGTGCAGGCTCTGGGCGGCGCTTATCTCAAGCATCTCCCAGAAGCAGCGGCATGTCCCCCTCCGCTCCTAGGCAGAGGTATGGCCAGGCAGCTCTGCGCGCTGCCCCGTCTGCAGGCGCCGCCCCCGCAGCTCCCATTGGCTGCAGTTCCCGGCCAATGGGAGCTGCGGAACCAGCATTTGGGGTGGGGGCAGCGTGCGGAGCCCCCTGCCTGCCCATACGCGTAGGAGCCGGAGGGGGGACATGCCACTGCTTCTGGAAGCCACGCAGAGCCACGGCAGCCAGGGAGCCTGCCAGCCCTGCTGCGCCGAACGGACTTTTTAACAGCCTGGTCAGTGGTGCTGACTGGAGTCACCAGGTTCCCTTTTCGACCAGGCATTCCGGTAGAAAACCGGACACCTGGCAACCCTACCCTCCACCTGCCCTGGGTGGGGGGTCTGTCCAGGGGGCAGAGAGACAGCCTGGAGGCTGCTCTCGGTGGGACCCCTGCACTGCAGGCAGGTGGAGGGTCCTCTGTGGCTCTTATCATGGCCGGGCTGCGGCTTCGAGGCCCCCCGCAGCCGGAGCCAGGTCAGGGAGAGCCGCGCAGACCACTGTGGGGAGCCTGGGTCCTCCACCTGCCCTGGGCGAGTTGTCCGGGGGTGGGGACAGGGGCTGCTTTTGGCCCACCCCACCCCAGGGGAGCGGGCTCCCTGGCCCTGCTCCAGCTTCTGGCTAGGCCAGGGGCAGGACTTTGTGGGGTGGGGCCCCCCAGGCCTTCTATTTTTGGGAAGGCTCCGACGCCCTTGCACCCAGCCAGGGGAGATGTCAGGGCCAGCCAGGAAAACAGTGACTCCTATATTCCTAAAGTTAATTCCATGCTGCAGGCTAGTCAGGCTTAAGTCCTGATAACCAGGACATTATGAAAAGGAAATAGGTGTGTCCATCTCTGCAAAGACCTAATGAGGCTCACTGAAGCAGTAAGAAGAGAAAGGTACATTGTTCCCACCATGGAAGATATAATCTGCAATGGTCTTGTTCTTATTAGATGCAGATAGTGGATTCTGGCAAGTTCCTGTCTCCCCTGGCAGTGACCAGCTGACAAGTTTTGGAATGAAAGATATGGCTTTCCTCACCTCATCCTCAGTGTCACAAGCACCCCAGAAATCTTCCAGAGGAAAATGAACAAAACTCTGCCAGGCCTAGAGGGAGTTACATGGATGAGAGCTGCATTATGGGAAGTCTGAGGAAGAATATAATGTCAGCCTGGCACATTTCAGCGGCATTATGATTACTTTCTTTATAAAACAAAACCCAAAAGAAGACTATGTCACGTGTGGGTCCACAGAGGACTGAGCTCAGGGGCACTCCACTACTGTGTGAACTGGGACACCAGGCTATCATGGTCCATAGATTGACAAGAAGGGAGGCAAGATGTCAAGTCCCAGTTGGAGATCCTTCCCATTACAATGCACTCAGGAATCCTTGCCATTGTTTGGGGAAACAAAGCAGACATCTGACACCATTTCATAACAAATCAGGGAAAGGAATGCCACCAGAAGGGGGAGGGGAGGAAAGAAGAAGGGGAAGAAGCTCTCAAACCTGTTGACTGGACTGTGGGAAGGATGCAAAGTCTCAGGACAGAAGGCTCTCCACATATCTCCCACATGCACATGGCCTTACGATTCCCAGGGTCATGTGACAGGGACTTCCTGCTGCCAGGCAGAGTGAGACCTGCCTGGACCTCTCTCTTCCAAACAGAGTTCCTGCCTGCTTTGTGTTTGCAACGAGGCGTTTGTTTACTGATCTATCATTGGCATGCAGGAAATGGCCTGGAAATGAGCTGTAATCATCTGTCACCAGCAGTCGCTGTTTGGTTTTCTTCTAATTTAAGTTTTCCTTTCTTTCCTTTCTCCCCAACCTCCCACTCAAAACACAGTAGTAAAATAAAGCACGTGCTTCTCTTTACGGATGCTGGATGCTTTAGGGAAACCAGGGCTTAGCATTTCAAAAAGGACTAGTGATTTTGGGGGCCCAACTTGAGATATCTTAACAAGGGGGTAATTTTGTAGTGATTATCAGGATGCCCCATTTCAAACAGTTGACAAGAAGGTGTGAGTAACAGTAGGGGGAAATTAGCATGGGGAAATAATTTTTAGTTTGTGTAATGACCCATCCACTCCCAGTCTTTATTCAAGCCTAATTTAATGCTGTCCAGTTTGCAAATTAATTCCAGTTCTGCAGTTTCTGTGTGGTTGCTGGTGAGTATTTGCTTCAGCAACCACACACCACACAACAAAAACACTAACCCAGGAACCTATCCTTGCAACAAAGCCCATTGCCAACTCTGTCCACATATCTGTTCAAGGGACACCATCATAGGACCTAATCACATCAGCCACACCATCGGGGGCTTGTTCACCTGCACATCTACCAATGTGATATATGCCATCATGTGCCAGCAATGCCCCTCTGCCATGTACATTGGTCAAACCGGACAGTCTCTACGCAAAAGAATAAATGGACACAAATCAGACGTCAAGAATTATAACATTCAAAAACCAGTCGGAGAACACTTCAACCTCCCTGGACACTCAGTTACAGACCTAAAAATCACAATTCTTCAACAAAAAAACTTCAAAAACAGACTCCAACGAGAAACTGCAGAACTGGAATTAATTTGCAAACTGGACACCATTAAATTAGGCTTGAATAAAGACTGGGAGTGGATGGGTC
>NW_020664598.1:13105767-13114021 GCF_002925995.2 Terrapene triunguis
TATATATATCTTCCTACTGTATTTTCCACTGCATGCATCTGATGAAGTGGGTTTTAGCCCATGAAAGCTTATGCCCAAATAAATTTGTTAGTCTCTAAGGTGCCACAAGTACTCCTTGTTCTTTTTGCTGATACAGACTAACACGGCTGCTACTCTGAAATCTGCTATCAGAATAGGTGCTCACCTTCTGCAGCTTTCTAAACACATTCCTGAAAGCTGTAGGACAATTCTAATTAGGTAAGCCATGGGAGAACCAAACATTAAACAGTTTAGTCATTGTATCTAATGAAGTCACGGAGTATTAATAATAAGCCTTTTAGGACTCCCACTTTGTTACACTGTTTATGGTGCTATAAAAAAAGCACATTCCACATAGGACCTTGTAGTTTTAGAGATGTTCACTGTACAATGAACCTTAGCCATTTGTAACCTGGAATGGAGCGCCAGCCACTAGCATGTTAGAGGATAAGGCAATATCTCAGATTACAAACTTTTGGAGGCAGGGATTCTGTGTTTGTACAGCACCTAGCACAATGGTCCATGACTGGGCTCCTACATGCAACAATAATACAAATAACAATAATAATAAATATTATCTCACATCGCCAGAATGACGCCAGAGCGCTTCACCTGCCAGTTTGCAGAAACTGTTGTCCAAGGAAGGTAAAGACCTAAAGATTATAGGAGGGACAATCCCCAGTTTCTTTTCTAAGATGCCCACAAAAAGGTTCCCTCCCCCACAGTCATTTACATTTGAAGATATCTAAACCACATCAATTTCTTATTCAGGTCCATAAGACTCAACAACAATACACAGCATTTTTATAGTGCTTTCAAATTTCAAAGTGTTTTACAGTGCAAATATAACATACAGAAGGCAACACCCAGCAAACAATATATAAAGAAGAGGAAGGATGCCAGGAAGACAAAATACTAACAGGAAGATCACGAGTAGGGCTGAGCCGACAGTTGGGAACTTGAATTCAAACCCCTTCCACCCCACCCTATATTCTATTTAAAGGCTATTTCCCTTTAGGGGAAAAAGAAATCGCACACACAAAGCCCTCTGCGTGGCCTGCGTGCAGGTTCTCAACATTCAAAGGAGTCTCCTTGTTATGCATGTGCATGTATAGGTCAGATAATTCATTTCCTCTGGGATCTCAAACAGCAGTTTGACCTAGATTGTGTCAAATCACAGAGAAACAGAGAGGAAGTCTCCGGGGCAGGGATATACGCTCCCAGTGCTCTAAAGGTAGCAGAGCCTGGCATGAAGGAGATGGGAGGAAGAACCAAGTGGCAAATTCCCTGTATGGAGCAGGCGAGCTCAGTGGGTAGGAAATGCTGACTCTAGGGGCCCAATGCTGCCCTTCTATGGTGCAAGCATGGTAAATAATCTTGGTCACAAAGATGTACCAGAGACCAGTTAGGAGACAGAAATGGGTTTTATAAAGGATGGGATGATATGAGGTCCCTGACGCTCGATCACAGGATATTTATGGCCTGATCCAAAGCTTACTGAAGTATAGCATGAGAGTTCCATTGACCACAATGGGCTTTTATCAGGCCCATAGTCAGCAATAGCTGATCCTCAGAACTACATTGAAGGGGCTTCTCTGAGTCACCTTCATTTCCTTCCCTCACCCATTCAGCCTAGCAGTCCTGATACTGTGGTGACCCTCATACCTGCAAGCTGTAGAAACCCACCGTGCTTTTCTAAGCATCGGCTCAGTGCATTTACTTGAGAGCAACGTAAAGCATTCATCTCTTTCCAAGATCTGAATGTGCCAGCTGTACAGTGCTCCTGGCTTCTGCTGACCAAGTCGATTCAAGAAACTCAGAGCAGAACTCCCATTATTACATTACAGCCGGATCTTAATTGTAGATTTCTAACTCCAAGTCATACATATAAAAAGTGAATTTATGCAACAGATGTCCCTGAAGTGTCACATGGAAGCGCTCCATTTCCAGCTTCACACTCCATTTCACAGCAGGATGCCACATGATCATACCTAACAAAACAACAGTAATAACACATAGCACTTTTCCTATTCAAAGTGATTTATAAACCTGACAATATCCACGTGTGGTAGGATAAATACCATTATCCATTTTATGGATGGAGAAACTGAGTCACAGACAGGTTATGTGACTTAGAGCACATAGAGAATCAGGAATAGAACTCAAGGGTTTCTGACTACGAGGCCTGTGCTCAGACCATTAGGCAAGACACAGACAGTGTCTGTGTGTATTTATTGTGTAACACACACACACACACACACACACACACACACACACACACACACACACACACTTTACAAATTTGACTTTAACTGATCAGCGCCTATGAAAATCAGGCCACATCAGTATCTATAAATGAATTTAGGCACCCAACTTTAAACACCTAAATTTGAAAATCTTGTTAACTTTAAGACTGAGTTAAAGTTGAGAGGAAATATCTGGATGAAATCCACACTGTATTGAAGTAAATGGGAGTTTTGCCATTGACTTCATTCGGGCCAGAATTTCATGCCAGTAATTTCAGAATAACAGAAAAAATAAACAAACATCCAAAAACATGGTAGTTATTGAAAAAAATACCAACCATTAGAGACCATTATGGTTACGTTTAAAAGGAACCCAAATATTTGACAGTACAGAAAACAACCTGCCACTAAAAAGGCTTTCTTAATTCTCCCTTAAAATGCAGAATTTCCCCCCGAAGTTATACTGCCTTAACATGTAGAATGGGCCATATTCAGCTCTGGAACAGTGACTGTTTTAAGGTCTGATACCTTGTGAAGCATCTGGCTAGAAACTGGAGTATCATTAGAGATCTTGCAAGGTCTTCTTCCACTGGCATAAGGCTACTGTTCACTTCTAGCGCTGTAGCACATAGGGCTAGCTTGCCTTTATTATATTCACTGCCTTGCCTTTATTATATTCTGCTTTTATTATATTCAGCAGTAACCTACAAGCCTGTATCCTGTAAGGCATTGGCTTCAGGAGTTAGCATGAAGCTCGAGGCCTATGAACTTTGGCATAGATAAACAGCTCAATGGTAACCCCTACGTTTTGGGGAACTAGAAATAGAGTGTAACGGGGAATTTTGTCCATAATGACATCGGCCAACCACAAAAACCATGAGCTAACACCAGCTTTTGGAAAGTTTTGGAAAGAACATCCAACCACAAGAGTGCCAGGGCAACAAATTGACGTATATGATAATTAGTTGACATTCTTAATATACTAATCCATAAAAGAAGGACACCGCAATATTAGTAGAATGAAGAAATACAAATAAGGAAGAGGGGAGAAACCCCTACTGAATATGCATTAGACATAATTGCGTCAGCATAACATATTATAAAAGTTACATCCGAGCCTGTGGGCAGTGGGAGAGAGAGATGTAGCCCTTGGGAGGTGCCAGAATGATGGCCACTGGCGATGAGGAGGAAGGTGATGGTGATGAGGAAGACAATGGGTAACATTTCAGGTGGTCCTGCAAGGGATGGTGTGAGTATATGGATGTTCAAATATACATTCTGTAGTATTGCTATCTACCTTACTGAGTTAGAGGGTTTGTGACTTTGCTAAATGGATTAATAAACTACTTGTAAATATAGAAGAGTTCCTATAGTGTGAGTGTTGCAACTGTGCACATCAGGGTTCCCAACTATATCGTCATTTTAATAATACTGGGCCTGATCTTGGGACAAGGACCTGTCAACCCTCAAAGTAATAACTAGGAATTCTTAAGTAATCACTATAATTAATACATAAGCTATAGATTAGGCTACACACAGGTGACTCCCAAAATATCAGAGCTCCAAATCACAACATTACTATATATGGCAAAGCTACTTTAGGCCTCAGTTCAGCAAAGCCCTTAAGAACATCCTTAGCTTTAGTCGCATACTTAAGACAATTGACTTCATTGGATCTTAAGTGCTTATGTGCATTGCTGAAATGGGGCCTTAGGTAAATTGCTGATTACTAAAATGTATTTCTCTCTTCCTCAAAGGCCTGGAGAGTTGACCGCATGTTACTGAAGGAGCCTGACCTTTCAGCTGGAAATAAGAGATATAAGACCAATAAAATGGTTTCACATTTCCAGAAATGGTTTTCTTTCAGTCTAGTAGGTGGCAGGATTAGGGGCTGATAGCATGGGATGGGACAGAGGTTTTATTGCTGTGGCGCTTGTTTTTCAGAAGCATTGAGCACTTGCAGTTCCCATTGACTGCAGCTGGAGTTAGGAATGTTCAGTCACATCTTTGAAAATCAGGACAATGAAGTTTGGGGTGGTCTACATAATTTATGAGGGGTGTGGCCATAAGAGAAAGTCAGGTCATCCTGGGTAAGGTAGAGGGCCTAGTTTTTCAATAAGCGTTGGTAAACTCACTTTGTAAGATGGTGGTCAAGCCATGAACCACATTTGAATCTGTTTTGGACATGGGTTAGGTAACACCATATTATTCCAGGCAATGTGTGAGTCCTAAAAAAAAAAAAAGAAGTGCTGGAATGTGCTTCTGGAACCATCACTCAGAAGTGATAGCACCACAGCGTTCCGGAGCACTGTGGCATGACTTGAGCCTGATTCCAGTACAGATGGGACCTTGAGTGACCCCTTCTGGCTAGGTCAAGTTTGTTGACGAATGACCCCACAAAGAACTCCCTGGCTAGAAGGACAGATTGTCCTCAATAAAGAAGGGAAATAAAGAAACAAAAAAGTGGAGGATGCCAACTCCCCTCCAAAGTGATAAAAATAAATTATCACCAGGGAGTAAGTGGTGGAAAAGTGAAGACAACCCCAACCTCATCTAACTTTTGCTGCTGCTGTCTTTACCCTGCAGTGCACTGAGCATTGAATCATTCCCCTTCCTAGCAAAATTTAATAAACACCTTGTGAGGTGCTCATCACCCTTGCATCTGGACACCATCTGTAACCCATTAATGAGACTGTGTTACAGGTACACCACTGTGCCAATTCACAGAGGATAGGAGGCTGGACTATGACAGCCACCAACTACAGAAGCGTATCTCTTTAGCTCAAGCCATAACAGCCCATTAGTTTAGCTCCAGAGATCCCTGGTTCAGTCTCCAAAGTGTCAGCTCTCACACATCCACGGAGCAGAATTAAGAAAGATGGTGTTTCCCGAGCAGGGAACAATATGTGCTGGACCCCCTACTTCAACTTTCTTAAAAGGAGACCAGCGCCAGGAGATAACCAGCCAGGATATCAGCCACCAGAGGGTCACCCATCATCCTTGTTTGGAAGAAGCCCAAACAGATTGCTCTGCAGAAAGGACTTGAATTTATTTATTTTTAAAGGGGGAAAGCTGCTGTGTTTGTAGGTTTGTCAAGACAATAGAAAAAGGATATTGAACTGGAGCTGCCAGGAAACAGTCGACCATCTGCCTGCATGAAGAGAAATTTTCCCCTTTCTTTTGTAATAGAAGGAATGTAGCTCAGAGAGCCTCCATCCGCCCTGCACGAGGGAGGAAATATGAGAGCCTGTGCACTGCAAGGGTAAAGGAAGTGTGGGGGAGGGAGCAAGCTGAGATGATGTGGTTAAGTGGGTCATTGCACTGATGGCCAATAAAAGAAAGAAAAGAAAGAAAGAAAGAAAAGAGTCTAAGCAGAACACTTGGGAAAAAGAGTCTTTCCTCTCCTGCTTCCCCCTTTCAATTCTCTCTCTCTCACACACACACCCACAGAGCAGTAATTCCAAAGGAAGTATACATTTCTATTGGAGGATTTCAGCAGAGACCTTGAAATACAGAGCTAGTGTCAGGAAGGCGGTGGCCTGTGGAAATACAGATTCTACCACCTACAGCTACAATTGCTACCACTGCTAAAAACAAAACAATCAGAGATTCTGGGATCTGACACCTAACTGTTCAGATGCCTTGAAATTCCTCTCAGGAGAGCCCTTCACTAATCTGATTTTTGGCAATTTGAATAAAAAACAGTTTAGACAAAGTGCCTTTAATCTCTTTTCTCCGCCTGCAGTGAAGCGTGCGCTTGCATGTGTAGGAGGTGTAGCATTTGTGTTGCTTGTGTTTGTGTTTACATTTTTCACTGACTTTTTTATAGCTTGAGAACCACACAGCAATTTATAGGACCAAAATAATGAAAGAGCTGATCTTCTCATGGTGTCAGTGGATGGTGGAAATACAGCAACAGGACCATGTCTCATGTTCTTTTGCCCTGCTAAAAGACCTTTGGAGGCAAAAATAAAATAAAATAAAATAAACCTCAAGGGTAAAATTTTCAGAAGCGACTAAATGACTTATTAGCTTAAGTCCCATTTTCAAAAGTGATTTAGAGCCAGATTTTTAAAGCACGTAATGGGGTTTTCAAAAGTGCTTAGGTCCCATTGATTTCCCAGTGATTTCAATGGGCTGTAGACACCTTGGCGCATTTGAACATTCCACTAAGCACCTATTTACATCTTTAGGTGCCTAAATACCTTCAAAAATCTGATTCTTAGAAGCCTAAGTCTTGTTGACAGTCAATGTGACTTAGGCTTGTAAGTGCCTAAGTCACCTTTGAAAATAGGACTTAGGTTAAGTGCTTTTGAAAATTTACCCTAAGTAAAACAAACATCAAATTAGTCAGGCTGATTCGGATTCCTTTGAAAGCTGAATGCGCATTACAATGTGTGTCTCTGTAAGGTCACATACCCTGTCAGGAGTTCATCAAGGTTTGGAGTGCTACAGAATTACCTGAAACACACATCCTCCCCTTCTTGAAAGACTTTTACGAGGAGGGGTGTGTGTGTGTGTGTGTTTAAATGGAAAAAGTTTCTATGTTCAAGAGGGTTTGTTTATTTGTTTCTAAATTTCTCACATTAACTGGCAAGCAAGCAGCCGAAAGGCGGCCAAGATGAGAGCAAACTGAAGAAAAGATACAAAATAATGGTATTCTTGACATTTATACTCCAGCTGACTCCAAATTGCTTGTCAAATCTCACAAATGCAGAACAAACTGTTATGGAGCCATTGGTCATGACTCCATAGTTAAGGCTGCATTGCAAAATAGTGTTAAAGTGGAGACTTATTCCATTGATTTATTAGCAAAGAAAAATATTTCCTTTCCAAACTCACATCATTTAGTAAGAGGATCCAGATTTAATTTCTGTGAAGGTTTTTAAGTGATTCCGTGAAATAGATTAAAAGCCAGAAACATTTTAAATGACTCATTTGGAAATTTTTGCTTTTTTATTGGAATGTTTCTTTGCATCCCTCATTGCTGAAAACTTTGAAATTTGAGACTTACCACGTATGTAGATATTGATCACTTCTCCAGTCAGGGAGATGTGCTGAATTTCAGATGTACACAGTAAAGTATTAACCTACATTTTTGCCTTTACTTTTATTTATGCCAAGCCATTTGACAAACACATTTTGCCCACAATTTATAGATTAATAGATTTTAAGGTCAGAAGGGACAATTATGACCATCTTCTAGTCTGACCCCTTGCATAACACAAACCAGAGAATTTCACCCGGTAATTCCTGCATCAAGCCCATATCTTGTGGATGAGCTACAGTATATTTTTTATAAAGACATCCAGTCTTGTATTCCAGTGTCCTACCCTGTATGCTCTGAATCAGGCCCAAAGATATTTTACTGTGCATGGGGAAGGCATTTGCTCCAGTGAAGCTAACATAGAATGCATTTCACCAGCACTGTAGCCAGGATTTACAGGGTCTAGGACAAAGGGTCAAAGCAGGACCCTTCTGTAGTCAAGTCCCTTGTAGGGGCTCCAAAGCTCCCAGACCCACTGATTGCTCCTGGCATCATCCTCTGAATCACCATTGCCTCACTTCTCCCTTAATTTCAATGGAGCTAGCATTGCACTCTTAGTTTTTAATGTCCCTCTTGCTCAATCAGGCATCCACATTCAAGCAGTTGTTCCCTCACGCTGACAGGAATTCCCAGAGAAACGAGCACATGGTGACAGAGTGCTGGGCAACAGCAGTTGATCCAGCACTCTGATCACTGTGACTTCAATCAGTGGCCCCGTATACCTGAATATGGGAACTCTGCTAAATTGGTAGATTGAAGATAGCTTTTAACTAGGGTTACCATAATCCAGCAAGCAAAAAAGAGGACGAGAGGAGCCCCGCCCCATCCTGCCCTAGCCCTGCCCCTGCCCCTCCCACTTCCCCCCCTCAGAACACCCAACCCTCCCCCCGCTCCTTGTCCCCTGACTGCCCCCTCCTGGGACCCCTGCCCCTAACTGCCCCCC
>NW_020664598.1:13114421-13164915 GCF_002925995.2 Terrapene triunguis
CCCCTTGTTGTTGGCCTTTCTTCACCTAATGTCTCGGTGAACTTGCTCAGGAACTGCCTGAGCCGCTGGGCAGCAGTGGGGGAGGAGCTCCAGACTGCCGGAGCCGATCTGCGATGCAGGGAGGGAGGGAGGAAGGGAGTGATCTCAGCTGCAGGGGGAGGAGGAGCCCTCTCTGGCTGAGTGTCGGAGCCCCATGTAAGTGACACCGTCCGGCCGGCAGCACTGTTAGCCGCGCGTGCTCTGCATCAGGGGGAAGTCCGGACATTTACAAATTCCCCCCGGACGCTATTTTTAGCTTAAAAAGCCGGACATGTCCGGGGGAATCCGGACGAATGGTAACCCTATTTTAACTCTCCCCAGCCTAATTACCTCAGTGACTCAGAAGGTGCAAAGGCACAGGAAGGAAGTGCCAAGTGGGGAGAGAGAAAGCGGAAGAGCTGTAGGCTGGAAGAGCCAAGGACACAGGATGTCTCCCTTGCAGGGCTCAGGAGCCGTAGAGCCCCAGGATACTGTTCTAGCTGCTGCCACCAGGGCCGGCTCCAGGCACCAGCCGAGCAAGCTGGTGCTTGGGGCGGCAGCTTGTAGGAGGCAGCATTCCGCTCAATCCTAGGGCGGCACCGACGCTTTTGTGTGTGTGTGTGTGTGTGTGTGTTCCGCTCCGGCCGCCCTGTAGGGGGCGGCGGCGCAGAGGACGGGAGCGCCCTGCAGCAAGCTCGGCAGGGCAGCCCGCGTCCTTCCCTCCCAGCCGACCGGAGCGGCGCGGAGCCCTCCAGGCAGGCGGCGCGGGGGTAGGAGCTGCGTGGCAGCGCCCCACTGAAGCCCTGGCCGCCCCCCTTCTCTCTCTCCCCCCCGCTCCTTCCCCCTTCCCCCCCCCACATCTGCAGCACAGGGAGTCCCCCTGCACCCTGGCTCCGGCCGCGCCGCAGGTTTTTGTTCTTTTTTTTGCTTTGCCGTTTTTTGCTGCCCGTGGTTTGGGGGTTTTTTTGCTTAGGGCGGCAAAAAAGCCAGAGCCGGCCCTGGCTGCCACAATGTGTAAAGGTGGTGGGTGGGAATGAAGTCTGTAAATCAATCACTGGGTCTTTTGCCTGAAGAAGGTCTCCAAACAGTTTGCTTGTCTGGAAAGTGGCAGGGGCGGAGCACACCCCTGCCACACACACTGCACTCAGTTGAATTCAATAATGCTTTGTTGACGTGACAAGTACCACAAGTGTTACCAACATGTTAACCAGACAGCCCATGCAGGTCTCTCTGAGAGATAAACACAATCTTCCCAGGATTGGAGACAGATTACCTTTGCAATCCTTCCCCTCTCCAATGTGTGTCAGGTTCCTCTCTATGACCAATCCACAGAGGATGGGAGCTTGTCATAACTCCCAGGTGCAGTGCTTTAGCTCAAACTGTAGCAGTCATTCTCTGAGGTCCTCAGTTCAGTCCCAGGTCTGTCGGCCTAGACAGTGGTTTCCACAAGAGCACACACTCAACTAGGGTGACCAGATGTCCCGATTTTATAGGGACAGTCCCAATTTTTGGGTCTTTTTCTTATATAGGCTCCTATTACCCCCCACCCCCTGCCCCGATTTTTCACATTTGCTGTCTGGTCACCCTACACTCAATTGCATCCAGTTACATTCACAAGATTACATAATAGTCCATCTAATTTGGAGATCCATTTCTCAACGTTACAATGCACTTTAATAGGAAGAAATTACGGTTAAACTCTATTTCGGTCCTGTGTTGTTTAAGTTATCTGTGACTGCAAATAAAGATGATTTTGAGGATATTGTCTATACAGGAACTATTAGTAGACCAGACCTAAGAGGAAATTCTCCCGTCATCTTCTTTTCACTAGGGGAGGCCCCAAAAGTGCTTTTGTAATGTTACATTTGATCTACTTCTTGGCTGGTAAGAAGTATGTTTAGCATTTAAATATGCATTCCTCCTGCCACCTCCTCCATAAGTAATAAACATTCACATGTGACAGTATTTACTTAATGAAAATCTGTCGTCAGCTTACTTTAACATTTATATTAACATTAACATTAATTGCATTAACATTTACAATCCCAAACAAAAAGGAGGGGAGAATTTTCACCATAACAAATTGTGCTAACATGGAGCTAAGTCAATTCCTAATTGAAAGGAATGTTAAAAACATAGAAAATTTTCAGGCAAACCTGCTTCACAAACTTGAGAAATCACTTCTTTCACACAACATTTCATCCAAGAGCTATATACTTGCATAGAAGTATAAATAAGAATTCAACCTTAACTCTGACAATATATTCATTGCTGTTTCTCATAATATTGTACTTTACAGTAGGATTAAGAAGTTTCCATGTCAAATGTATTGTTAAAATACTTATAAAATTGTGTTTACAGAGTACTTTGTGTGGGAATATAAATCAGCATATCAATGGAAATATAATGTTTGAAATAGAATCACAGGTTGCCACCAGTTCATTTCACATGAGTCATGAAATATCTTTCAAATGGCAAACCATCTTGGGACCAGATCCTCAACTTGTTTAGACAGTTGTAACTCAACTGCAGTCAAATGGAGCTATGTCATTTTACATCAGCTGAGGAACCGACCCTGGTCTCTATTGGCCACGTCCATATTCAAGCCAATATCCTCCCCCTCTAATAGATCACCAATTTTTGTTGGCTCTTTGGGACAGTTTAAGAAAAAGTTGCACAGTACAACATTCTATTTTATTCCGGATTAAATTAATTCATTATAAATCATACCAAAATCATCTTCCATAGAAAGGATTGTCCACAAGTGGGGAAAGAAAGAGGGAAAATATAATGCTAAATGAATTCTATAAGTCCCAACATGAAAGAAGAATAGGGTTGGTGTACATCTGTGTGCCAGCCATTTGTGGAGACTATTTTCTACATGCCTTTTATTAAGGGAAAAAGACAGTCTAACATAGTTCAAAATCACACTTGACTTCTTAAAGAGCAGAGAGCCCAAAATAAAATGAGAGTTTGAGTGGAAGCCTAACCTCGCTGAATTAGCAGAGGGATTGGAACCAGTGTGCATGAATAGCTCCAGTTTCTATGTACATGAGGTCTGGGATTCTTATTTCCTCAGTGAGTGCTGTCTGCGCTGAAAAACCATGGTGCTCACGAGGAACGAGTTCTTTGTCTCTGAGAAAGTCCCCAGACTGTTCAAACTCAGAAGAGTAATCTCTCCCCACTGTCGTATGTAACTCTTATACAAGCTGGGTATTAAGCACCCCAGAATTTACAAGTGTCAAAAACCAAACCGCTCCAGAAATGCTGGCACCTTATGGTTAAACTTGTGGTTATTAAAGCCAATCCCATTTTTTCTTGAGAAGCTCCCAGCTGCCTGGCATCTTTGGGCAGCTAAGGAATGTAACAAGACTAGCCAGTGGCCCCTCACTAGATTTTCTTTCCACCTCACATTTTCCGCTGTGTAGCCCAACAGTGATAGCAATGGTGGGAGTTAGCCACCAGTATTTTTAGTACTGTATTGTCTAGGATTGCTCAGAGCTAGATGTTTGGATCACTCAATGCCAGTAACCAATTAGAACCATGTCTACACTAGCGCCACTGTTGCTGCCACTGATAGAAATGCACAAGTGGGAAATCTTAGGGAAAATATTCCAATGCAGACACAGCCACTGAGTCTTGGTTTCCCGGTGGTGGGACTTTATGCATCTACTCTGTGTTTGGCAGGACTGGAATGTTGCAGCCATCTTGGCAGAGGGATTCTTATTGGTCAAGCTTGTGAAGGCCTTGTGCTGAATTTGAAGGCATATCTCCGTTTGTCAGTCAGTATGTCTGTCTGTAACACAATAACGTATGAATACAGCATCCAATCAATCTCAACATTTCAGGGAATGTTCTTGGCATCAATGACCAGAACCCTACTGATTTGGGGTAAAATTGGAAACCAAAAGGGAAAAAAAGAGGGAACACCTGAAGCCCCGGCTATCTGCTGAGCCTAGCAACATGGAACCCTGCTGTGTGCAGTAAGCTTGGTCTATGCGCTACAAAGTGCATGACCCCTCAGTGTAAATTAGAACAAAATCCATCACCCCAAGGCCGCTTCTCAGTACCTTTGAGAATTCAACGATGGGTTACCGTACGCACAGCCTAAAGTGGCAAGGCAGACAAAAGCAGATTCTCAATTAGGGCCTGATCCAAAGCCTGTTGAAATCAATGGAAAGGCTTGCATTGAATTCAGTAGGCTTTGGATCAGGCCTATGGGGTCTATTTTGGCCAGATTTTGAGCTCTGCAGTATAAAAGCAGAACATAACGTGTGTATGAAAAGAAGCCCTTCCCAATTTGGTGGAGGCGTTTACACTTGCTAACATGCCACTCAGTGCTCTGAATAACCCAACACTTGACTCCTAGAAGGAATCATATTTCTAGATGTTTAACCCTTCAAATGTGATGCACTTTTGAATGAGTTACCGGTACATGCCCCAGATCTTTTGATTTTTAGCCTTTTTCGAAGTAAATCTCAACAATCGAAAAATGGAGTGGAATTTTTTTCTTCCCTTCTCAAGGTATGTGCTGGAGCATCTGTAGTATCTTATAAAGTATTGTTTGGTTGATACTGGATATTAAGATATGTGTTTATGAGTTCTAATATTGCTCTGTGAAATTTGCAGTGTTGCTCCACAAAAATTGGCACTTTTTGCCATGAAAATAAAACCTCCAGCATTATGGCCCACCAAGCCTCCTGCATTGTGCATTCTCCTCACTTTGATGTGCTGTGCGGCTTTATGGCAACAGAATCTCAACAGCTTCACATCTGTGCAGTGGGAAACCTTTCAGCAAAAGATGCAGAGGGACATGTTATCCACCCCTTCCCCAAAGCAAGCTCAGCGTTTTTTTCTCTCAATAGGACACTCTGATGAGTTGATTTAATCGTTCACATGTGCAGGTCATGCACAGTGCTAGCAAAATACCAGCACTATTAGCACATCTTGCCTGAACTGCTTGTGGTAACGTGGCTCGTCAGCATGACCTTGGCAAAGAATCTCACAGGATATTAAGAAGAGGGCAACATTCCTGCCTGTCTCTAGTGTGGAAATGCACACATGCGTGGATTCAACAAAGGACTTGAGCACATGCTTAAGTCCATCCTTATTCAGGAATGAACTTAAGCAGGTGCTTAACTTTAAGCACATGCTTAATTCCCATTGGCCTCAATAGGACTTAAGCCTGTGTTTAAAGTTCAGTACCTGATTATGTGCTTTCCTGAATTAGTGACCTAAGTGCTTTGCTAAATAGGAATAGACTTAAGTACATACTTAAAGTTAAACATGAGCTGAAGTGTTTTGCTGAATCAGTGCCATACATCTGAATACTCTACTCCCCAAAGTACTTCATTGGCTATAGTCCCAGAAAAAACCAAGAAAAGCCCCAAGCCCACACACCTTAGTTATGCTTGCAAATATCTATTAATTTAACACAAAGTGATTAGAACACTGCTGGTATTTTAAAAGTGTCAAACATTTAACAGTCAGGAAAGCAGAACACTGCAGCTCAAATCTAAATGCCAGAATCTGGAAATCCTCAATTAAGGATCCAACACCAGCCTTGTCTTGAACCCCTCACTGTTGCAGGCTAGCACTAGAACTGGGCAGAGAATGGGAATTCTACTTTGTAAAGGATTTTGAGATTTTAAAATTTAGCTTCATTCCGAATCAGAGCAAAACCCAAAATATCGAAATTCGATGTGAAGGAAAATTTTAAAAATAACATTTTTAGGTCATTCAAAATGTTTTGATGTTTTGATTTGATTTTGACTTTTTCATGGGAGGTATTATATTAGTTTTTTTTTTAAAAGCTGGAATAAGATGTTTTGACATTGTCTGCACTCCCCCCCCCCTTTTCTTTCCTCTACATTAAATTCCAGCAACATTGACCTGATCTTCCAAAGCGTTTTGATTTTGACAGAACCATATATTCCAAGGAAATATTGCTCCATCGAAGTTCCTCCAACCAACTCTAGCTAGACCACCATTTGAGTCCCAGTTCAGCAAAGTACTTAAGCATGTGCTTAATTTTAAATACCTGAGTAGTCCCATTGCCTCCAACTCAAACTTAAAGTTAAGCCCATGCTTAAGCGCTTTGCTGAATCAGAGCCTAGTTATGACATGAAAGGATTTGACTCTTCCCTATACATGTGAATTATAACACAATCTTTTGCTTACATTTTTACAACTAGAACATACAATCCTGACATTTGGGGAGGGTGAAGTGAGATGTGTCTTGCCGATAGTCACCCATGAGTGAACATTTTGGTCCTGGCTTAAATTTGATTTCTAAATTTTTATTTAAATATTGACACAACATTTTAGTGGCCTGACTTCCAGATGTTCACTTTTAACCTTAAACTCCTCATTTCAGATTTTTAAATAATAAAACCTACAACCTTCTAATAATGTTCTTTAAAATAATATTTACATTTAATGAGAAAGAAAGAAAGAAAGAAAGAAAGAAAGAAAAATCTTGTGAAGTGTTATTTCTACATCTGCCTTAAACACTATTTTCTTGAAAAGCTCTTTTTGATAAATCATATACAAACTATTCACTAATTTGGGTAAAAAAAAAAAAAAACAGTTAAAGAAGCCAAAACAAGACAAAGAACATTACAAATAAAAATTTCATTGATTCATTTATAAGGAGATGAGGATTTACATTAATAAACCACAATCCAGCAGGCAAGTTAAGCATGTGCTGAACTGCACACATCAGTGGGGTTACTTGCATATGTAACATGCATGAGTAACATAAGCTACTTGTCTTCATTTTCAAAGCCCTTCATGACCTATCCCCACCCTACCTGTCATCTCTTATGCAGTATCAAAAAGTCAACTCCCACCTCAGATCGGCCCACAATGCCAGCTTCTACCATCCATTTGTTACATTTTCCATCAAGCATGTTTGTGCTTTCTCCAGTGCTGCCCCTCATGCTTGGGAGAAGTTCCCTATAAACAGCCACAAAACCAATCGATCCTCCTTAAAACTCTCCTGCTCCGTGAAACTACAAAAAAACTGAACAATGGTTAGGCTGCTGGAGTGCTGAGATCACTGCCTGCCATGCTGACCAATACTGTGTCATCCTTTCCTTGTACTGCTCCATTGATCTGTCTGTGTCTATCTGTTGTCTCACACTTGGCTTGTAAGCTCTTTGGGGCAGAGACATTCTTTTTGTTCTGTGTTTGTCCAGTGCCCAGCACCATGGGGGCCTGTTCCCTGAGCAAGACTCCTAGGCACTACAATAGTACAAATAAAAATAATGAGCCTTGCAGAATTGAGGCCACAATGCCCAGTCCAGGTCCTCTCTGAAGCCAATAAAAAGTCTTCCATTAATTTCAGTGGGAACTGCATCAGGTCCATGCTGAGCACTGACTGGAAATTCCTGTGTGGAGCCCTGACCCTGGTCCGGCAAAGATGGCTCGCCTGGGATGGGAAACAGATGGAAGCTGTATCGCAAACTCCGTTGCAGAGTTTGGAAACTCTACCGTGGAGATGCTGCAATGGCAACCCCATTCTTTCAGAACACTGTACTCTTCTGGTCCTGCAGACAGTACACACCTGAGTGGAGGTGTCAAATCTCAGGCTGATAACTGAAAGCTAAACAAATGCAACCTGCACCCTGGAGTGATGGTATCTATACCACATCCACACAGGAGTGCAGAAATATCGCCATCAGGCTCAGAGAAACTATCCGGTAGTGTTGTGGAAGAGTAGGGAGCAGGACAGTTTAGCTAAATGCCCAAGGGCAAAATCCTAGTCTTATGAAAAGGCTTGTCTACACTGGGAAATAACACTGGATTATAACAGGTGTTAACTAACAACACAATATTAAGTATTAAGAGCAGGCAAGAACCACAACCAGAGGACACAGTTTTAACTATGACAGTCCTTAAATGTGTAGAATCACATTTAACATCACATTAGTATGGCCTGTGTTACAAGGAGAAAGATAAACCTAGTGGCATCTTCTGCCCTACAAATGTATTACATCATTATTGTCAAACCCTAGATCTCATTGCAAATCTCAAATCCATGCAGCGCAGACCAGGATCTTGCTTTTTAAGCTGTCACACCAAACCCCTGAACAATACTGATTTCACCTCCTTGTAATGATGAAGGGCTCAGTCAGCTGGCAGGCTCTGCGCGTGTGACCCCACGAAGTCTAGGTACAGCGCTAATGTCTCTGCTTCGCACCGAGCCATCCCTTCTGCACTCACACCCACTATGGCTGATTCAAAAGAGAGTTGTGGTGCTGCAGTAGTCACTGCAGGTGGGACTAGTCCCTCCATCACAATGCATCAGCTCCACTGCAGGTGCTATAACAAAGGCAACTGCAGTGAAGCAGTCCCCATGAAGCGTACATTGTGATTGTGGGGAGGGAAACACCAGCCTTCTCTCATGAAGAGAAGCCATGATGATGAGCCGGGCACTAGATCATCAAAACAAGGGCAAACTTTTCAAACCTGGGTGCCTAACGATAGGCTCTGAAATCTGTATTAATGGTCCCATATGAGTGTGGCCTGATTCTCAAGTGCTGAACGCCCAAAGTTCCCGTTGACTTCCTGGAGATTCATGGGTGCTCTCTCAGTACTTCTGAAAATGAGGCCACTTTTATGTAGGTGTCATTGTTTGGTCCCATGTTCCTAATTTTTGGCTCCCAGGTTTGAAAACTTGGCCTAACAGTTCCATTTCCTCCTAACAAGCGATGTTTCTGTTAGGGAACTGGGCTGCATAGCTACCAGCGCCACTCCTGCTGCAGCCCCAGCCAGAGAGCTGCCAACGCAGCACCAGCTGAGGGATCCAGCTGGCATCACTGAAGTTGCTGGGGGAGCCTGGCAGGGAGAGTGGGGCACCCCATCAGGCAGGAGGGGGGACAGATTGCACTGTCAGCTGGTGAGTCACGGTCGGGTTGCTGGTTGAGAACCTGAAGAGCAGGAGATGGCATAGCAGGATGGCTGTGACAGGAGGCCATGACTGGGGGTGTATTTCTGACTGGTGGAGAGAGGAACCCTCTCCCTATCTCTCCCAAGTCAGATTTCTAACTCTCTGTTTTTACTGGCTGTATCTACTCTGGTAAACAATAGATCGTTAATTCACCCCCAGTTGCAGCTCCACCAGTGTTAGCGACCATGAAATTATAGTGGAGACCATGGTAAAAATGTCTGACACTTGTCTACACTACATCTTCCAGCACTGCTACCACCAGCAGTGCTACACCTATGCCAGTGTATGGGTCCCATTGTAGCCAGTGCAGACAAGGCCTCCAACAGCTTAATTTACAATCCCTGTTCGCCTCATTTTGGCTTTTACTTTGGTTTTCCATCCCATATTTTTAAAGGGCCAGCATCCCACACTGAACTTACCTACTGCTGAAAGTGAGTTATTGTTGAAGGGGTATCTGAAGCCACTGACCTGAGAAAAGGCCCATTAACGAACTCTGGCGCAGCTGTTACCGTCTGATCTGTGCTTGGGTTTGAGGTTTTATTTTCACTTCCTCTGGTTCCTCTGCTTGTGGGCCTCTCTTTCCCTGCTCCCCCCCCCCCCCCCGCCCATCTCTCTCTGCTCATGAGGAGAGAGTTTCCATCATGGCTGGCGTAGGGCCAGTGTGTGTACGCGTAAAGGCGGCAGTCAAGAAAAACCATCTTCTGTTCCCTTTCATCACATAAACATTGCTGCTTCCCAGCGCATGAGAACAGAACGGAGCAAGGCCTTCCACAGCTGTTAGGCGAGCCTGAGAATCAGTTAGAGCGAGACCCGGCGCTAACCCCCTCCGTCTCCACTGAGCACAGCAGCTTGCCCACTGAATTACTGCTCCCGCTCCAACTGCTCCAATGTGCACGCCCACTAGGGTGACCACACAACCAGGGGGAAAAATCGGGGCAGAGGGTGAGGGGTAGTAGGCAGCTATATAAGACAAAGCCCCAAATATCGGGACTGTCCCTATAAAATCGGGACATCTGGTCACCCTAACACCCACATGCCTTTGCATCCTCCACCCCTTTGGGAGGTAATCACAGCATACACACATACCACTATGGCAAAGGTCATGTTTTAACGGCCCTTCTCAGGAATTAAAGACTTTAGTTAACACTTGGGCCTGATTCGCAGTGTGAAGGGGCCTTGGTGTAAATGAGAATCAGGCCCTCGCTGTTTAATCCTTTCTTTTAACAAGCTTAATCAGTCTAAAGTGAACTTCAGTGGTCATGCCACACTGCTGACTACTCTTTTAACTCCCGGGGTTGAAACTGGGCTGATTCTAGCCTGGCTTCCCTAACTTAGGGGTTGTGAGCTTTTTATTTATTTACTTTTTAAATGAGGATTGCATTACAACTGCCTCTCTCTCAAATCCAAGGGATGCCATTCATTTACGTTTCCCTAGAGTCCAAGTCCATTTTGTTATGGAAAATTATTTACATCAGAAAGGATGAAACAGAGACTATCGAAAAATATTACCTACCGTGCAGGAAGGAGTGACACGGCATTTCAAACTTCCTGCATGAATCATTTCTGGTGTCCCTACCTTTGGGTCTTGGTCACACACATTGTGTCCCACACTGGAACCGTGGCAGGCTGACAGATGTGTATATAGCTAAGCTCACGTTGGAGAAAGCTTGGGGATATCCCAGAGCACCACTGTTCTGGACCATGTACCCGGGCTCTTGCAGAGGAAAAAAATCCTTGTCTGCAACAGTCAGGGAAAGCATGCTAGAACCATGCTATAAATTTGGCATTAAATATCTGTCTAAATGACTTCATAGCAGGGCTGTCTCCCTATGAAGCTCTCAGTGAGACACACTTCAAAGGAGGTTCTCAACCTGTTCCATACCGGACCCTCTCATATCTAGCTGGGATCTAACCAGAACTCCCCTCCTGTTTAACAATATGGGAAGGGCAGGGAGGTTGCCACCCTGACATAATGCCATGACCCCTTGGTTGAGAAAACAGGCTTTTCCAGGAACAGACCATCCCTCTAATGCCACTAGCCACACATACCTGAGTCAGAATTTCCAAACTTGGGCGCCTAAATCTAGATCTGGGCACCTAAACAAAAAAGACCTGATTTCCAGAGGTGGTGATAACCCTCAGCTCCTGCTGAAGCCAATATTTAGATACTATGGCCACAGGCGCTATAGAAAAACCATGGATTGAATAGTGTGGTACACAAATAGCCAATCGCTAGCGACTAGGATGAAACTGAACTCATTTGCACTTCACTAGGCACAAGGAACAGCATGTAGATGAATCCAGTTTGATCCCAGCTGTCACTTCCAGCTATTTACATATACAGTTAGAACTATTTATATATGCAAAACAACAAACAAGCAAACAAACAAAAAAATCCCACAAGCAAAATGCAATGCGTGCTGAACCAGTACCCCCGACCCATTCGCTCTAATTTTCTATGGGAAAAACACCACCTCTCCCCAGATCTCATTACGACAAAGTAGTGCCCATCTTGTATCCTCCTAGTTCAGCAGCATCTAGTGAATATCGGCAGCTGGTTTATTTTTCAGTTCATTAGAGTTGTGTCACAATAGGCTGTCAAAGAGAGGCTGGAATGTCCAGCTCCTGATGGTCATCACCTCCCCAAGGGCAGACTTTCAGTCCTTAAGAAACTGACAAGCTGATTAATGACAAATCTTATTTCAGCTTTCACTCTTTAATGCAAATGCCACCCCTTCTGAGCCTTCTCAAGCCAGCAATTGGGATTCTGTCAAAAGCTGTAACAACCACTAAAACTTAAGCCCTTACCTAAGAAATGTTGTCCTGAAGAGCTGATAGCTAGTCAGGGCATGGCTGAGAGCACCTCTCAGCATCTGAATTAACCTGCTCCCACAACAGAATGAACTTGAAGAAACCTCCCGGCTAGATCCCCTCTCAACAGCCCTGGATTTCACGAAGGGTGGGATGAGGTGAATTATCTCCTCCCAGTTGGGCCTCCATCTGGCAGGGTGATGTTTTCCTTTTGTTCCACAACCATTCAGGAAAGACAGAAAGTGCCAACTGCTACAAAAGAAAAACAGAACCACACAAGCACATGGCAACATATCCACAGGGAGCCAAAAAGGGTGTGACATCCTTCAGGTTATTTCAAAATACCCCGTCATCATATCACCCACATTTAACCAGCTGGCTTTCTGGCCCCCAAGTCAGATTGAAGTACTTCTTAGTTTGCAAGCTCTTTGGGACAGGCATTATGTCTGCCTCTATGTTTTTAGAGTGCCCAGCACAACATGGCTTCAGTTCTGATCTACATAAATAAGTTATGTGCCATCAAAGCCTGATTTTCAGAGTTCCTCACCCCCAGCTCCTATTGACTTCAGCTTGAGTTGGAAGTGCCCAGCACCTCCAAAAATCAGTGCCTTAACTAATCTATGTATATTCTCTATTTTTTTAATATGAAAATTGTGGAATGACTAATGTGGCAGGCATGGTGGAAAGGTATGAAGAAAGCTAGCATCATTCTCTGGGTCTCCCAGTGCATCTTATGTTGCCTTTTCATTTAGGCGGTAAGTTCTTCAGAGAAGGAACCGTATTTTCCTTTACATATAGCACTGAGCATGCTGTCAACACTAAACAGAGGATGTAGTTGCCCCTCTCTTTTTAACAGAATAGTCAGCATCACACCATGCCCTGTATAGCCTGGGTATCCCAAAGCACTATACAGGGCAGTGAGCTAGATAGTTGTCGTGCTGCAGCTGTCATTAGAATCTGTTTAACTGAGACAGAGAATGATGTTTGGGACACAGAGTTTATCCCTGACTTCACAAGCAGTACCATGGGATCTTCAACAGCTACTACAAAGAGGCAGAAAGGACCTTGTTTTAAGCTCTCAGTTTGAAGAAGGCCATCTCTAGCAATGACCTGTTCTGCACTGCCTTGTCAGCACTGACTGCTCAGCCAAGGACTGGTGTAAGGCATCAAAAAGTGCTACTAGTTGAGCTATAAATCTGCAGCTTACTTTGGTCACTCTAGCGTTCTTTGTTCTCAGTTCTTATTCTTCACTTCCTCTAAGGGCTGCGTGTTGTCTTGGAAATCTTTTGATTTCATCTCATTTAAATACTTTCAGCTCTTGAAAGACTAAACAATGATGATTAGGACCTACTGACATACCGAGATTTTGTATAATTTTTTAAATTCATTATTGCCAAGACCAGATGTGAAAACACAAATGATATAATGATGATGACAACTAAGATTACAATGAGAGGCTCTCAGTGTCAAGGGAAAATATTCCACTCCGACAGAGCTAAGTGCTGGTTTGACTTGGTGTTACTCACTTTCTGGTGGTTCAGAAATGCAGCCCACAAGCTTTATTAGAAAACTCTGGGCCAGAAGCATGTAGATCATTGTGCAGTAATGAACCACAATCCAGTCACAGAAATTATCCCAGGATTATACACAACTGGATGAGAAGGTAACCACATGTTCCTGGGACCTTTGCATTCCTGTTGGAGCCCTCAGGATCCCCCTTCCATCTCTCCCCTACTCTCAGAGTCACCTGTCACCCTGCAAAGTGTAACTAGGCAAGTAAGAGCCAGGCTGGGGCCTTCTGCTTGTGGGCAAGCTATTGGTGTCAGGGAATTGAACCACAGCTGCATAGCTCCAAGGCTATGCCAGCTGAGGTCTTGCAGTCTAGATGCCACTGTCTCAAGAGCCTAGCAACACCCCTGCTTTAATGGCGAGAGCTGCTACAGAGCCACAAGTTACTAAGCTTTGCCCAGGGTCAAGTATTGTCTCTAGGCTCTGCCAACCTGACCAGCAATTAAACTGTGGTCTTGTGAAATGCCCTGCAAAGTACTAACCACCAGGGCCACCAAGCAAGGCCTATTTAGTGTTTATGATTAGGAGGCAAAAGAAGCTTGTAGTCTATTCCTTTGAGCTACTAGTACTGGTGGGAAGATGCTGCTTCCAGCTATCAGTTTCAGGTACTATGGTGATGAGCGCAGTATAAATGCCTAGATTCTATCAAGGTTCTTGTATAGCACCCCTCCCTGTGGCATCTGGGCACCCCACAGCTTAGATTAACAGATAGAACCAAAAGCTCTGGGTCTGACGGGCCGTGCCACCTCACAAAGTTTGTCCCTCATAGTGCATTTCACAATATAAGAACAGAGAATCAAAGATAGCTGTAAATTCTCTCCCAGCTGTTGTTCCGACTGAGCCCTATGGCTAATTAATTAATGTTCATTATCATAAGACACTATGACACGGAGGTGATTTGAGTCTCTCTTCTATGGTCAGGTGAGTTCTCTCAGGATCACCATCGAGGGTAGAAATCAGATGCCATGTTTACTGAGCCACTTAACGTAGTTAGTGCTGAGAGCTCCATCTATAGTAAATTAAATAAGGACATTTCAAGCAATCCAAGAAATGAAAAGCCAATCAAACTAAAAATTACGAGTGAGATCCTGACCCCATGAAGTAATTTTGCCATTGACTTCAATGGGGCCAGGATTCCATCCTAAGAATTAGTTCATTAAGCATTTTATTGTGGTCATTGTGTTATTTTTTACAGTCAGATTAGTGCTAGACAAAGGCGCAGGATTGAAAGCACCAGAGAGTGAAGTCTCCAGTTTAGTAGCAAAAGACCACTGATAGCTGCCAAGCAAGCTCACCCACTTTGCCCCATCCTTTGCCCCATCCATTCCCCTCAGCCCTGAAATAGGGACAATCTCTAGGGTGAGACATTAAACTAGTTATGTGCCCATCTCTAGTCAATCTTCCATGCCTGTGCTGAATGCCAGTTCAGTAGTGGGTTTTGTGACTAGACACTAGTCCACTGGGAACTGGACTGAGACTAGAAACTTATTTCACATAGGTCTCGTTGAACGATAATGAAATAGCTATTATTGAGAGTCACTGCTTATCTGGGCTACATTCAAACCAGTGACCTACACGTGACTGGTTTTGGATCTCAATATTCTTTTGAAATTTGCTTTTGTTAAGAAAATGCTGGATTAAAAGTACACTACAGACCGGTACAGAGCTAAGGAACTGACATAAATTGGGACTGGACGACAGGGGATGGATCATTTGAAATAGCCTGGTTCATTTCATTCCATCTGAACCATCTGGCACTGGCCTCTGACAGAAGCCAGGATACTGGGCTAGATGGACCACTGGTCTGATCCAATATGGCTGTTCTTACGAGGGAATATGCTTACCACCTTTGTTTTCTGTCTCGTAAATCAGAAGCAAATATTTAGACAAAAAAAAATTGAGCAGACAAAAATTTCCTCTGAGATTTTTGCATTTCCCTTCCCTGGGGTGATACACAAAACCAGTTTGCACGTTGCTGCTTTTACCTAATTTCTCAAGTCCTTCAGCTTTATCCCTTTAAATCATACCTTTATCTAAAATCTCCAGCCACGAGAAAGCAAAAGTCCTATTGTCGCTTTCCTGTATATCAGCAGAAATTAAAACAACTTTTCCTTGTACTAAGAACAAAAAAACCCAACAATGTCGTTTCCTTGCAAAGAGTTTGCTTTGACTCCAGAATGGGTCTTAAAGCAGCAGAGTGAAAATCAGCCATTATTACATGACATAGAACAGAAATTAAAAAAAAGTTGCTGGGCTATTTATTACTGCTTCCCCCCCCTATAATTTAGAGGAAAAATGTGCCTGTCAGTTTTTCCACTTGGGAACGTGCTGCTGGAAATGTAAAGCATTATAAAGGCAATGGAATACTTACAATTTCTCCATCCAAGGGAGACTAACTGTCGTTGAGCTGGTAAAATTGTTTTCATTATGATTATTATTATTATTTATTTCTCCATTCTCAGGAATTCTAATGATGGTCTGTTATGAAGGGGAGTGTGCTTTTGAAGTGTGATGGGAAAGACAGCAACATTACACAATCTTTTCATCCAACACCCTTCTCACTGCCCCCGCCCCCGAGCGGTTTTGATATTTTGTTTTGCTTTCAACCTGGACTTTCAAAATGATTTAGGGAACAGTCTGTTCCTCTCTGCTGCAACACCAATGCTTTTACAATTGATAACTGTGTTGAAATGTTTGGGAGACTTTTCCCCCTTTCATTCACACAAACACCAAGTCACCGTAACTGATGGACTTCCACTGAGTTGCTCCTGATTTACATAGGCGCAAGCGACAAGGGAATCAGGCTCACAGACCTTTGCTCCCTTCCAAAATTAATCATCCTTCCTCACGGTCTCCACCCCATTCCTGCAGTGCAGTGTGTGAAATCAGTCAGTTCTCTAGATAGCTGCGCTTTCCAGCTAATTAATTCTTTGGGCTGGGGTGTGTGTGTGGAATGGAGAGAACTTTAACCATTTATGTTTCATTGCTGGGAAAAAAAATAAATAAACCAAGAGGCTAATGCAAGTACTTCTCCCAGCCAAATCAAAGGGTAGAGTTAGAGACGTGTATGTGTACGTGCACATATCATTAGCCTTATGTTACAATGACATTAAACAGCTCCAGCCCCGCTAGACTGAGCCTCCATCTGGCTCCTTAAAACAACAAATGATCCCTAAAAAGGAAAGAAAACCCTCATGTGTAAGTCTGCGGCGCGATCTACATTCCTGGGAGCTCCGCACGGCAACTATAGGGGGAAAAGAGAGTGGTGAGATGGGGGGGGGGGGGGGGGAGAGGCTGCTTTACTCTCTGCATTACTGATCGCCCCCAAAACTACTTGTGAGCAAGACGCTGGGCTCTCGCTGCAGATCCCTTTTGTTAGCATGGTTGCATTTTCTCCCTTTAAAAAAAAGGGGGGGCACCGCAATCTGTTTTGTCAATGACCAATTGGAGCTAATTACAATATTCCCTCCTCCCCACACCCTGATCAATGCAGCTGCTTTCACAAGTTTGTTCCAAAGCTCCAACGCCAGTCGCAGAATGGACCCCCAAACTGCTCCCCCTCTATCTCACCATCCTCTCCAGGCCCTTCCTCCCTATCCCTTCACCCCTTCCCCACCCCAAAGCCTAATTTCAGAGGAGTTCTGACACTGGCATCCCAGTCCTACCTTTCTCAGTGGCAGTAGCGGGGCTGCAGCTCTTTTACCTTCAGTTCTCATTTTGGGGAACTCCAGTTCCAGCCTGGTAGCAGCAGCAACATCTGGATGCATGGCTCCCTGGCTCGCCCCCTCTTTTGTTAGCAGAGTTCCTTACAATCCACTCTACAGGATTTTTCCTTTCGCTCGAAAGCCCCACGTTCCCGCTCCATACAGATCAGTTTCCATTCTCAACCATTCCCCAGTCACAAGCAGGAAAGCGGTTTCTTGCCCAGAGCCTTTTCCTGCCCCCGTTGGCTTTTGTGGAATTATTTCCCCTAGATTCTTCTGTTACTTTTCCCTCTCTTTCCTGATTTTGTGACTATCTCTTCAAGCTCGTGACGTTAATTCCACCCCTTCCCCCTCCTGTGTCTTTCTTCCCACCCTTCCCTAGCCTGACCCATCCTGACTCCTTTCCAGTGAGCTAATCTGCAGCTGGCTGAAGAACAGGCCCCATTACCATGGAAACCCATGTCCCTGAATACTTGACTGACTTGGGGAAACTACAGTAAACAGGACCTTCTGCTGGACACTTTTCTTTTTTGGGGGGGAGTGGGAGGTGCATTAACTCCTTCAGTGCTGCTGACTTTTAAAATACTTTCTCACCTCTGTGAACTGGCCCCTAAAGTCCCAGCAGCTTTCAAGCTCACCAAAAGCTCCCTAGCAAAACCGACTCTCTCCTTTGCTGATCTAAAGGGTCACCCTTATAAAATCAGTAACAGCTGGTACTTGGTTAGTGCCTTTTCTCCAAGGACCTCAAGGCAATTTACAAACAGTAATTAACAAATAGCACTGCTCTGCCAGCCTCCTGGACATGGGACCTGGGGGAGTTCTGCCCAGCACGGTATGGCAAGATTGGGCCCCAAGATTTACACCAGCATTTTAGGGCACCGTTCTCCAAAACACTACAGCTCACGCTGATGTCACCGCAGTATGGCAGATCGCTGCATCCGGTCAGCATTTTCTTCTTTTTGTTAGGGGAAGTGCAGACTTTTGTAGGGTATCATGAGCAATGCAGCACATGAGAAGTAAAAGTGGTCTTACCATTATATAGTGCTCCCCATCCTTAAAGGTTCCCTTTACAAACACACTGATATGCACAAAGGAATCACGGTGCTGAAACAGCCTCCTCTGGCGTGGAATGGGGCGAATGTTCAGCACTGCACAGGCACACCATGCAACTGTTTGGGATAGGAAGTACTATGCCCATTGTATCACCCACCCCAAGCGTTCAAAACATATAAGGCCTCAACAATCATGAGACTGTCTTAAAAACCACGAGAAATAATAAAATAATACTAAACTGGAGGGTCTTTTAATTTGTCTCCTGGTTTCTGAGCCTTTAGGATCCACTTGGGTCACATTTCCAAGCTTGTCTCTGCAACCACAAAGACTAAAAACTTCCTTTTTGAAGAACTGGAAGCTGAGAATATCATGAAATAACCAGACTCCAGAAGCTGGGACTTTAGGAAAAAACACCAAATATTGCAAGGCTTGCGATAAAATCACAAGAGGCGGAAACACTGCGTCCATTTGGTGCTGCATAAGAAATGCAGGGAGACAGTATGTACTAATCCATCCTGGTATGAGACAAAGGCTGAAAGGAGGAGCAGAAGGGTGAAGTGACTTGCCAAGGGTTGCTTAGCAGATCAGTGGCAGAGTCAAGAATTGAACTCGGCTCTCCTAAAACCCTGTCCAGTATTTTACCTAGTGGACCCTGCTGCCTCCCTTGTTGTTTGAAAGTTATCTCTGCCCTTCTGTGGGAGACACAACAATGAAGAGATTTACCAGCCTACTGCTGCTTCCAATTCAGGAGCATTTCCCCCACTTCCCCCTCTTGCTCTTTTTCAAATGCTACCATATTGGCCAAGAGGAACAAGGCAGAGAGGCAGAGGGGCAACGCTTTCCCTGCTCAGGAACAGACACATTAGAGAAGGAAGCTGCAAGTCAGCGTTTGCCCATGAAAGTGCGCCAGTCTCCCTGACGTTTTGTTGTTGCCAGGGGAACCTGCCACTCCAGCCTTCAGGTGCTTCACTGAAAACAGTTAGTTACTAAGGTCTCACTCCTGCAAAATGATTTACATGGGCAGACCTGCAGACCTGCACAGGGCCCCAGTGAAGTCCATGAGACTCCGCAGGGGGGCAGGATTGTGCCTGTATGGATCAAATTGCAGGATAAGGGCCAAAAACAGTTAAGGAGAAAACTGGAGGAGGAAAATGGGTGTATTTTTACTAAGGCTTTGTCTACACTACAGAGTGTTGTTGACAAAAGAGTGGAAGCCACAAGTGTGTAGTAGATGCAACCTCACTTCCCTGTTTACCCTCAGCAGTGAGATATCTGCTACAATGACCCCTGCCTGTGGAAAAGAATTTTAGAATTTTTTCCCTAGTCGGCTGCACCATAACACTTGCAGAGTGCTCTTTCCCCCGTGTAGAGCGCTCCCCCACCCCAGCCAACACTCACCATGCTTTGGGTGTTCACAGAGGTGTGTGCTTGCCAAGGGTCAGTGAGAAAGTGATTGGTATGTTACCAGAGATATATTTTACTGAAATGTTTCAATGCTGTGTGTGAACTTAACAATCAGGCTCCTATGCATTGTTCCTTGTGCTTCGGCAGATGTAGCCTTGAGGAACACCCCGCACACACCGTCTGAGCATCTCTGCCAGATAAGAAAACGCCTAAGAGCAAAGAAGACGTGTTCCAGGAGATACTGCATTTCTCCAATGGAGAGAAAAGGGAATGCAAGGAGTGGAGGGAAGCTGAAAGGCAGGACAGAAAAGAAAATCAGGAGTTTGTTAAGGATGCTACTGAGCGGATGATTAAAATAATGGAGGAGCAAATGCAGATTCTGAAGTCCTTAATAAAACTGCAGACTGAGCAGATGCATGCCCACCCTCCCCTGCAGCACATTCAGAAATCTTTTCTGTGCCCCCCAAAACTCAACCCGCACAGTCCTTTCCCCTTTCCGGGATTTCTCAGTTTCCCTTTCACTCCACCACCTCGGACAACTTTCACAATGATAACTGGACCACACACAGCTCTGAGAGTCTGTCCTTCCCAGGTACCTCCTTTCCCACCAAGCGTCTTTGTGTGTGTGTGTGTGTGTGTGTGTGTGTGTGTGTTGTTTCTTATGCAATAAAAGCAAAGTTTTTGAACGGTAACTCATCTTTCTTTGTTTCCTACAAATTGAGATAGCAAGCACCACCAATACATACAGAGGTAGTTTAATAATTTGCTTACTGGAATGTAAGGCCTCAAATGTCACCATTGCTTCCTACGAAAACTACATGTAATGTAACATTGCATCACCAATCACAGAGATATACATTACTGGTTCTCGTTTTCAAAGTGTTGCCTCAAAGCCTCCCTGATTTGCATTGCCTCCCTCTGGGCCCCTCTGATAGCCCTGGTATCTGGCTGCTCAAAATCAGCAGCCAAGCGCTCTGCCTCAACACTCCACCCCTGAGCAAACCTTTCACCCTTAGCTTCACAGAGATTATGCAACATACAACACGCAGCTATGACCATGGGAATATTATCCTCATTGAGATCTAACCTGCCATAAAGGGATCGCCAGCACGCCTTTAATCTGTCAAAGGCATATTCCACAATCATCCGGCACGTACTCAGCCTATTGTTGAACTGCTCCTTACTGCTGTTCAGGTGTCCCGTGTAAGGTTTCATGAGCCATGGCTATAAGGGTTTGCTGGGTCTCCCAGGTGTTTTTTTTTAAAGACCCCAACTGCTGGAATCAGGTTGTTACCTTGAGAATCTCAGCTTTTATTTTTTTAAGTAAGTTTCTACCTCTTGTGGTTGCAGAGAAAAGCTTGAAAACATGATGCAGAGAAAAGCTTGAAAACATGATGCCTGAACCCTTCCGCACAAGGAGGCAAATAAAAAGAACCCAAGAGTTATTATTTTAAAATCCAAGATTTTTATGCTAATATAATGACTTCTTTTGAGGACCTGACTCATGATTGTTGAATGCTGGGGTTGGCAATACTGGATAGGGCATGATGAGAGAGGAGGTTTCTAAATAGCTAAAATTCAGACCATAAAGAACTTGAACTGCATCTGGGAAATAACTCAAAGCTTTGCAGATTCAGGATCAGGATTGTAGCATGCACCATACAAAACATGCTCCTAAGTAAGGGCAACTCTACACTACAAAAATTAAGTCAACCTAAGTTAGGTCGCCATAGAGCAGTGGTTCCCAAACTGGGGTTCGTGAACCCCTGGGGGTTCGCGAAATGTTACAGGGGGTTCTCGGGGAAAAATTCCCTAATGGCGGACAGAGCTGTCCTTAGGGAGCACGGGACCAGCAGCCCGGAGCCCCAAGACTTCCAAGAGCTAAGCAGATCAAAGTAAGCACATCTATCACACTGAGGAGATTTAAACTTCAAGACTCCTTATAAGAAATAGAAAGGGAGGTGGATATTTTTTGCTGTTTTTAAAATTAAATAGGCAGCTAGTATTGTTTTTAAAAGTATTATGAAGAACAAGTTTAAGCTTTGTTGTAATGTGTGTTGTTTGCTTGAACTGCTCAAGACCTGAATGCTTGTATAAGAGGAACTCTTTGTATTGGCTTCTTACATACCTTCATGCTGTTTCACATCTGATACTTCTTGATGAAACATAGGAGCCTTGTCTTATAACAGGCTTATTCAAAGTGATACAAGCTACGAAAGTGAGATCTTGGAACAGTGTTGCCGTTTTCATAATGTAATAAAAATACTGTAATGATAAATAATAATTAATAGTGTGTACTAAGCATGTCATAAAAACA
Organism: Terrapene triunguis; assembly: GCF_002925995.2. Lineage (NCBI taxonomy): Eukaryota > Metazoa > Chordata > Testudines > Emydidae > Terrapene > Terrapene triunguis. The sequence continues at coordinate 13,136,251 of NW_020664598.1, forward strand.
AATTTTATATTTCCAAGATCACTGCTTTTATAATTTATACTCAGGTAAAGGAGAAAATCCCTGGAAATATTCATTTTTAGGAGGGGGTTCGCGAGACTTGACATTTTGGTGAAAGGGGTTCACAGGTTGTTAAAGTTTGGGAACCACTGCCATAGAGGTACTGCAGTTCAGGACCACACTACGTCCCCTTTGTCAGTGGTGTGTGGCCTCAACTGTGTGGGACATTGTAGGGCACTGTCAGCTGAAGCTCCCCCGACCCGCACAGGGCTCACAGCTGGAGCCACTGCCCTCCCCCGCCTGGGGCTGACAGCTGTGAGCGGAGGTGGAGTTTTTAGGTTGGTGTAGTGGGCGACTTACATCGGCAGGAGCAACGTTGTAGCATAGACTCTTACAGAGTTAGGTCAACGTAATGTGCCTCAAGTCTCAACCTAACTCTGTAGTGTAGACCAGGCCTAAGAGGCAGATGCATTCTGAACTGAGTGAAGTTTTCAAGCAGTCTTCAGGTGTCTCTCCTTGTGGTGTGTACTGCAGTGACCCAATCGAAGGGTGACAGAGACACAGATACCTGCGGCACAAGCTGCACCAAGGAAGAAAGGTCACAATCTCTTTATTAGAGAGACAGATGGACAAACCCACTGCTGCTATTTGACCATCAGAAAGCAGTCAGCAGTCCAGCAGGACCCTGCTTAATTGCATGTCTGACTAACAAAAGGCAGTGGTGTTGTAGAACTTTTGGTTCCAGGATACTAGAGAGACAAAGGGGATGAGGTAATATTTTTTAATCGGATCAACTTCTGTTGAGGGAAAAAACAAAAGGTAGGCAACAATCCTTCATTAAGCAGGCTGACACACCCTCTGCCATCTCCTCCAGACAACGTCCCCAACGAACTGGCGTCATCTCCACCCTATGCGGATTGTGTTTCAGCCAGCTCACTCTCACTGAGACCCCACATGCCCAGAGTAGATCATCCTCCTAGTTCAAAAAGGAGGAAACGCAGAGCTGAACAGCAGCAGCATCATGAAGGCACTGCCACCCATACTGCTTCGCCATCTCCCCCTTGAGAGCCTCGCAGACGCATTGGTGAGAAGCAAGGTGCCATAGCTTTTTGCATCTCCTCATACAGAGAAGAGGGTTTTAAGGCACAAAAACAATTGCCTGATGCTTCCTTTTGGATTCTCTCTGAAAAGAGCTGAGCTACTGAACCATTGCTTCATCAATCACTCCAGAGTCGTGGTGTCAAAAACCCCTCAAAGGCAACAGTATCAAAGACAACTATAGATCCAAAAGAGTCAGCATGGGCACATGGATTGTTGATCGCCAAAAGGAGACGAAAAGAAGAACAAGGCTCAATGTTCTGCCATCATAACTCAGTCCTGGTCTACACCTAAAACTTAGGTCGACTTAGTTACGCTGCTCAGGGCTGTGAAAAAGTTTGCTCCCTGTGGGACGCAGTTAGGTTGACCTCACCCCCACTGTAGACACAGCTCGGTCGACAGAAGAATTCTTCCATCGACCTTGCCACTGCCTCTTGAGGGGGTAGATTTCCTACAGTGATGGAAAAACCCCTTCTGTCACTGTAATAAGTGTCTACATTACGGCATGACAGCAGCACTGCTGCAGCTGTGCCACTGTAGCACTTGCAGTATAGACATACTCTTAGCCTACAACCAGACCGGAAGAGGCCCCCGAAATCTGAAAACTCCAGTGATTGCCAGTTGTCTCTCCACAAGTGAAAAGCTCCATATCTAATGCTCTGAGTTCCCAACCAAGGTTAAAAAACAAAAAAAGTTGAAGCCTCGTCTAATGATTACAGCACTAGACTGGGCTTGAGAAGAGCTGGGTTCAAGTCCTCTGCAAAGGACTAACTGAATAACCTTAGGCAAATCGCTTAATCTCTCTCTGAGCCTCAGGCCCCTGCCACCACAAAATGGAAATATGAATCCTATTTTCTGTCTATTGACAGTATGCACCCTTCAGGGCAGTCTCTCTTACCAGTGCATATGGGCAATGGGGCTCCAATTTCATTTGGGCCCTTCAGACACTACTGTAATACAAAACCCAGTAATAATTAAAGGGCAGAATTTTATCTTGCCAAGTTAAACATAACCACACTGTTGCTGCAATACAATGGCATTCTACTAAGTCAATAGCAAGATCCATTTGAGGTGCATTTTATGGAGCCCTGTTCCTGTTTTTCTTAATGCAACACAGAATCTGGCACTCTGAAAAAGCATCATATATCTTACTAGGATGCTGCCCACACACAATACCTAGGCCCCATCCCCATAACTTTCAGATACCAAAACACTGGCATCTCAGGCATAAGAAGAGGAGACTGATTTCATCCCCACAGATCTCCGTTCAAATTATTTTTGCTCTTGAAATGTAATTACATCTCTCTGATTAAATTGTTTTCCCCTTCCCTGTGCTGTGCTGACCCTGTTGTGTGGGATGGCAAAAAAAAAAAAAAAAAGATCCCTCTTCCTCCTGTTTTTCTTAGGATCAAAAATAATGTGTATAGTAAAAGCAAGGACAAGAACTGTATGTAAGAAAGTCATATATAAGTATCCGGGGGCAAATATAATCTGTCTCCCATTGCAAATAACTGTTGACTTCATAGAGAATTGTAATATGTGTAATAGTGAAGAAAATAAACGAGAGAACACCGTATGAGTCCAGTCTGTTTTCTTTTTGCAGGATATTTCAACCTACATAGAATCTTCAGTCTGTAGCCTTTTATTTTATTTAAAGGGAATTTAGTGATGTCGTATTACAGAACCGTGGCTTCGGCTCTGGTTGCTACAGTTTCAAGCTCAGACTGAAATTGCCTCTGGTGCTTTTCTGAAATGTGGAGGCTCTAGGAACACATGAAGTCCAAGGATAAGGACCACAGACCTACAATCACAAGTACAAGGTCATATCTGTACTGCAAGGGTTATTAAAGCAACAAGAAAAGTTACAATTTCGCATGCATATGGAAATCCTATAAAAAACCTATGCAATAATTATAACTGTAGTCATACTCACAGCCTCAGCGATATTCTAGGATCTGATGGACCTCTCAATAGACAATCATCACCAGAGGGATGGTTCCTGCTGGTGTTTCCTGTGGGGTCATCCCTTGGGTCTTCCCACTTTTACCAAACCATGGAACCCTCTTTTATATTGTACTTCTGACCACACCTAACACCTTATGTATATGCATGAAAATGTCAACCCTCTTTTCCTTATTTGTACTTGCACACCCCATGAATATTCGTTGCCCTATTTTTCATAGGTTGTTTCTACAGTAGTTCCTCTTATTCTCATTAGCATTTACACCTGACATGTATCGTGTAGTCAAGACAGACATTCAAAGACGTTACAATCAGGTGTCTCATGGTCTTGGGCAATACATTGCAGTCTATTGCAATCACCTATTGACACATCTTTAGTCACCTTGTGACCTTATGGACATAGGGTTATTCCTAGGTCACTCATTCATGTTAAGCATTCTTAAGCCTATGGCCTAGTATGGCTAAGCTAAAAACTTACAGCTCTCAGCCTGCAGGCCTTGCATTTCAGCCAGGGGTGGCTCTATGTTTTTTGCCACCCCAAGCATGGCAGTCAGGTGGCCTTCGGCGGTGTGCCTGCGGGCGGTCCGCTGGTCAGGCGGCCTTCGGCAGCGTTTCTGCTGGTGATATGTGGGTCCCGCGCCTTCGGCGTACCCACCGCCGAATTGCCGCCGAAACCGCGGGACCGGCGGACCTCCCGCAGGCAAGCCGCTGAAGGCCTCCTGACTGCCGCCCTCACCGCGACCAGCAGGCTGACCCCTGCAGCTTGCCGCCCCAGGCACGCGCTTGCTGCGCTGGTGCCTGGAGCCGCGCCTGATTTCAGCCATGCTTTACTTGTATACCTACTACATAGTCATCACTCCTAAATACTTATCAATCCTATACTTCTATAATCCTACAACTTAAATCTATTTAGCATACATTGATTATATATGAAATAGCATATAAATTGACCATAACATCATATAATACAATGATAAATAGATGATAAAATGAACTAATTGGCTACAAGTCTGATGATCTCAAAGCACATTACAAACTGAGGTCTCTGTCCTGCCAACATTTACACGTGTAACTTTATGAGTTCAATGGGACTATGCATGTGAATAGAGTTACAGTCTTGTCCTTTGCTCTTAGCACAACAAAAACAATATGGAGAAAACATACAAGCACAGTTAACTCCCAGATAACTGTGTTTACTAAACAGCTGATTAGTTTTGCTAAAAAAACTGGCAGCTTCTAAAACATAACACATACAGTGAGTGCCAATAAAAGGCTCAAAAATTATTTAAAGGGATGCACCCTACCCCTATATACTAGTTACTCACATACATGTTTATAAAATCAGGCCCTTAACTAGTCCCCACAACACTCCTATGAGACAAGTATTATTTTGCCTCCACTTTAGAGATAGGGAACAAACACAGAAGGTGAAATTCTGGCCCTAAGTCAGATGGAGCTTTGCCATTGGCTTCACTAGAGCCTGGATTTCAAGTGACTTGTCCAAAGCCATGCTGCAAATCTGTGGCAGAGCCAGGAAAAGAACCCAGCTTTCCTGACTGTCGCTGCCAGCCCTGGGCTCTACCCATTAGCCCATACTGCTGTACCCCCTGCCTCTGGCTTGTAGTAGGAACTTAATGATTTGTATGTGGCCAAACACAAGGTTGATTATTTGGAAAATTTTAATAAATGAACCAACGAAACTCTCCGCACAGAATCCCTGCACCTTTCCCTGGAGGGCCAACTGGCAACCCTAAGGAGTTCTTAGAGGCTGAACATCAGAAATGTGGAGAGTGCCATCTAGCTGTGATAATGTACAACTACAACAGAAGAGGCAGAAACCTCTGGACCCTGGGGAGGGAAGAACATCCACCGCAGCACTGACATAGGTCATTCTGCCCTGAGGAAAGTGCTCTTGAGCGACTTCCTCCAACCAGCCAAATCTGGTGTTAAGAGGGGTCAGTAAATGTATCATAAACTAGGAGGCTGGGACTACTGGGGTTAACAAAGGAGAACAATGGAAGGAGAGAAGGATTCCTACAACTTAAAGGGGTCCCTAAACTGGAATGTGTAAAGCAAAGGTGGTCTTTCCCTCCCCACACCCTCTCAGAGGGTCTCTTGGGAGACCCCTTGTTCTCCCCATCTCCAGAAGCTCATACCTAGCAATGAGATACTCTCTGAGGATGGCTGGATGCAGCATCCCACAGAGGAGCTGAGCTGTGGTTGTGAGCTCCCATGGTCTGTGCTGTGACATAGCTGGGCTCCATAGTCGGTCAGAAAATGGAAAAAAATTTCCTAAAACGTTTAATCTTTTGTTGACCTTTTGCAACCAGCTCTGGGGTGCCACTAGCCCACCTGGGGGGCTGAGGGACATTGGGTCATTTAATGACAGCAGTGCTCAGCTCTTTGTACCGTCTCTCATTCCTTTGGATAATATCTCACCAAGTTTCTGTCCACTCCAAAGTTGTTTGGTGGGAGGGGAGGAGGAAAAGAGTTCCCGCAAGGATCTCCTCTCAGAGGTCCTTTCACATTGTCATGTCAAGGGGAGTGGGTGGAGAGAAGTTTAACTCCAGCAAAAGATGGTATAACATGGTCCAATGGCTGGAAGTTGAAGCTAGACACATTCAGACTGGAAGGAAGGTGTCAATTTTTAACATGGCGAGTAATTCTCCATTGGAACAATTTACCCAGGGTTGCGGTGGATTCGCCATCGCTGACCATTTTTAACTCAAGATTGGCTGTTTTTCTAGAATATCTGCTCTAGGAACTATTTTGGGGAAGTTCTATGGTCTATGTTATACAGGAGGTCAGACTAGATGATCACAATGGCTCTTTCTGGCCTTGGAATCTGTGAATCTATAAAAAAGGGCACAGGACCAATTCTCGAACCTAGGGATCCATGGGAAGCCAAGACCATCTGCAGAAACCCTTTGCCCCGACAGTGTCTCGGCCCCTTGGAAAGTCTTCACCCAGCTCCCCGATGGCAGTGCTCCATTGAAATCCCACTACACTGGACTTCCCCTGGGACTTCCCAGAGAGTCAAGTGTAGGGGCCAATGTAAGAAGGAGCACTGGGAAGCACAGTTCTCAGAGCTCTGCTGAAGGCACAGGGAGAGCTCCCCCTCCTCTCCCTAGGTTGGGGGAGCTCACTTCCCAGAGCCAGTCCCACCCTCACTCTGGCCCATACAGGAGGACTCAGGCAGGAGAATCTGAAGTGGAAGCAGCAGGAAGAACTGCTGGCTCACTGGCTGTGGTGTTTCTTGCTAATGTTCAGAGTAATCAGCAGCCTGACAGGTGCTGAGCCCTTTTGAAAATGCTGGTCTTACTCTCTCTGTGCCTCAGTTCTACATCTGTAAAATGGAGATAATAATACTTTCCTCCCTCACAGGAGGGGCGGGGGGAGGATTAGACCTGAGTGAATAGTTGACTTTTGGTTGGAAGGGGAACTGAAAAATAAAATAAAAAAATGGGTCCATTTCAAATGGATTGATTTCCCCCCAGCTTTTCAGTACAGAAATAAAAATAATTTGTTGGGGGGGGGGGGGTTGAACAAAATGTTTCAAATGACATTTTCAAAATGAACTGTCAATGTGAAACAAAATGTGGAAATGATTCCTTTCAAAAACATCAAAACCTTTAGACATTTCCTAATTTTTTCACCCACAACTATTCCCCAAATTCAACCTGAATTTGCAAATAGTTCCAGTGCTCTAAAAAAAATGCATTTTCCAGTTAATTTACCATTTGCTGAAAATCAATTGCCCAGATCTAGTGAGGGTTAATTAATGTTTGTACGGCCCACTGAAAGACTAACAAAATGTACCGAGAAAGCAGTCACTCGATAGTGGCTGGGCCACAGAACAAAAGACCTGCTGGCGAAAGCTCTGGGGTTTCGGAGCTGAGGGAGGTGGGTTTCTCCTCCAGCCTCTGTAGTTCCATGTGTGATTTATTTGGTAGTGTGTCTGCCACCCACAACTCATGGGTTTGCAATTTTAAGTGTGCTGAGCACCTGCAGCTCTCACTGATATCAGAGGATGTTTTTGGCTGGGGGCTAGCACCTCTAAAAACTGAGACACTTCTATTTAGATCCCTCAGTATGGATGTAGGTACCTAACTTCAGGCACTCAAGTTTGAAAATGTTGGCCTTCCCTTCCCTTTGGTAAGGCAGAGAAACCCCAGTCCTGCTCCCTGTGGTTAATGATGTGTCAGGGGCAAGAGATTAAAAGCAAACAAACGAATCTGAAATGGGCCTGGAGACCACCAAGTTCAGACCCAGACCAGATTCCCAACTCCCTCCAAGTGGGGGTGGGAGAGAAGGGCATTCAAGGGGTTTGGTTCCAGACCACAGTGAGCAGACAGAAACTCTTTGCAGGGCTGTAATATTACTGGGTTGGGAGAGCTAAGTCAAGACACAGTTTTTTCAGTCGTATGAGAGTAGCTGAGATCCCAAGCATTTTCCTGGAGAATTCCCCCAAAGGCTCAGTACAGCCCAGCTCTCCAATATTTAATACACAGTTGTGTAACCATTGAAAAAGGACACATTGTCCTGTACTTTACCAACCACGGAGACATACGACTCGTGGTTTTCTTCACGTCGTTTTCCTTTCAATGCCTGGACCTTTTCCTATATTTATTTAAACACAAGCCTAGACTTTCTTTCCTACATTAAACCAGAGGCATTTACACCAAAATGTGGAATCACTTGCTCCTGAGAGCAAACAGATTGATGGATTCTCTGTAACGTGAAGTCTTTAAATCATGATTTGCAGACTTTAGTAACTCAGAGGTTATGGGTCTATTACAGGAGTGAGTGGGTGAGTGAGGTTCTGTTGCCTGCAATATGCAGGAGGTCAGACTAGATGATCATAATGGTCCCTTCTGATCTTAAAGTCTATGAGTCCCTGTCCTGGTTTTATCTGAGCTACCCATCTGCTTAACTGAAACACAGCAAATGCTCCTGCACTTGTTATGTTCACTCCAGAGCACTCCCATCCACCACCAATACACACATAGATAAAACCTGTCTTGTCACTTATCAACTAACCTTCACGTCCATCCATAGCTCCCAGGCATTTCCAGTTATCTCCCTCTCTTTCAGTATTTTTGGAACAGAATTAAATAATCACAGTGTGTCTGTAATCACTCCAATCTATATTAGATTAGAGATTCCAACAGTGTGATATTTCAGCTTCTTTATGAGAGTGGTGTCTTTTTGTTGAAATAAACATTAGATGATTTTAGCTTTTTTACCCATATGAAAAGCCTTGAGCTGTTGCGATCAGAGCTATAAATACACAATACAATACCTTGTCTTTTAAAAGGAATAAATACCATGGTCATGTCTTCCACCTATTGCCAGTAACAATTCAGAATTTTATGTACAAGATCTCTCACCATATCCCTATGTTTTATAAAACTAGAGGCATGTTATCAATTCCTGGTTTGTTGATCAAAAAGATTGTTTCTTTCCTTGACATAAACCTCGATCAACCAGCTCTTTTATACTTGGGCACAGCAAAGAATAAATTCACGTAGTGTAGACGTAGGTGAAACTTTTCAGCTGAAACTTTTTTTCGGTGAGAAATGCAGATTTGACAACACCCAAGATATTTTGCTAATTCAAGCTGATTTTGCTGAATTGTTTGTTGTGAAAAAAATTCAGAAAAAAATTGAAATTTTGTTTTGAGATTTTTTAAAAATGAAACATTTCCATTTTTGGTTTTAAATGATTTCAAAATTTCCTTTAGTTTTGTTTAAAAAAAAAACGGTTTAAAATGGTTAAGATAAAAACAAAACATTTTGATTTTGTCTGAACAAAATGTTTTCTTCAACCCAAAATGATTTTTTCCCTTTTCAATTGACCAAAAATTTTAGAAAATTTTTGTTTTCAGTTCTAACCTCAAATAAAACTTTCCCCTGAATTTTCAAAATGGCCAATGAACTACAAAATCTGTCATTTTCCCCACTCAAATGTAGTTTCTCTTCCAGGAAAAGGAGCTACTGTACTTTTACATATTCTCCCTCTAGTAACAAGATGAAAACAAGAGAAATATCTCAAAAGTTAAAACAAGATTAAAGAACAAAATAAAATGTCCCACACAGAAGTCACAGAGCAGAGAATTAAACCCAACATCTTAAGACTTAGACTCAAAATCAACTTAAAATATTATTTTCTGCTACTAGAAGGAGAGGCTGGGAAAAGCCATAATAGTGTTTGCCTGCAAAACAGCCTTACTCTGCCAGATGAGATGCCTCTATCCCAAACTATCTGAGCAGTGGACACAGACTAATTTCCCCCCTGCCAGCGGCTCTACCTGCCGAAATTAACAAGGGATGGAAAATGTAATTTACCAGGAAGTAGAACACCTTTTAGCATCATTTTAATAACTTCAGGGATTGACTCCACTGTACACTAGATAGGTTAAGTGAGACCTGGCCAGGAAAGTTAGGACCAAGATATATTGATAATGTGGGACCATACAAGCTTGTAACGACTCCACTTGAAACAAATATTTAAACCCAATAATAAACAACAATACCATTAATATCAGGACGGGAGATACAAATGTACAGCCCAACCTATGTCTAAACAGACAATGTCCTAAATTAAGAACTGTCCCGAATAGACAGAATTTACAGCCAGCAAAGGAGGGATCTAACTGGCTGGCGAAAGGATAACGGGGCCAGCTGGAAGGTTGTTACAAACATACACCCCGCTATACAAACTGGCGAAGCACCAACACTGTGTGCTTGGTACCTGCGAGCCGTAGAGGAAAACGCGCTCCCTGCAAGCCCCACAACGTACAGCAGGGACGGTCTTCCCCTGTGCTTTGCACAGCAGCGCCGGTCGCTGTCTCTTTAAGGGGCGGGGCCATCGTTGTCCACGGAAGTCCGTGGGCTTGGAACGTTGTGTATCTTGTTCGCTTCACCCCGCGTTCTGCGGAGTGAGACTGTAGCAGATCGGCCCGCAGCGGCGGCTCTGCCGCTCCCACCAGCCCCCGGGTGGTTTGGATCCACGGCTGGGAATCGCCGCTGTTCGTCACCCAGCTTTGCCTTCTGCTCCCCGGAGGGAAGCTGAGTATGAATGAAACTGACTCCGTGGAGGCAGGGAAACGAGCGAGATGGGGAAGGTGAAGGGACAAGCGGTTTGGCTGTGAACGGAATGCAGAGGCTCGCCTCTAGCAGAGCCTGGCTGTGGCCCTCTGCCTCTGCTGCCAGGCCTTGCCTGGAGGAGGTTGCGCTCTGACGTAAGAACAGAGACTCTTGACCTGATTCTCGTGGGGGGGGGGGTCTCTACTTACCCATGGAGGGGAGCAAGTCAGCCCAAACCCCAGCCTCTGATCCCATAACAGCAGATTCTGGAGCTGACAGGCACAGACTCGCCGATGTTGTTTTTTTCTTTTTGCACTTTGGTGTAACAAACAAAACCGAACCTTGTAAATCCAGTTTTTGAGCATCATCTTGGGTTTTTTATTCTCCAGTTTTTCACCAACATTGAAGCAAAACAGCAAATGACAAATGTTTGATTTGGTTGCTGTTATTCTCTATCTAGGCTGCACTGCCCACCAATAGATACACAACTTTCTCTGTCATTTTTGACCTCCAGGATTATGATTGCCTGGGGCTGCACTGCTAGGATTTACCTTTTCAGTTTAAGGGCCCTTAATGTAAGGAAAAACCTGGTTTGGATAAGATGGGGTAATAAATCTGGCAACTCCCCATCTAGTGATAAACACAGCTTGATCAAAACGCAAGCCTTGGCTAAGACCATCTTAGTGTGCTGGGGGATCACAAAGGTGTCTGTTGTGAGATGCCAGGAAGTATCAAACCAATGTGCATCCTTATTCCCTGAACCTGCCAAAGACAAACAACCTTCAGCTGGATTTTTCTGGCGTCTTGGCTTTGCCCTTCGCCTGGGACTCCGGGCTTGTGTTCTCTTGTTGAAGTTTGGCCCTTTGCTTCTGCTTTATCCAGTGACCTACCTGTCTTCAGGTTTTGCAGCCCTCTGGCTCCATCTCCTGCTGAAGGCCACAGAGTCCTCGGGTCCCACTTATATCAAGCTGGGCCAGTGGGCATGCACCAGGAGAGATCTCTTCTCTGAAAAGTTCTGCATCAAGTTTTCCAAGCTTCATGTCAAGGTGACACCTCATCCCTGGGGTTACACCAAACACTTCCTCAGGAGAGCATTTGGGGAAGACTGGAAGAGAGTCCTCAGGTTTAAAAGCAAGGAACCCATTGGCTCAGGTTGTGTTGCCCAGGTATATAAAGCTTATGCTGATGCCACTACTATTGATGACCCCCAGTTCGAGGAACTAGTGAAGAACTCTGAAACAGAATCTGCTTTTGAAGCCTGGGAAGTGTCTGGTCTTAGGGGCCTCTTCAGGTGGCCCTGGAAAGGGAAGGGTGGAGAGAGTTTGGAAGACAGTAGTGCAGACCAGTCACTTAAGGAAGAACCTTTCAATGAAGGTATTAATAGAAATGCTACCTCTGAGGAGCAAATGTCTGGATCTCAGCTAACTACAAACACATCATCTATTGACAGTTTAGATGCGATGGACCATCTTATTCCAGTAGCCATTAAAGTAAGTAATATATATTGTAGGCGGATGACTGGAATTAGAGATTGCTGAGTGAATCTGATGGAGAGTTTAGTTCTCACGAAAAATTAATAGATGTGGCATGGGCTAAATGAAGTGCAGGAGAGGTGCTGCTTAACCTTTCTGCCCAGGCAGTTTTCCCAGTACTCTTCAGTTCCAGCCTATGGTACTGCTTGCCACAAAATGCTACTAATGCTCCTCAAACTTGATCCTCAACAGCCCTTGCTGTTGCATGTCTGGGACTCTCCAAAATACAGATACTCCAGTCATGCCATGTTGTCTGCCATGTGGGCACTAGACATGACCACTAAGGCCCAATTTATTTTAAAACTGTGTATTGAGCTAGACTTCACTTTTGGTCTTAAGTAAATTGTCCAGCCCTTCTCTGCTTCTTTGAGGATGGGGAAAGCAGTTGTAAATTAGTTTGGGTGACATTGTAGATTCTAAACTGAATAAATCTGAGCAGTTTAAAGAGTATTATAAAGACTTCCTTTAGTCACATTTTGAACCATGGATCCATGGGAAATGTGCATTGTTGACAGAGCGAATAGCAGCCCCTTTTTGGTCTAAAGGGTATTTCCGTTATAGCCTGGTGTGTGACTATTCAGGAGCTATCATCTTAGCTTACTAAACTGAATGGACTGGCTTCCCTACAGTATCGGCATTATGCCCATGGGAGATGATCTGCCTACAGTTGTTTCTCGCTCAGGTCCTGCATCCTGGACTAGTCCTCCAGGTCCAGATAGATCTGCTTCTGATGAAGATGGGCAGCAAGATCATTGGGCTTTTCCCGGGGCTCAAGTGGCTCAGTCTGACTGAAATAGTGGAGGAATTTGAGAAGCTCATGACTCAACAGGTGAGTATAATTCCATGCTCTGCATATACCGAAGCACAGTTGCTTCCTCTCTTTGTCATGCATCCACCTACCTGTTACTACCAGCAATTACAAAGAGACTCTGTCATCTTGTGCAGCAGCACTGCATTCTGGTGCACAGTAGTGACATCAGTAATTACACCAGGGATGTCTTCAGCCCGGGGTGTTTAGTGCCTCCTCGGTCAGGCAGCCAGGCCTTTGGTCTAGGGTACAAACTGTGAGAAGAGTCAGGACAGGATCAGTATCTGAGAAACTTGCCCTCGCGTCCTTTCATTTCTCTTTAGGGGGATAATTATACTCACAGGATAGTCATCATTTCCAAATTATGGAGGGGACGTCACCCTCCTGCTTCAATCCTCGAACTGCAGCTGAGCGCTAAGAAATGTATGTTGGGGGGGCGGGAGTATGAAGGCGTGTGACTTAGAGAGGAAGCATGGTCTTGTGCTTAAGGCACTGGATTGGAACTCTGGAATCCTGATTCAGTTCCTGACTCTGCTGCAGACTGCCTGGGTGACCTTGGGGAAGACACTTCTAATTTCTTCCTGCCTGAGTTCTCTGTCTGTAACATGAGGATAACACTTCCTTTCTCCCACCCTTTGGCATGTCTAGTTAGATTGTAAACTCTTTTGGGGGCAAGGAATATCACTTATGTGTATGTACAGCACCTAGTGCAATGGGTCCCGATCTTGGTTGTGATCTTGAGGCACTACTGTAATACAGATAATAAATAGTAATATTTGTCACTTTTCTATCTAATTGAGGTAGTTCTAAGATGCCTACCCCTGGGGTGCCTCATTCTGTAATATTTCCACCAGGAGAGCTTAGCTAAGGAGCACCATCTATTTTTTTTTCATTGAGGTTCTTGCTTTTTAACCAGTTTTCTGGTGGAGTTGGCTGAGCTCCATTGGGGTCAAGTGTCAGGCAGTGTGATGGTAGCTCAGGCAGGACCCTCCAGGCTTCCTGTCCTCCTAGTTCTGCACCCCCTGCACCACGCAGTCTCCCTTTTCTCTTCATCCCTCTTTAGCTTGACCTACGCTACGAAGCCAGAAACTTGGAGCGCTTCCAGAAAAATTTCCTGGATGTGGATTTTGTGAAGTTCCCAACTCCACTTCGCCCCTTTGTAACGAGAAACATCCTGGTGGAAACGTTTGAGGTAAGAGCTACAGCGGCCATGAGAAGGGTGGTGGTGCTGGAGGTTTACACTCAATGGTTGATCTTAACCTCAACACAAAGCCCTTTTCTAGAGGTGGCCTAGGGAGGGAAAGATGGGTGGTAGGAGAGTGCATCTCTCTGCTATTGGCTTAAATGTGTCTGGGTCCTTCTTTCACTCTTTCCTTTCTTGCTCTTCTTTTCAAGGTCACATTCCCTGGAATAAGGGTGAGAAATGTAGTCTCAGCTCAGTGTAGGAAACTTTCCTGGGTGCCAAAAGGAAACCAGAACTGTTCTTTAGCAATCTTCTGTTTCTGTTTGCGTTTTCTGCCCATAAAACACACTCTAGTTCTCCTTTTCTGTGTTAGGGTTGGGTGTATAGTTCAGGAATCTAACCTGAGCTGGTCCATATAAAGGGATATAGTTGGGTTTGTTGGTTCATCTTCATTGTGGACCAGCTTTGAATCCGCTCCCAAAGCTGTTCTTTCAACCCCACTCTGTGTGTCAATTCTAGCGATACATTTTCTTTGGTATTTCTTGTCCCCAAAATCCCTCACGGCCTGTTTCACACCCACTTAGCCAATCACCTCCCAGTCCCAAACCTTTGCTTCTCTGGCTTCATCAGCCACAGTAAATTCAGCCTGTAGTAACCTAGCCCCCTCTGCGGCATCTTCATTGCTCTGCCAAGGACAGGAGAGACCCCTGACCCTGGAATGCGGGTGGTGAAGTGAGACATAGGGATCTATAGGATCTGTCTGACTCCCATTCTGTCTTTGTTTAAGGAGAGTCAGCCCATCTCCCAGTATCTGCACGTGGACATTTCCTCAGAGCTCAAGAAGAGACTAGCCAAGATGGGCATAGACATGCTCCTAAAGATGGTAAGAGTCTGGGCTGTGTTGTTAGAGTTGAACTGAGGAGGAGGGTGCCTTACCATTGTTAAAATAATTCAGTTAGCCTAATACATATGTATGTGTACACATACACACACACACACACACACACACACAAAAGTGTATTGCTCTGGGGAGCCATAGAACTGCATTTAATTAATATTTACACATCACTTTGGAGATGTAAAGCACAAAGTTTTAAGTGTCATCTCGACGGAGGCTACAGGGCTTATAAAAGCCCCAGGGAAACCAGCTAACTTTCTAGTTCCATTTGTCAAAGCATCTGCTGCTGCCAATTTACAGGTAGGTGAAATATACTAAGCATGGAGCAAAGAAAATAAATCTGGCCAGCTCTTGCGAGCAATGCAACTTACCCTCCTTATTTTTCTATCGAATTGCAAGGTGGTGAGCCCAGTGTGGGTTTGGCAACCTGTAACTATTCAGTTCCTCAGTCATGGCCAGAGTGAAGGCTGGATTCTGAATGGGTACTGGCAATGAAAACCCTGAGTTCTGTCCAGTTAGGGCTTATTTCCAGAGACTAATGCTTTCCTGGTCCGTGAATCCCCAGAACTATCTTGGTCTCATAGCAAATCTTCCTTTTTGCTACATGCAGCTTTGTGATGCACTCTGATTTTTGCCTACAGCATCTCCTGCTGTTTCAGCATTGGGCCACTCCTGAGCAGAACTACTAACTGTATCAGTGTGTACTGGTTTTGTGATGTGGCAAGGAGATCACGGGGGGCAGGACTGAACCCACACCACTAATGCCATTTACCATCTAGTCAGGTTTTGGAACCAGGTCTCACACTGTGGAAGATTTTACTCCAGTTACCTTTGTCCTTTTCATATGATAAATATCACCCCCTCCAGGTGTTTGTTGATAATTTTGTCCATGGTGACCTGCACCCTGGGAACATCTTGGTCCAGGGCACCGCCCATTTCAGCACTGGTCGCAAGGATCAGACCTCCATTGTGGACATGTGTGACACGCTGATCGTGGAAGTGCGGCCGTCCCCCTGCCCGCTCCGTCTGATGCTGCTGGATGCAGGGATTGTGGCAGAGCTGCAGGGAGCTGACCTTCAGAACTTCAAGGCAGTCTTCACAGCTGTGGTACAGGGACAGGTGAGGCCTGCTCCGGATGGGAGCTGACGGCTCTGGAGTTGGGGAAAGGGAGACATCTGGAGTTCTTCAGTCATCTCAGTTGTCAGCAGTACATTATACAACTGTTCCCCACATGAGTGCCATTTTGGGTTCTTAAAAGGGGGAAGGAAGGTTGCTGCCTCTCAGACACTCTCAGCTGCCTTGATAACTGTATCACACACAAAAGAAAGTGGGTTCCCTGGGTTACTCTGGGTTCTCCTTCTGAACGAGTTCAGGAGAGTGCCAGGCTCGATTTGGGAGTCAGAGGGCAGTCGCAGCTCCCCAATTCAGGGTTGCTTAACCCCGCGGCAAGTTAGAGCTCCATGCAGGCAACCCCAGCTCACGCAGCGTGTGTAAGGTCCCTCAGGATTTAAGCCAGATTGGCGGAGCCCGTGTAGTGGAGCTCTGCTCTGCCACGCTGCTCCCCTCCTCATCCTCCCATGCCCTGCTCCTAGAATGCCCACAACACGCCCCTTTCTTCTCCTTGTCCCAGGGACTGGGGAGAGCAACGGGCACAGAAGGCAGAAGAGCCACCTCTGCCAGGTTTCACCCAGCTGAGAATTCTTCCATGCAGGGGGAATTCTCCACTGGCCATCTCCAGCCGCGTTGTGCCTCTAGTGAACTGGATGATGATGATGATGATGATAATAATAATGATTTGTTATTTGTATTATCATAACACCTAGGAGCCCCAGTCATGGGCCAGGCCCCTATTGTGCTCTGCTGTACAACCATAGAACAAAAAGACGGTCCCTTCCCCAATCGAGCCCTGAAGGCTTCTGTTTATCCACAGCACAGGTACAGCCCACACGTCAGCACTTCCACAACCCTGTTGCTGCGTCTCATTCTTGAGCTGGAGGGTTCACCTCACTGCAAGAGGATGTAGTTCTATCTTCACGCCCATTCAGTCCTTGGCCTCTCTTCTGAGACTGCCAGCATGCATGGCAGTTAGTGCCAGCAGAACTTGTCCTAATTGGCTGAGAGAGCAGGGAGTTCTGGCCGGCCCAACACTACAACGCTCCTACTCCCAGGCCCTAAAAGGAACAGGAGCTTTAGGTTTTCCCACATACTGACTCTCCCCCCCCCCCCCCCTCCCCGCCCCCAACCACTTCCTCTCTCTCAGTGTCAGTCTCTATCTGCCCTCAAACTCCTGAGGAGGGTAGTCTGACCCCTGAGAGCTCCCCCTCTGGTCAAAAAGGGCCAGTGTACCCTGTTATAAGAAGCAATTTAATTACTACAGGTGCCAGTGGAAGCCTGAGAGTGAGGGCATTGTGCAGCTGCATTACAGATCTGGTGGTGTTACCATGGTCTGGGATTCTTAAAGACACATCTCTTCCTACTTGTTTCACAGGGGGAGAGAGTGGCAGAATTGATCCTTCATCACGCCAGGGCTAACCAGTGCAAGGACATAGAGAGATTCAAAGTTGAAATGGCAGAGCTGGTGACCAAGGCCAGGACGAACACTGTAGCACTGGGAAAGGTGAGCAGACTAAATATGGTACCCAGCCCAGGACACTATCTCTCATGGAGTACACCCGTGCTTTTAAACGGGCCCAGTTTGAAAGACCAGACGCTTACACATCAGCCATCTCCCTTGTCAGTGTTACCAATTCTTTATTCTCACAGCTGGAGAAAAACTCCGTCCAGGCCCCTAACTTGTCTTTTATTTCCTTCTAACTCAAAATAGTGTTGACTTTTTTTTTTTTAATCCAAGGAGTCGTAGCCTGTATCCTTCTGGCTAACTCCTGCTGAGACTCCCTTTGAAACCAATAGTAGTGCTCCAGTGGTGAGGCTGCAGAGCAAAGCAGGGGCCGATTGTTGTGTCTCCTCAACCCTCTTACCTCCTTCCTGGGCTGTGGGGTTAAGAGAGCCATAGATATTGGTGGGGTCTCAGCTGATGCCCTCTGAATATTTACCAACATCCTGATGGATAAGGCTGTCAATGGAGCATAGCAAATATTGTTCTCTGAGCAATATTTCTAATAATAAAATTTGACACTTAATATTCTTAGACTTTAAACTGATCATACAATATGCCAATAGCTTACTCTGGTAAATCCCTCCCGTTCCTGCTGGCAGTAGTTTTCATGGTCTCCTGATCAGCAGAGTTAACTTTTTCTTTGTATCTTTACATCCCAGCTTCAAGTGGCGAATCTGCTCTCCAGTGTCTTTAAGTTACTGATGACCCACAAGGTGAGGTTCTCTGTGTTCATTGCATTCTCCTTAAAAGTTGTGCCAGGCTTTGCCATCTGAAAAATGAGCGGGGGGGAACCATTGGGATTGCAAAGGTGAGAGATGAGGGAGAGTGTCTGAAATGTGCTGGGGGATCGTGCATGCTGTATTGCCTGCGATGTTTGGAAAAGAGTGCCTCAAAGCCTTTGAGGCCAGTGAGTGTTATTCCATCCATTTCAAGGGGCTTTGGATCTGGCCTTCAATAGCCTGCATTTCAGAACTGACACCAGACCGTAAAAGGCCAGTGTCGGTGTCTCCATTTATTTTTTCCTTATTGTTAAAAGTAAAATGAAAACAATTTGCTTTTTTTCCCTCCATGCGTTGATTCGTTATTGTCGGGTTGGGTAGGAGCGCTGGGCTCCATGTGCCGGTTTGTGAGGGGGTTACGCAGGCGTCAGGAGCTGCTGGCACTTACTTTAAAGCAGAAAAAAAATCACTTTTGTTTAATTGAGTTCAGCTGAGCTATGACCAGTTATACCAGCTGAGGATCTGCCCTATGGCCTTTACAAAGATCAGAACAGTGTCTAGGTCAAATGCTGGGGTGCTCGACCTGGACAGTGTCCCCTCAAACTTTATTTTATTTCAGCTGTTTGGATGTTAAACCCCATCGAACTATCCCCAATAACAAATGTGACCAAAGCCCCAATAAGGGCAAATCCTGCCTCCCGCTCAGCAGATGTGTAAGGCAGTAGGATGTGGAGCAGTTCTCTTGCATGGCTGGGGGGCAGGCTGCAGGCAGTCCAGATGTGGAATAGGGGTCTGATTCTGTTCCAGGGGGCTCCCTCCATGGCAGAGGGGAGGGGGGCACGTTGCCCCTTTTCATGCATGTGTACTTGCCTTGTCCATGGAAGCTCCTTCAGCGGAGTTGGCACTGGGCAGCACTCCTAAATCCTGCTCTTCCAGGGAGGGAAAAATCTTCTCCGATATGGAAGTGCAGAGCACTGTCTACTGGGCTGACTTAGGACGTCTCCTTTGAAATGATCAGCTTCCCCCTCCTTCTGAATTGCAGCAAGGCTGCTTTGAAACTGAAGGGAAATGAGTGAGCTCCTGTGTTGCAGTCCAGCTGTCTAGGCACACACATGCCCCCCCCCCCCCCCCCCCCCCCACCGCAGGCTGGAACCTCAATGGAAGGGGCTTGGAAAGCACAGAGACACCCAAGTCCGTTACAACCTCTGCACTTATGCTTTCAGGTGAAGCTGGAGAGTAACTTTGCCTCAGTTGTCTTTGCCATCATGGTTTTGGAAGGGCTTGCCCGTTCGTTGGACCCTGAACTGGACATCTTGGAGGCAGCTAAACCACTTCTCATCAGAACCGCTGCTTCTCTCCTAGAGTAGCAGCAGCCACTGACATTTGTCTTGCATTGCTGGGCTCTTTGGCAAGGACTGTCTGTGCTCCTTGGCAGCTGATGGGGGGGGGGGGGGAAACAGCCTGAAGCTGGGGACAGGCCCTCACCTCTCATCTCTGATGAGAAGCAGTGGGCTATTCCCCATTAAACTGGGTATCCGCCATCACCACCTAGGCAGCATCCAGGTGCCAAAGACCTTTCCAGCTGGCTTCATGGTTCCCCATCCTGCCTATGAGAGAAAGCTGTTCTACGACAATAAAGCCCTTTAATTTGTATCCAAGTTTGAGTAACAAGTATTGACACTGAGCTTGGTGAGACTTGTTAGGAATCAGGCTTCCTTATTGATTAGTCCCACTTTGCTGAAAGGCACTCAAACTGCAATGAGAAGAGGTCATACAAGTGGATAGACAGAAAAGCCTTGGAAATGCAATTGCAAACATCAGAGACATTTTGCAGCTTGAAATGGTGGGTGGGTTCTGACTCTCTTAGAGAGAACTTTGCTTTCAGCCTTATGGGCCTTTTAGAATTTTACATGTTCATACAATCTGGTGTTCTTTGTTAGTTGGGTTTGACAGAATGTTGGGTTTTCCTTCAGCCTAACTGAAGTGACACTGTCAAGTCAGCTAGGTTCCCAAGATTGCTATAATCTAATGGGGGTAAGTCGTCTGGGTTAGAAACATCTTTGAAAAATGTTTAGATCTTACCGCTGTGGGCAGGAGTTTTAATTTAAAAAAACAAACAAACAAAAAAGACATCTCTCTTGTGGAACAAAACCATGTGTGATCTCCCCCGTAGGCTAGCTCCTAAAAGCTATTGTTGGAATGGACTTTAAAGAGCCAGATCAGTTTCATTTCAGTCCCAGGGGAGGGGATCAGTCATTGTCAAATAGGGCGGGGGGGGGTATTATTTTCAGGCTTTGAAGAAATAGAAGCTATACATATTTTTTTAAATAGTTGCTAAGCATCTCTTACTTTGGGGAGCTGGTGATCTCCAGGTGTTCTGTTGCTGGAAGAAGATTGCATCCTATTTAGTGTAGGGTCTGACACTGTGTACAAGCTCAGCATGGTTTTCCTCAAGCACCAGCAAATTAAAGATGGATCTTAGCGTGCAAGGAGCAGAAGTGTTTGCTGAAGTCTGAGGAGCAGGGGCTCAAGCCTGCCCTTAACTTCAGTGGATGCAGGATCAGACCCTGTGCTGCTTAGCGTGAATAGCAGTGAGACGAGAGTGCAGAGAAGACTCTGCTGTTCTGACTTTTGGAACAGCAATGGAGACCTGGTCTGGCCTTTCTATAGCGACAGCATTCATTTGTCTTTAAACGCTACCCTTCCTAACACCATTTGAATGTTACCCATAAGCCTTTCCACAGATTAAATGTTACAAAATGGATTTTGTTTTGTTACTATTTTCTTGAAAGAGTAAGCACTCTGGCGAAGGATGTAATTTAAAATGCACCATTTATCAATCCTCTCTTGGCTGACACATTTTTGAGTAGTTGATATTGTAAGTACCTTTACATGAAACATGATTTTACAAAAAATCTGTTGGCTTATGAACATCTGAGTAAAATAACTTTGGAATATCCACCTGGGAGAAGCTGCTGATTTTTATCAGATATAACATGCTGAACTGCAGCTGAGGACAAGATCAGATGGCTCATTATATATAGTTTCAGAGGCCTGTCAGTCCATTTTTATATTGAAATGTTTGGGGATTTTTTTCATTCTTTCCCCCGTCGATCAAAGTTGTTAAAGTAACTGACTATACTAACGACATCGTCACTGTATTAGGAGTGAGTAATCTGATTATTTTGAAGGAACAATATTCACTACATTGTTACTTTTCTGAGCCATCCGGCATGAGTGGTGATGCCTTGGTACCCAGTGTGACCACAGAGGCCTGGTGCCAC
Source organism: Terrapene triunguis (assembly GCF_002925995.2). Classification (NCBI taxonomy): domain Eukaryota; kingdom Metazoa; phylum Chordata; order Testudines; family Emydidae; genus Terrapene; species Terrapene triunguis. Next base: position 13,157,437 of record NW_020664598.1, read on the forward strand.
CTACACGAGTGAGTCAAAAGTTCTGGCTATTAAAATAATCTGAAAAATCAAACATACTTTTTACTATATTATTTGTTATCAATATCATTTCTGTTTGTACCGCCGTAGTGCCCTGAGATCCCAGTGAGGAGCAGGGTTCCCCTGTGTTCTTAATCATTTTGAACAAGATCAACTAGTCAGTTTTTTCACTCTCAGGTTCTGATGCGCTACCCTAGTGCTGTAGAAGTTTGAGTTATAAACAATAAAGGAGATGATTTGTTTTAAAGAAAAAGTTGGTTCCATAATTAAAGCGCAATCATGGGAACATTTGTTAGTCATGGTTTGAGAGAGCTGTTCCAAGTGAGGTATGGCGAGCTTAAAAACACAGTGCCGACAAGGCGCTTTAGACTCAGACTCAAAGGTCAGAAAGGACCATCAGGATCATCTAATCTGACCTGCTCTTTCCGAGGTAAACTAGGCAAGGTCAGCCCAAGGCAGGTGTGTAGTGCTGCCATTGCTTAGTTTGCCTTGTGGTAAAACTAAGATGCCTGGTCTTCACTGTGTTCTTACCTTGGCATAGCTCATGCTAGTTACCTGGTGTAAAAAAATTACACCTTTTTAGCAGTGATGCCAAGGCCCTTAGATTGCTTAGAAAGAACCTGGATCCATGACCTAGTTCTATGTAACTGGCATTCACTGAAAGATCTGAGGGCATGACCTTCAAGCCTCATCTATGGGCATATGTTCTAATGCTTGAAGAGCAGAAAGTGCAAGTGGTCAACTACTCTGCTTTAAAAACTTGCTAGGAAAAAAAAAGACACTTGCTCTTTTGAAAAGGCCAGTGTCTATAAACAGCTGGTCTTGGGAAGACATGAATTTATATAATCCCTCATCTCTGTGGGTTTTGCATTGTACAATCAATATTCCAAGCAATTGTTAGTTTCCCAAAGTGCACGGAATGTAATGTAGTAGTAGTGTTATCTATTTAATTAAATCTTGGTTCTGTAATATTATAATTTGAAACACAGTATCTCAAGTGGGGATTATTCTTATCATACCGTATAGGAAATCAGACCATTTAGAGTTGCAGTAAAAGCGATTCTTATCAAATGAAGTGTCTAAATATCACATCACAGGAGAGGAAAGAAAAACACTTGGATGTAGTAGTAGCTTGTATTATTTTGGATGTGATGCTTTAAAGATACTTGCTCTTGTCCAAGCAAGGTGCTTGCTGGGGCCTCCCCTCCCCTTGCTGGGAAGGCCACATGCAGGGGAAAATGTAGGAACGTACAGCAGAGCTGACAACTTGTCTATGGCAGTGACCAGTGCTGAAAGCTTCTATACAGTATCGGGGCATCAGGAAGGAAATACTTCCTGTTCTCCAGCTGCTAATCAGTTTCTGCACGAAGCATGAGAAATGATAGCCCTTGTAATTTCATCCTAGAGTTGTTAGTCTTATTCACAGAAATGTTTATTTATGTGTCTGACTACTCTCCTCCTTGGCTATTCATGGTAACAGCGAAGGGACTCTGTTCCTCAGGTTTACCCATCAGTGTCCCTAGTCAGTTAGCTGTCACTTTCCCCCCCCAGCAGAACAACAGGAAGGGGTGACATTTTACAAGAAAATATCCATAAGTTTGTTTTCCAGGTTTATAGGTTGCATGCTCCTCCCTAGGGGGAGTGGCCTGCATCAGTGTGGAGGTGGGAGGGAGTGTGGCCTGATGGTTATTCAGAGATGAAGACTCTGAAGTTAAATTAAAGCCAAACCTGGCTAATGTTTGGTCATCTATAAGCTTTTCTAAAGCACCCAGAACTGCACCGACTGTCCTCTCTGCTGCCTGCAGCAATCTCTGTGACAAGCAGTGCAACTTGTTTATATGCTGTGCAGCCACTGGTTCCCCCTCTGTGGTTGCTTACAACTACCCCCTCCGCTGGTGAAGGAGGGTGCAGATGCGGGGAGTTAAAGCTGAAAGCATTGTATAACTAAACCTGTCTCCACAACTGCATGCCACACACCCTGCTGCTCCCTGACTCCCCCTCCATGCTTCTCACAAGACATGGTATCACTGTAGTGGGGGCAAGCGTGTGTGTGGGGAATGCCACATAGCTACCTTTCCTAGTCCATAGTCAGGGCTGGCTTTAGGCCAATTCCACCAATTCCCCCGAATCGGGCCCCGCGCCTAAGAGGGCCACGCGCCCAGTGGCAGGGCCGCCCAGAGTGGGGGGCAAGTGGCCGAGAATCCCTTCCCTGGCTAGAGGCGCCTTTTTAATTTTTACTCACCCAGCGGCGCTCTGGGTCTTCAGCGGCACTTTGGTGGCGGGTCCTTCACTCGCTCCGGGTCTTCGGCGGCACTTCGGCGGCGGGTCCTTCAGTGCCGCCGAAGACCCGGAGCGAGTGAAGGACCTGCCGCCGAAGACTCAGAGTGTCGCCCGGTGAGTACAAGCCCCGCATGTTTTTTTACGTGTTTTTTTTTTTTTTTTTTTTTTTTAGTCATCCCTGCCACGGCCCCGTCAAAATTGTTCGAATTGGGCCCCGCACTTCCTAAAGCCGGCCCTGTCCATAGTGCTCTTGTTGCATATGATAAACATGCAGTTGCAACCCTTGTAGAGCACAGCAGAGTAGGGCCCAAGGCCCAGAGTAATCAGAAGTGGAAAAAAATTATTAGGTTATGTTTAGGGCTTCTGGTTTTTAACTTTAACTGAAAAAATTTGCTCTCTGGAGTAGCTCACAATTGTGAGTTCCTACCTCAGGGCAGACTATCAAAAATAGGGCAAAGACCTCAAACTTGGTGGTATGGGCTATAATTAGCTTTTACCAAGCCAGTAACAAATGTGAACTGGATCACTATAACAGTGTTACCATGGAGTCACAGACAGTCCCCTTAGACTCTCCAGTCTGTCTTGCCACCCAGAGACAAACTAGACAGTGATAAATGGTCACTTACACCAAAAAGCACACCATATTCAGGTTACTTTCAGTCGCAAGAGAGCAGTCACTTATCCCAGATCAATTGGTACACTAGATCTTACACCAGAGACAACACCTGTAACCAATTCTGTAATAAACTGTCTAAAGGTTTATTTTATGAATGAGCTCCCAGCCACTCATGAACCATCACTAGAGAGGCTGAAGCCAGTCCCCCTAGTTCCCCAGAATTGTACCATTTTGCACTGGTCAGAAGCCTGACCAGTGTAAGTTCATTATTTAGTTTGCCTCTTCTTCATAGGAAAGTGAAGATGTACCAGCCTTGGTAATCTGAGCTGCGATTTCCCCAGCACGTCCACCAAAACACACAGTTTTAGGTAAAATGTAAAACAGATTTATTAACTACAGAAAGATAGATTTTAAGTGATTATAAGTGATAGGCATAAAGGTCAGAGAAAATAAAAAGCAAACGCATTCAAAATCCTAAACTTTTAGTCTAAGCAAGAGTTGAAACAAACAGCTTTTCTCACCCTGACAGATGGTCCAAGCAGGTTGCAGTTCCTCATTAGAGAGGCTGGGATTACCTTCCAACCTGGGACCAAACTTCCCCAGTTCAAAGTCTTTGTCCGCCAGACGTTCTTCCAGGTGTTGAGTTGGGGAGGGGGAGGGAAGAAAGGCCAAGTGATGATGATGATGTCACTGCCTCTCTTTTATGCTTTCTTCCAGCTTGCTGGAAAGATCTTTGCTGTGATGTGGGTTACGTGCTGTACGTGCCTTCTCCGAGAAGTCTCTGGGACAGTGAATTGTGTGTTGATGAGCTATTATTGCTGCCTGGCTATTGATGGCGTCTCCTTTGTTGTAACTGAAAGGCTAGTTGTGTGTGTGCTCAACCTCACAACATATAGCAATACTTCATAACTTCACATATAATGATAGCACACACAATCCAACAGGAGATTAATGTTCAACAGATTAAGACTTTTAAAATGATACCTCCCAAGGCATCCTCGGTATGAAACACATCCTAATCATCTCATAGTAGAGAATATGGGGGCTCCAGGGTGCTACTTTGAGGTACAGAACATCACACCTAGTCACATGGTTCACCCCCCTGCCAGTGCTGAATTGTTCACAACACTAGACTTCCTTTGGCTATGCCCAGGCTAGTTTAAAATGGCTACAGGGATGGGGCTTCCACAATTCCTATGGGAAAGTTTAATCCACAGCTTAACACACTGGGCTTTCAGGAAGCTTTTCCTGACATTCAAATGTTTCTTATTTTTATGTCCCTACTCCTATGTATACCTCTTGTAGAAGCCTAAATAATTATTCTCCTTCCTTGGTGTTTACAGCCTGATGTTCCTCTCTCTTGGCCAAGCTATACAGTATTTTTATTTTGACTCTAATCATTATGGTACTTCACTCCCTCCAGTTCATCGCCATCTTCCTTTCACTGAGGGGCTGTGAACTGAATGCAATATTGCAGGGGTGCTCTCATTGGAGTCCCACAGGCAGGGTCTCTCACCTTCCTGCTCCCTGGGATGCCTGTGTCTGAAGCTCAACATTGCGCTGTTTTTTTGTGCTGGCAAATCACACTGCAAATTCCTCTCTCATTTGCTGTGCATTATCATCCATAGCCCTGACCTGGGCTGCATCCATCTGCTAGACTACTACACATGTAGCACATAAGGCACAAGGAAGCTAGACAGCTGGCTGGGTGTCTTCACATTGAATAGTTGGGTTAGACTGTCCAAAAAGAAAGGCCTGTAAGCGACAGATACCTGAAAAGGCCCTCTAGCTGTGATGAAGGGGAGATATCAAATAGCTCTAATAATAATAATTCTGCTTGTTTCAATAACACCATTTCCTAGGCCCCAGCACACGGACTCATACGTAGAAGACAGTCTTTTTATAACAGCAGCGAGGCCCGGAGCATCAAAAGTTTCTGCTCTCTGAGGTACTGCTGGAGGTGATAATGTTTTTGGCACTCCTTTTCCAGCTTCTGTTGGAAATGATCCCGATTTTGGAATGCTCTCCATTTGGCATCTTCACGCTTCCTCTGCTGGGTTTCCTGCTCCTGGATTTCTCGTTCTAAAGTCTCCTGCTGGGATTGCATTCTGCTCCTCAGCATATCCTACAGCAAAGGAAGTGAAGGGATGTTTGAAGTCCTACAACCAGCTCTCAGTCTCAGTCTCATCCAGTGCCTGTTTCTGGTAGAAGCTGGGAATGGGGTAGTTGTGAATTTGCCACAGCCAGCACCTTCTAAACAGTTCTCTACATGGACTCCTGCTGCAGAAGGCTGGCATGCAGCATTTTGAAATAGTCAGAGATATGGAGATCTCGGTCTCTCCTTTCATCAGTTTGCACATGTTAAATGCACATTTCATATTTGTATCTCCAAATAATATCACTATTTTAGACAGTGTGTTGGTGCCAGTGCAGGGGAAGGAAGAGTCCAAGAAAAGCATTAGTGAAATAACCATTACCTGCCTCTTTTTGTCTTGGTCATAGTTCCTCTGTTTGTATTCTGCCTGCAACTCCTCTCTCTGCAAGTGCTGTGCCTTTAAGAACTGCAGCCTTTGACTCTCCTTTCTCTTCTCCTCTTCCTGCAAGGAGGACTCCTTTCTGCTCCTCTCTGCCCTGGCAGTCTGGAGCTTTGCCATGTGCTGGCAGGCCATGTTATTGTACTCCAGCTGCTTCTCCAAGCTTTGCAGTGTCCTCTGAAGAGACCTCTGTCTGTTTCCAAAACAGAATTTCCAGAAAGCTTGTCAGAAACCAAGAGAAACAAAGGGTCATCCGTAGAAGTGTCAATAAATAGGATGTAAACCAGAAGTCCAGACAATTTTTGGACACTGAAGATACAATACCACTTTTTGCAATGTTAAGGAGATTAACCCCAGTCTCCTGACCAAATTCCTGCTCAAATAATTACTACAGATGGTGGGAAAATAGTAAAAAGATGTGAAATTTTGTTGTCTAAAGTTTGCAACCATCGCTAGCTATTAGATTCTGCATCCCTCTGTTCATCTTGCATTTTCAAGCCACCATGTATTTCTTTACTTCTTGTTTTATTGTGCCCAGTTTTGCTATGTACTGTTAGAACAGGGGTGGCTAAACTGCAATTTGTTGCCAAATGCAGCCCACATTTACAGTCTACAATCTAGCCCAAGACCACCTTAATCTTTACTAGAGATGCAGCCTGACTCTGCAGGTCCCAGCATACACTATTCTTTCTTCACCAGCATATGATGAGATCAGATCAAGATGGGGCTTGTCTACACAGGAAAGTCAATTTGAATTAAGGTAGGGTGTGAATTCAAAGTGGAATATCTATTCCTGATTAACTCCCTGTGTAGATGCTGTTATTCCAGAATAAGAGTGCCTTCTTCTGAATTAGCATAATCCACTTCCAAAGTGGATTACGCTAATTTAGGCTACGTCTTCACTACCCGCCGATCCGGCGGGTAGCAATCGGTTTATCGGGGATCGACTTACCGCGTCTCGTGAGGACGCGGTAAAATCGATCCCTGATCGCTCTGCCGTCGACTCCGGAAATCCACCTCGACAAGAGGCGGCAGCGGAGTCGGCGGCAGCGCGGCAGCGGTCGGCTTTCCCCCGTCCTCACCACCAGGTAAGCCGACCTAAAATACGCAACTTCAGCTACGGTATTCACGTAGCTGAAGTTGCGTATCTTAGGTCGGAACCCCGCTGTAGTGTAGACCTAGCCTTAGAAGAAGGCACTCTTATTCCAGAATGAGAGCATCCACACAGGGAGTTAATTAGGAATAACTCCTCGTGTAGGCAAGCCCAAAGATGAGGACAACTGTGATCCCACTCTATTGCATGCAATTAGGTGTTGCCCTCACAGGCAAGTTACCAATGCAGATTCCTCAGCGAGGCATAATTTTGACTCCTCTGCCTCATAACAAAATATACCAGTAAGAATGTTTTCATACTAAGGGTATGTCTACACTACGAGGGTAATTCGATTTTACTTAAATCGAATATGTGGAATCGATATTGCAAAGTCGAACGTGTGTGTCCACACTAAGGACACACTAAGGACAGTAATTCGACTTTGTGAGTCCACACTAACGGGGCGAGCGTCGATATTGGAAGCGGTGCACTGTGGGCAGCTATCCCACAGTTCCCGCAGTCCCCGCTGCCCATCGGAATTCTGGGTCGAGCCGCCAATGCCTTCTGGGTAAAAAAAATTTGTCGTCATCCGTCCGTCACTAACGCCCTCCCTCCCTCCATGAAAGCGCCGGCGGGAAATCAGTTCGCGCACTTTTCTGGTCAGTGACAGCGCGGACGCCACAGCACTGCGAGCATGGATCACGCTGCGACCATCGCTGCACTTGTGGCCGTTCTCAACACCTCGCAGCTTATCATACACCTTTCCCTGAGGCAGATGCAGAGAAATCGGGCGAGGAGGCTACGGCACCGCCGTGAGAGCCTGAAGTCGGAGAGTGGCACAGAGCTGTCAGAAACCACGAGCCCCAGCGCCCAGGACATCACGGTGGCAATGGGGCATGTGGATTTTGTTGAACGGCGATTCTGGGCCCGGGAAACAA
>NW_020664598.1:13164925-13185101 GCF_002925995.2 Terrapene triunguis
GAACGGCGATTCTGGGCCCGGGAAACAAGCACGGACTGGTGGGACCGTATAGTGCTTCAGGTCTGGGATGAATCCCAGTGGCTGCGAAACTTTCGCATGCGGAAGGGGACTTTCCTCGAACTTTGTGAGTTGCTGTCCCCTGCCCTGAAGCGCAAGGACACCCGCATGCGAGCAGCCCTCACTGTCCAGAAGCGAGTGGCCATAGCCCTCTGGAAGCTTGCAACGCCGGACAGCTACCGGTCAGTCGCGAACCACTTTGGTGTGGGCAAATCTACCGTGGGGGTTGTTGTCATGCAAGTAGCCAAGGCAATCGTGAAGGTACTGCTCCCAAAGGTAGTGACCCTGGGAAACGCGCAGGTCATCATAGATGGCTTTGCCGCGATGGGATTCCCAAACTGCGGTGGGGCTATCGATGGGACTCACATCCCTATCCTGGGACCGGACCACCAGGCCAGCCAGTACATCAATAGAAAGGGCTACTTTTCAATGGTGCTGCAAGCACTGGTGGACCATCGGGGACGGTTTACAAACATCTACGTCGGATGGCCGGGCAAGGTTCATGACGCTCGCGTGTTCAGGAACTCTGGTCTGTTTAGACGGCTGCAGGAAGGTATTTACTTCCCAGACCACAAAATAACTCTTGGGGATGTGGAGATGCCTACAGTCATCCTCGGGGACCCAGCCTACCCGCTAATGCCCTGGCTCATGAAGCCCTATACTGGCACCCTGGACACAGAAAAAGAACTGTTCAACTACCGGCTGAGCAAGTGCAGAATGGTAGTGGAGTGTGCTTTTGGCCGTCTCAAAGGGAGATGGAGAAGCTTACTGACTCGCTGTGATCTCAGTGAAACCAATATCCCCATCGTTATTGCAGCTTGCTGTGTGCTCCACAATCTGTGAGAGCAAGGGGGAGACCTTTATGGCGGGGTGGGAGGTTGAGGCAAATAGCCTGGCTGCTGATTACGTCCAGCCAGACAGCCGGGCCATTAGAAGATCCCAGCGGGACGCCCTGTGCATCCGGGAGGCTTTGAAAGCTAGGTTCCTGAGTGAGCAGGGCAACCAGTGACTTTTCAGTTTGTGGACAGAAAAGCTGAACCTGCCCCCGTTTCTTTACCCAGTTCATTTTGACTATCCTCTCCAGTTACATACCCCCTTCACCCCCTTCCCCTTCCCAAAAAATAAAATCATTTCGATTTTGTTAATGAACACCGTTGTCTGTGTTGCTGTTTTCGCGGGAATATTTTAAACCGGGGACGCAGACTGTGGCGGGGGGCGGGTTCAGTGTTCTGATGCAAATGATGCTTCTAAACTCCCGGAATGCCAGGCTCCGCACTGGTGGACTGGTTATTTCAATGGAGAACATGAAAAACACCTCCCAGACTGACCAGGGTAACCAGTGACTGCACTGTGTATGTGTCCTGATGCTGGACCTGACACCGCCTCTGTACCCTGCTAAAGGTCACTGTCCTGCCCAATTACCAAGCCCCTTCCCCCCCTCCAGACAGACTCTCCCTCAAAAGAACCTGACTGAAACAGTAATGGAGAGAAACAAACATTTTATTGCGAACCAGACATGAAACGTGGGGGGTGAAACTTGGACGGGGGCTTGTGTGAGGTGGGTAGGAAAGGACTTATGAAATTTTGGGGAATGTCAGCCTTCTAGTGCTAGAGCAGTCTGCAGGGGTTGACTGAAAGTTTTAACGGCCCTTGCCGCCCCTCCTTCTTTGGAGTTTGGGTGAGGGTGGTGTGGGACTTGGTGGCGGGTGAGGGCGGTTACAGATAGACTGCAGCGGGGCTCTGTCCTCCTGCCTCCGGTCTTGCAGAACATCCACAAGGCGCCGGAGCGTGTCCGTTTGCTCCCTCATTAGTCCAAGCAGCTTTTCAGTAGCCTGTTGGTCCTCCTGACGCCACCTCTCCTCCCGTTCCATGACTGCTCGGTGCATTTGTGACAAGTTCTCCCTCCACTGTGTCTGCTGGGCTGCCTGGGCTCGGGAGCATCCCATTAGTTCTGAGAACATGTCTTCACGCGTCTTCTTCTTCCTCCGCCTAATCTGCGCTAGCCTCTGGGAGTGTGCTGACAGGCTGGGTTGGGAGACAGTCGCAGATGTGTCTGTGTGAATTGTGAAAAGGGAGTGAATTCCTGAGACAGATAAATGAAATTGTATACAAAGAACCTAGTCTTTCTCTGTGAACAAGACCATGCACTGCACCTCTCACATGCGCACTCAGGACAAGGTCGAATTTTCGGCCGTCGCCTTCAGTGCCTGTGGACTTGCGGAGGTCTTGGAGTGTTCAGAGAAGCGTGGCTGGAGACCTGAACTTCTGGAGCGGGCAATAATGGTAAGCCGCAGACTTGTGGCTGCTTAAAACTCCAGCAGTAGCACTGGCCTCCTTTCACACTGAAAGCAATGCCAGTCTCTGCTGCCAGCAATCAGGACAGCATCAACTCTGCCCCTGTCCCACCCCCTCGCGGCTGTCCCAGGGAAAGATCCCTGTATGCTGCCCCTCTCCCTCCACCGCGTGGCTGTAAAGCAGTCCCAATACTAACATTCCCCTCCCTAATTCAAAGCAGGGCGTCATGAGCGACATCACCCTCCTGAGGATCCCGGACACCCAGAGAGAACGCATGCTGCGGGAAAGCATGCAGAAACCGGGGCCGTATGCCGCCATGCTATGTCGGGCCATGATCCCGGAGTACTTGATTGTGGCGTGGAGGGGGCATGTCTGCTACCACGGAGGGCCCACTAAGATCGCCCTACCCCGGAACCTGATCAACAGGCTTGAGCTCTACCTCCACGAGACCTACGAGGAGTTCTCCTACGAGGATTTCTCGTCGATCCCCGGCCACATTGACCGGATTTTCGCGTAGGTGCACTGGGACTATGGAGTGGAGCGTCTTGGGCCTGGGAATCATGGAGTAACGGACATTGTGAAAATTTTTTAAAACACTTGGGACTAAATTGAGAAGAGCCTAAGACAGAGAAATCATGAAAACCCATTTGTTACCTTTGTAAATATTCCTGTTTTGTACCTGATTATTTTTTTACTAGTTTACAGAACTTTTATAAATGTACATTGTTAATAGTATAAATATTACCGTTCTGTTTTAAATAAATGTTTACATGTTTACAGCACTTACTGCTTGATCCTTCCCCTGATTCTGTGTCCGGGGTAAGGGATGGGGACGGTTGGTACGGGATCTCGGTAAGGGTGATGAAGAGCTCCTGGCTGTCGGGGAAATCAGCGGTGCCAGCGCTGTCGACTGCCTCGTCCTCCTCATCTCCTTCTTCATCTTCCCCGTCCGCTGTCATGTCCGACGAGGAACCGGCCGCGGACATGATCCCATCCTCGGAGTCCACGGTCAGGGGTGGGGTAGTGGTGGCGGCCGCTCCCAGGATGGAATGCAGTGCCTCGTAGAAACGGGATGTGTGGGGCTGGGATCCGGAGCGTCCGTTAGCCTCTTTGGTTTTTTGGTAGCCTTGTCTCAGCTCCTTGATTTTCACGCAGCACTGCGTTGCATCCCGGCTGTAGCCTCTCTCTGCCATGGCTTTGGAGATCTTCTCGTAGATCTTAGCATTCCTTCTTTTGGAGCGCAGCTCTGAAAGCACGGACTCATCGCCCCACACTGCGATGAGATCCAAGACTTCCCGATCAGTCCATGCTGGGGCCCTCTTTCTATTAGATTGCACGGCCATCTCTGCTGGAGAGCTCTGCATAGTTGCCACTGCTGCTGAGCTCCCCTCGATGTCCAAAGAGGAACTGAGATTCAAACTGCCCAGACAGGAAAATGAAAATGAATTCAAATTTTCCCGGGGGTGTGGCTGGTCAGAGCATCCGAGCTCGGACTGCTGTCCAGAGCGTCAACAGAGTGGTGCACTGTGGGATAGCTCCCGGAGCTATTACCGTCGATTTCCATCCACACCTAGCCTAATTCGATATGGCCATGTCGAATTTAGCGCTAATCCTCTCGTTGGGGAGGATTACAGAAATCGATTTAAAGAGAGCTCTATGTCGAACTAAATGGCTTCCTGGTGTGGACGGGTGCAGGGTTAATTCGATATAACGGCGCTAAAGTCGACATAAAAGCCTAGTGTAGACCAGGCCTAAAAGATGTATGATTTCATGAGTCACCACTGGAAATTCATCAGTTAATCAAACTGCAGGAAGAAGAGGGTAAACTCCAGCTGCTGGGGAGGGCAGAAGGAGTACATTTCATAACCATAACTAAACCAACTGTACTATTTAAGGGCCCAATCTTGCAAGGTGGTAAGTGCCTTTCCTTCTCTTGGAAGTGGATGGGACTTGAGGGTGCTCAACCCCGCCAAGTCTTAGGCTCTAAATGGACAATTGTGACCAGCATTCAGACACACGGGTGGGGAAACACTCTATAAACATTTAAGATAAATAGTACCAAAGCACTAGCTCAGGAAGCATGCACTACAGAATACCCAGTACTTATAAAGAGATGGACAACCCTCAGGAGTTGCTGAAATCTTTCCTCCCCGCTCTGACCTCCCACCTGCACCCCACACCGTTACCGCCTGCTGTCGCGCATCAACTGGCGTTTGAGGCCTTCTGCCTCTTGCTTTTGTTCCCTCTTCTGCTGCCTCAGCTCCTCTTGCTGCCTTCTGTGCTCAATCCTGGCTGTGTTGAAGTCCATCTTTCTCAGGCTCTCTTGAGTTACACCCTTGGTGACTGACTTCTGAAAGAAAAAGTCCTTAATATCAGTAAAGGTTTGTTCCTAATGTAAACTGAAGTCCTGTATAATCAGTAAGGCTTAGTTTCCCAATGTCATTCCTGAGCTCTGAGAGCAACACTTATTGATTGTTGTCACAGCATCATTTCCCAGCTGTGAGCATGATGGGTCTGACACTAGCACATTTCAGGAGCTCTACGGAAGGGTCAAGCATGGTCTATAACTAGCTGGGTGAAGGAAAATCCAGGTACTTCAAGAAATGGTATTCACAATTCAGTAGGCAGTACTGTTCCAGCTTAGTCAGTACTGACCCAATACATGGAACTGCCCTAGGTTGTTGTTACAGCAACTTTTGGATTAGAACAGAGGGATGAAAAGCATGAGCAATGAAGCATCCACTGAGTTCTTATCTCATTGTGTAGTGTTTACTTTGTCTCCTGAATATGCAGTGTACTCCTAATACAAGTGTACCTGAAGCTTCAGATACAAGTTTGAATTTAAATAACAATAAGCTATAGTTCCTTTGCTTTAGGAACTGTAGGCTGCAATTGCCTTCCCTATTTTCCTGGTTGTCCTTAGAAGGCTCATGTAGTGTTTCTGCTGTTTTTTAATTAAAAAGTCAGTGTCTGAAGCTGTAGGTATCTTTGCTAAATCTTTCGAGTGTTTTCCTATTCTTTGCTGTGTGGCATGTGCAAAACCTAGGCCCTGTAAGTGGTTCATGCTTAATGTGCTACAGCTGGAAAGATTTTAAACAAATAAAGTGAAACTTCAAAAAACTAAAAGGTGCTTTATAAATGGAAGATGAAAAAGCGGTGTGATCTAGTGCAGTGGCTCTCAACCTTTCAGGAGTCTGATTTGTCTTGTGTACCCCCACATTTCACCTCACTTAAAAACTACTTGCTTACAAAATCAGACATAAGAATACAGAAGTGTCAAAGAACACTATTACTGAAAAAGTGCTTACTTTCTCATTTTTACTATTTAATTATAAAATAAATCAATTGGAATATAAATATTGTACTTATATTTCAGTGTATAGTATAGCGGGCAATATAAACAAGTCATTGTATGAAATTTTAGTTGGCACCGACTTCGCTAGTGCTTTTTATGTAGCTTGTTGTAAACCTAGGCAAATATTTAGAGTAGTTAATGTACCCCCGGGAAGACCTCTGCGTACCCCCAGGAGTACACATACCCCTGGTTGAGAACCACTGATCTAGTGGCTAGAACACAGTATTGAGGACTAAGACACCCTCAATTTTCATCCCAGCTTTCATATGGACTCCCCTTATGGCCTTGGACTAGTCACTTAACTGTTCTGTTCCTTGGTTTCCTTATCTGTAAAAGAAGAATTATTCTTTTATATATTGCAAGGATGATTGAGAGGATTAGTCAGTATATGAAGATGAAAAGCTCCACAGAAGGGCTAAGTATTAATATCAGCATACAAGAAAATGTCCTGTTCCTGGACAATGACACCATGCATTGATGGGGGTTTGATATTTGTATGGGTGTATGTATCTTCTATTGCAGTACATGTCACCATAAAATAGACAAAAATGAGGCCATGCTAGTTGATTTATACCATGCCATGTGAATAAATCCTGTGAACCTAATGGCCAGGAACTAATTGGTCCAGATTGTGTGTTGTAGTACAGCTGCTTTGCACCACACTCTCCACATAATGCAACCCTTAAAACAGCATAGTCTGGCCCAGAGGATTACACCATTGGAGGATTCCCCCACAATAGGGTAGAGGTACCTACACCTCCAGCTGCCAGCAAAGAGTGTGACTGGGGTTTGGCCAGGTATCCCTGTCCTCTTGACAATCAACATAAATTAGAGCAGCCCTCAGGCTGTCTAATTTATGCTGGCACAGAGATGGCCAAGGATAATGGGAGTTGGTGCACTGGAGAATTTGAGCCAGTGTCCAGTAGTCAACTCATTCTCCTGACATTTAGCCAATCAGAGATCAGACTTCCTTACTTCTAATTAGGCCCTTATGAAAATAACCTTTCAGGAAATTGACAAAAAGAACTTTGTGGCACAAGCCAATCATGAATCTATTCAACCGATTTAAATAGGCTTTTGACCAGGCATTGGGTCAGCAATAACAAATGTTTGCTTTATTCTTCCTAGAAAAAAGCTGTGTGCTCTTAACCTGTGTACTCGGAGCACTGTGGGGTCTCTGTATACGCAGAACTGATTCAATGGTCAAGCGGTCTTTCTTCAGTGATTGATCCACTCGGTCAAACATAGCTTGGAGACTGGAAGTGCTGAAAGCATGTGCTTTCACGGGAGGGTTCCTTGGGGGATGCTGGGCTGGAGCTTCTATCATGCTGGACTGAAAAAGAGCTTTCAGACAAATTAGAGATATAACAGGTGATGGACACCTGATAAAATGGTGAACAGATAGAAAGAAAAGTGTGTTAATGTAAAATGCATTCAAGCAAGACCTTTCTATTACCAGTAAGTACTAACATTTCTCCCCAAGGAAGTGGGAGCTTTTTAGTGACCACAGGACAGTCACCACTTTCAAAAATAATCTTGCCAACATAGACAAGGAACCAGAGTAGCAGCCGTGTTAGTCTGTATCCGCAAAAAGAACAGGAGTACTTGTGGCATGCATCCGAAGAAGTGGGTTGTAGCCCACGAAAGCTTATGCTCTAATAAATTTGTTAGTCTCTAAGGTGCCACAAGTACTCCTGTTCTTTTTATAGACAAGGAAGCGTTTTTACCCAGTAACTGGGATGAAGCGTTGACTGTGCTCACATCTACTGAGCCTCTCTCAGTAGGAGTTACTGTAGTTTACTGGCTGTGAGGAAATGTGCACCTCTGCTATACCAGTTTCAGCCTCTCCTCATAGGAGGCAGGACAGGGAATGGAACAATGGCACTAAATAGGTGGTGCGGCTGGAGGAGGCTTTTGGCCTTTGGAATCCACTCCCAGTTGCCTGCACATCTCACAGATCTCTCTTAAGTGAGGAAGGCATTGGTTAAAGGGGACCTAATTAAAAGATGTTTTAGACTATGAACCTTTTTTACAATACTAGAACAAGGGGTTACCCAGTGCAATTAAAGAGCAGTAATCTCTTAAATTAAAGTGCAGAACAAAGAAAAGTACGTATTTCTTCACACAGATTATAGTCAACTTGTGAAATCCTTTGCCACAGGCAGTCCAGTCAAATACTACAGTCAGATTTTTAAAAGGGTAGGATAGCTTTAGGACTAATAAAATTTGTAGTGCATGCTAAGACAGGGGCAATCAAAGATCTTACTTCAGGGAAGGTGGCAGCCGCAGGAGCCCAAAAAGAACTGTTCATGTTTCAGAGGAAGATAAGTAAATCACCATAGTGCACAACCACTAGTGCCTACACATACCAGAGCACGATTGACCAGATGCATTATGGTGTTTTTTCATCTTCCTGTAAGGCACCAGGAATGACAAGAGACCAGACAGGAAGAACCAATGCTCTCATCTAGTATGGCATGTCCTAGGCTTGTATGAAACAGCTAATTGATACAATATCAATACCAGGTTCATTCTTCAGAAGAGACTCGGGATCAGCCCCATAGTGTCTGCTGTCTTCTTTGTCATCGTGCATTGGCTCCATTAGGCAGGTATCTGGGTGGACAGCAATATCAACCATGGCACGAGCACCTCCCATCAAACGTGTTGAAGTCATCTCCTTCTGAGGGCTCTGGAAACAACAGGAAACTATCAAAATGCTGAGCCATTGGGGAGTAGAATGTGTCAGTAACATGAAATTACAAAATAAGCTACTGTATGATCTTGCCATTACTGCACTAATCCCATCGTTAGTGTAAACTAACCCTGGCTGATACTACCTGAATGACTGGCGAGCCTTCAGCTGTAGGGAAACATTGCTTGGAGAGGAAGAGCTGTCATTGCTGACACAGTGGTGACTAACTTTACTGTCATTTTGACATGGACACAAGCAATCCAAACTTCTTCTTGAAATTGGGGTTTCAGAAGGAAAATAAAACTGGTTTCTTTATTCAAGGAATAAGTGAAGCCTTTAAACATAGGAGTTTCTGCCCATTTCTTAGGTTTGTCTGCAGCTAAAAGCTACCCCACAACTGACAATGTTTCTGCATTAAAGGGACCCAAAATTGGAGTAGCAGGCCAGGAATAAGGTGCATTGGCAGACACGCACTAGAAGGAGGTGGGGTAAATCAGAATTGTGGTTCTCTGGAGAGCCATATGAAGAAGCTTGCACAGTACCTGCATGAACTAGGCCTCGTTCTAGCTGATAGCCTTCCCTCCCATGAGCACCAAATTAAACAGAAAAGGAAGAAATGCATTCATTATTAAATTGCAAAATCTCAGGGGAGAGATCCTCAGTTGTATAAATTGTCATAACTCCAGTGATTTCAAGTTACTGAGTGAGGTTCTCTGGCTTGTTTTATGAAGAAAGTTCAACTACATGATCATAATGGTCCCTTCTGGACTTAAAATGTATTAATCTATGAATGGAGCTCTGACAATTTATACTAATTGAGGATCTGCCTTTAACACTCAGCCCAAGGAGTCATAAACTACAAACAAAGCAAATAAAATAAAAACCCCAAATTCTGAAGGACTGTTTAGTATTACAAAGTGCTTGTGTATAAAAAAAAAAATCTTTATTCTGATCTTTGGTTTAAAAATCTTTGGGGGGACCAAATTTGTTAAAGCCAAAGAGACTCATTAGTGTGCACAAAAATGCCTATATTTGTACAAGCAATTACCATGATTTACATATGGCCAGTTAGGTATGCTGCTAATTAATTGTACAGACATCTGATGCAATAAATGTTATCTTTGTATGTGCGTTTAACACTGTATTATTTCATATATTAATGCAGAACAACAATAACCAAGCAAATCAAATGTTAAGAGTGAAACATACAAGTTACTTTGGAACCAATAGTCAACATGTCCATGAAACAATAAACATGCCAAAAATACCTGAGTGTGGAACCAATATAGGCCAGATCCTCAGTCTTAGTCCTATCTCCTTTGTGTCATGGATGGAGCTGCCTTAACAGGGTGAATAGGGATTCCTTCTGTACTGAGTGGTACAAAACCATCTTAGTGACACCCTCTCCTGCCCGTACCCACACTGTAAAGGGGGCATGCCAAGTCAGGATAAGGTGTGGCTAGATTGTGTTGTGCTCCAGTGATCCTGAACAGGTGGAGTAGCCACTAGGAGTCTGTTCCAGCCAGTGCCAGAGAATGAATGAGACCCCAGCTATTCCCTGGATCAAAGGCTCAGAAAGGTGGTAGAAAGCCATCTATGATTTCCCCATCCTTAGCAGAACTCAGGTATACATGATAATCTAGTCCAGTATTTCTAATATTTTTTTGCCACAGAAAGCAGAATCACGGATATTACTGCAGCTATAGCAAAGGATATTGTAATACCATAGTCTGTATGAAGCACTCTCTACCTTCTTGGGTTCTGTAACCTTGTTTCCCATCTCCACACAGGATCCTAAATCTTTAGGGACGTTTTCTTTCTTTAATCGCTTCTTCTTTTCCTTTTTATCTTCCTCTTTGGAGACCCTTTCTGAAATGGGGACTCTCCCTTTAGACAGCTGTTCTTCTATCTTCCTGCTCAGCTCTTCTTTGGTCAGGCTTGTTCCTGGGATCAGGACATCTTCTGGTTGTGCTCTGTTCACTGTGGGCCTGATGGGCACCCAGGCTCCAAGGCAGCAATGGCAAAGTGAGGAACATCCAGAGCTGCAGTTAGGACATGACTGAAGCTGTGTGGAACCCTGCCAGCAAACTGGATCTAAGTGATCCTGTCTGCCATGCCCTGAAGCTCTGTAACCAGGTGTCACAATGTAGGGATAGTCTGAGCTTGAGTCCACCAACATTTGCCTGGCTACTAATGGCATCTGAAGTTCCAGGATGATGCGTTCACTCAGGGGCAGAGGGATCCTTAGAGCTAAATCAGAGGACACCTTCTTAGTCTGACCATTCCAGAAATTCACCAGCACTCCGCTGTTTTCACTGGCTACAAACAGAAATAAATGACAAACAGTACTTTAGAAGTATGCCAAAAACATGCCTGATTGACCTCTTGGAGACCTGGAGATGAAACAAGATCTTGTACTATGGAAAGCAGGGAAAGATTTTGTAACCATTTAAAAGTGGTTTTGCTTTATATATTTAGGATTCACACTCATCTCTTTCAAACTTACTGAGAAGACAATGGGTAAAATCCCGTCTTCACTGAAGTCAATACAAAACTCCCACTGACTTCAGTGAGGCCAGGATTTCACCCAATATGCATCTAGAGAGTAGCCTCAATCATCTGGGTACCTAAGAGGCCCCAGAACTTTTTTTTCTCTTTATGTTAGAAGTGGTATCACCTGGCTCCACAACAGATTAAATGCTTTCAAAGTCCCCATTCACAAAGCAGCCCTACAGCTTGATTCATGGAGCAGCACTAGATTCTGGCACTGAGCAGGAAAAGGTTACTTAGCCGCACTGAAAGGAAAAGAGAAGGGAGGAAGAGGGAAAGCAAATTACAGATTGTATGCTCCTTGCGGCAGACACTGCTTTCGTCTCTGTACAGTGTCTAGCACACTTCAAGGTGCTACTCCAATATAAATAACAATAGGAAAAAATGTACTGTACCTAACTGTGCTTCACTGTTCTCTGCAGCTTTTAGTACAGTGCCTGGGCCATATCGTTCACCTTTAGCCTCCCATGGTGCCAAGACTCTGTCTCCTGGAGCTAGTGGCTGTCGCCTGGCATCTTCATAGTGGATAATGTCATAGAGGGGTGTTTCTTGCATGCGAAACTGTACCTTGCCTTTCAGCAACCGACTTCTCTCAAACTCGATTAAAAAACGTTCCCTGGAGCCCTGCAGGATTAAACCATGCAGTATGCAAGGTGAGTCCCACAAATGGCCAAACACAGGGGCTAGGGGCTGCTAACACTAGGGAGAGGGAACTGGCAGAAATTCCAAGAAATAGCACATGGTCAGAGAATCCATTGAACCTAGAACACTCATTTTTTCACTCTGTTCTGTCCAAGTTTGTCTTTAAGGGTAGTTAACGAGCTTGAAGACCATAGCAGATTGCCAGGTAAAGCTCTCCCCTTCCTTCACTCTTGGATCTTGCAAGTAATGTGTTCACTGGGGATGAGCAGCACAACTGCCATGCTAAGGAAGACCTCTATCACCCCAGTCAGTGGAAAAAGGGTAGCCAAGACAGACTGCTTTTTTGCTGCCTGGTAGGTTACATAGTAATAAAGGGGAAAATAAAATGGTAAAATGCTCCCAATGCCGTAATTTTTACTGCTTTAATTTGAGCATCCACTATAGGAGTGGGGAGTAATTCAGGTAATTCCTCTGCTCCACAAGTGGCAAATTGTTGGGAAAGGTCAATGTTAAATTCTACAAGTGCCAAGAAGCCAACATCCTTTTCTCCTGTTTTTCCCAAAACAGTCTGTTTCCCTGCTGATTAAAACGAGAGAGGGCATGGTCTTTTCCACTATTGGGGTAGGTCACAGAGTTAACAATGGTGATATAGAGCAGCTATTTCAGCCAGCCTGCCCCCTAGTATCCTCATCCTGAACTCAGACACATCATCTTGCAAAATGTTTGATTTCCACTGGCCCAGATAAAATAATCTCTGAAGGGCTTTGATAGCATCTTCCTTTTCCCTCACAAAACAATGACTTATATTAACTGTATTGGGGATTTCATACGGGGAGTGACTGCACATTCGAATGATATCAACGCTTTGCGATAGTCACATTTGTTTAATTTAAGTGATCCTTAGCTCAAACCCTGGTTCTTTACCCAGCTTTTCCTTGTATGGCTATGAAATACTCAGTTGACCATAAAAGGTTGCTGATTGCACATTTCCAATGAGAAGAAAGCCAAGGAGGCCTGAGATTATGTCATCTTAAAAACCAAACAGAATTCATACCAATGGAATTCTTCAGTAAGCATTCCCTTCTTCAGAAAACCTGTCTTTAGTTGATAACTACAGAGATCGGCTCCATAACAAAAGAATTTTGGCCACTTGTTATACAAAGGCCAGGCCCTCTGAACAAAGAGCACTGTAATGGCATATTCTGGCCCTTGTGGCACACTCCCCCAGAAGGGGAAGTCTTGGGAGCCAGGCCACCCCATGGCAGGAGTTCTGCTGCAAATAGAGACCCAGGGAACAACAGAGGCTGCCACTGAGAGAGAGGGGAGTCGAAAAAATGCACCCCAGCAGAGATGCCTGTGGAGGAAGGGATCCAGGAGAGGGGCCTTTTTAGTTTGTTCAGTTTTTTGGCAAGCGTTGTTTAGCTGCTAGACTTTCCTGCCAGCTTGGGTGGAGCTGGGTGAAGGTGATATAAAGGACTTGCTGGCTGTGACTGGCTCTGAATGACAACTTGTGGCATTCACCAAAAATGTGTGTCCTTCTGATTGCAGGGCTCCTTGCTGTAAACAGCTAAGAGTCATTGAAAAGCAAAGAACAACATGATTAGGAAACCCCAGATACCAGCTTATGCCAAGGACCTCAAGCCTCAGCGGAACACTAACAAATACATTGCTGGAACCATTCTGGCTCACCTGTGTGTAAACAGGCGTTAGAATTATAAAAAATGTGCTTAGTGTTTAGACTTTATTGAATGCTTGTAAGCTGCTGCATGTATTAATCTCACTTCTAACATCTGTATCCCATATTGTAAGGTAATATTTAAGCATTTGTATTATAAGTCTCTGTGACTGTGTAAGTCACCAGACAGGAGACATTAATTAGTGTAAAAGTGCTGATCTCCAACAGAAGATGTTATGTCCTGTCTCAAAAGAAAGGCCCAGGTGAACTATTGTGAAACATCAGAGAGGACAAAAGAGTTTGTTGATTGCTCTCCTCCCTCTCATGAAAAGGAGTCATGCAAGTGATTTCCTTTCATCAGCTGAGTTTTCAGCTCAAAACACGTGAAGAAGAAGCAAATAAAATGCCATAACAGGGAGGAACTGTATCTTTATATTGCTTGGATTCTGAGTGGCAAGGATTACTAAGCATAAGCAAAAAATCCTCAGTGCTTAGCCTGGGTTATCCCTAAAGGACATATAGAGCTTGCTTATTATGGAAGCTTCTATTACTTTTTAAAACTTAAGATTGGAACTCTTTTGTGTGTATATATGCTTACCTGCTTTAACCTTGTAAATAACTCTTGTTTCCTTTTCCTATATAATAAATCTTTCGATAGTTTGTTATAGGATTGGCTGCAAGTGTCGTCTTTGGTGTGAGATCTAAAGTGCAATTGACCTAGGGCAAGTGACTGGTTCTTTGGGACTGAGAGTAACCTGACTATTGCTGTGATCTTTAGTGTAAGAGATCATCGATCACAAAAGTAAGCTTACCTGGGTGGTGAGATACATCAGAGTACTCAAGGGGACTGTCTGCCAGAGGAGTTTACACTTGATAATTGATTAGTGACATCTACATATAGAACTCACAACCAGTTTGGGGTTTGTGCCCTGTTTCTTAACAATCTGCCCTGAGCTTGATTCCCACCATTGTGAGCCACTGCAGGACAGCGTGATACCCATCCAGCAAGAGAGAGAGAGAGAGATGGGATAGCCAAAGGAGACCCACCCTAGCGAAGCCCCAGGTGAGGAATAGGGAGAAACATCACATGTAACCCAAGGAGGAATCATTTACAACCATCATTTACATTAAAGACTTACCTTCACCTCCTGGGCAATGTGGCCCAGATAATAATATCCATCAGTCTCTCTCCTAGCCAGGACTCGGGCCCCCCTCAACAAATGGGGAGCCTCTGGGGACCAGTCCATTAAATCTCCCTTTGTCAAGGTTGTCAGAGGTATACTAGGGGAATTTGCACAGACGTACACAGGAAAGCTGTGGAAACAGGATAGTGGTATGTTCTAGGAAGGGATGAAGATTCTCACAATAGATAATGCAGATTTCTTCAATTTATGAAAATTAAAGCCAAAGAAAATCCACCCAAAACTGGGGTGGTTTCCCAGTTGTTTCCATCACTGGGTTATCAAATTGAGCTACTACGCTAATGGTTCTGGCAGTCCCATGCTCCACATTTTGGACTTACTGTGCTTTAGGAATACCCATCAGCAGAGAACAAGAGGGGTATTTACTGATAGCATTGCAACAGTGGATGCTTGAGGTGCACCCTGGGTTTACCTGGAAAACAGGGAAGAGAAGCAGAAAATTAAACTAATTTCTGAATGAAGCCATAAACCCATAAACCAGTTATTTTATATTTAAAGCTTCAATTCACACTCAAACAAAATTCAGCGATCTACCTTGGTTCTTAACCACACCCCTCAATGTAGTATATGAGCTCTTATAAGTGTGCTATAGTTGATTTCTCCCATTTCAAGCAATCTAAAGGTTTAAAAGGAGGAACATTAAGAGACTAGAATATAAATACAAAATAAACCAAAGCTGTGAACATGTGGTAGCTAAATCATCTTTTGTTTCTTTAGTCAGTGTCCAAGTGCCCTGCATAACCCTTTTATTAAGATGTGATCCACACTGTGAAAAAAATCTGTGAAAACCTATGCTAGACAAATGCTAAGTGTTATTAATATTTTGCTTACTAAATGCACTGCTTAACAGTACTGTTATTTTTTTAGAAGGACAATATTCAATGTTACCTGCTGATGGTGATCCAAATAGCAATGGGATGTCTAAAAAGATATTTGGACCTACTGTAGCCATCACTGCTGCACAAACAGCTAGCATGGTAAGTGTGAAATGAATTGGCAGGAGTAAGGTATACTTTCTTTGCAAGGGCTTCCTCCAGGATCTCCATTTCCTTCCGCAACACCACAGTCTCTCCTTTCAAAAGCTGGAATCAGTTCATTTGAAAGCCTATCTGCACCACTTCAGAGGCCAAATTCAGGTCTGGTGAAGTCAGTAGGTTTGCACCTATGTATATCTAAATTTGAACCCTAATACTGGTCTCAGGTATTGTTGTTCAAGAGCAGTATGAGATGCTCCTTTCCCCCTGAGGTAGAGCATACTGCATGCACTACACTCCCAAATATGAGTCTAAAGCTGTGAGCGCTACAGAAAGGGAGAGAGTACTCATTAGAACAACTGTGTGCATGTGCAATCTTCAAATTTCTGACATAATCTTTAACAGAGATTCTGAATGTATTTCCTTTTTTTATTCACAGGAAGCTCTGTTTGCAGGTAGCCAGACAAAATATGTACTGGCCACCTTTCTAGAGAAAAATTTTCCTCTGCCCTAGCTCTGGTTTTGTGAAATTTTGTTTATGTGGACTGGGATTACCAAAAATTCATTTAATCTAAAACTGCTGTTATTGACTTACCTCTTCTGAAGCTCTAGAAGGGTGCAGGGTGATCACCTGAAAGGATCCTCCAGACTGTCTGGCTACTTTCTCCATTTCTTTTTGTGTGCTGCTTTCACAGTCACCTGGCTTTTCTACCAAGTACACAGTGTGCACTGGGCGTTCCTCGCCAGTCTCTGCAAGAAGGCTACAGATTTCCTCTGAAGCACTCTCAGAGAGTGCATCAGTGACCAAGTATACCACCTGGCAGGTGGGATCTTCAAATGCCATAGCCAAAGCACTCACAGCATCTGCACCATTCCCACACTGCAGAGCTCTAATCCAGGCGGTTGCTTCAATGATGTTACTGAGCGAACATTTGACCAAACTAGTGCGCCATTTTACCACCTGTACAAAAGCCAAAATTTGTAACCAAACACAATAAACATCTATTAAGCAAATATTTTATAACACAGAATTTTTTTAAAAATTGATAAAACTGAGAAATGGGTTAGCTAGTTGATATTTTGGTAAATGGTCTGACATATGTGAGATCCGGGACTTGATTCTCAGCCTGCTCATCCTCTGGGGTGGAGAAGGGAGTTTCTCACATCTTGCAATACAATTGCTCTAGTCAGTTAAGATGTGATGGGCTCTAAACTTTCTGGAGAAGAAACTGGGGTGCCATTCTATGGACTTTAAGGGCAAGGGGAGTTTTGAGGTTCCCAACAGGGTTGTAGAGGATTTCTTTGGAGGAAGATGGAAGAAGAATACAATGAATTTATCACCCATCAAGGGCTGTGGTAGAAAGCCAGAAATTTCCCTGGTTAAAAATGAAAAGGAAATGTCAGTCTTATGATGGTGTCTTATGAGACTCTCTGTGTAATCACAGATTCCAAAGCCCAAGTTTATTGCTGTCTACCTCCGCCTCATGTTTTTCTGTGTACCATCTGTATAACTCAGTATGGTAACTGTGAGCTGACTGATTTTAGTCAATATGTTAGATTACTCTAACTCCCTCTGTTCTAGAGTTATTTCAGTCATGGACAGAGAGAAAAGACCAAATCTTAGTGAAGTTATGAAGGGAAAAACAGCAAGTTTTGGACATGTCCTGGATGTGTTGGGCTAGAGAGAAGGAAGAGTCAAAGATCATATCACATTATGGGGCTGGAATGACAGGAAGGATGGTACTGTTAACAATAGTGACAGATAGTGGGAAGAGAGGTCAGAAGTTCAGTTTTGACTATATTACTGTGTTTCCCCGAAAATAAGACAGTGTCTTATATTAATTTTTGCTCCCAAAGATGCGCTAGGTCTTATTTTCAGGGGAGGTCTTATTTTTCCTGGAGCTTCGGGGCCTTATATTCCGGGGTGGCCTTATTATCGGGGAGGTCTTATTTTCGGGGGATGCCTTATATTACAGCGAGAGGCAAAACTGGAAGTAGGTCTTATTTTCGGGGGATGTCTTACTTTCGGGGAAACAGGGTAAGCTTAAATTGTTGGTGAGACATCCAAGAGAAGATGTCAGAGAGATGGGTTCCATGTTCCCTCAACTAAAGGAAGATATGGTGATAGGGCAGCAGGAAAATCATCTTTCACTATTCTAGAAGAGGACCACATGGATGGGCAAAGTGCGAAAGGGATGATGAGGACCAGGCAGTAAGGAAGCAAGTGTAAGGAAGCATGCATGAAAGATCCCAAGGCATCAACCAGCAAATCCCATCCCTTTCCATTTGTTCCCAGAGCTCAGAAGCCAACATTGCTACTGCATGAGAATGCTCTTCCAGACTTTGGAGTATTACCATGAAAATGCGTGAACCAACCATCACACTTGATGTTAGAATTCCTTTATTTGACACTGCCACAACTGTCAGCTCTTAAACAGGAGCAGGATATACCCAGGCCAGCTGTGGAACCAAGTACTCAAAACATAAGAAATTATACTATGAGGAATAATCCTATGCTGTCAGATAGAGGGACTGGGTAATCCGCTAGGCATTTTCCAACCCTATTATACTTATTTCACCCCACTGGGTACCATTAACTTGTTACAGCCACCTCACCTGGCAGAGATTACACTAGTTAATTGCTATAATTCAAACACAGCAACAATGATAAGCATTGTTTCCACTGATGTCACCTTTCTTATAAAACCTTAACCCTTTGCCCAGCAATGGCTGTGTTGGCATTACCTTGCTGGCAAAACTTATGATGTTGAATGTGGACTCTGTTGGACTGTTGGCCATCGAGAAGAGAGTCTTTATGAGATGCTCCTTCAGAAAATCCTGCTTGGAGGACATGCCTTCCAACATACTGACCACAAAGGTGACATTCTGGTCTTGGAGATCACCAAAAAAAGGTAAAGTGGCACAGCAGGGATGAGAAAGCACCGACATGGCCAAAGCACGAAGACAACCAGCTGCCAAAACAAACAGACCATTTATGAAAAGCTTCTTAAAACTGACTTTACAAAGGGCTTGTGGTACAAGGTGAATCCAATCTATTCCCAATACCTGTGCTAAATTAGCAGTCATATGTCACTCAGTGTGTTTACTTTCCCATAGTTCTCCAACTGCTTTAAAAACACACACCCAAAACTTTGTCTACACTACAGCATCTGATCCCAGTAGCAGGATGCATCATGTAGGCACTCAGATGAATGAGCTTGCACCAACTACAGCATCACCCTTAGAATTTGTAGAGAGTAATTTTCACAGACTGTTGGCCAGCAAACATCAACTGTAGCATCAATTTGTGTGTGGATGCAATGTCACTTCCCATTAACTCAGGGACATTACAGTTAACTTATCACTCTCTCATGCAGATAAAGCCTTTTAAAAACAATTCCCATTGGTGCTATCACTAGTTTAGCTGCATGGGCTAATTGAACCAGCAGGGAACTTAGTTTAGGGAAAAATGTGCTGGTTTCCAGCATTTTAATACTTTGTTAATTGCAGAGTTGTTGCCAACTCTCATGATTTTATCATGAGATTCACACTGCGTGGTTGGGTCATTACACTAATTGAATTTTTTCCCCCCCCATGTTAAGTTCTCTTCACACCTTCTATTGGTCATCTCGATTATCACTTCAAAGTTTTTTCTTCTGCTGCTACTGATAGCTCATCTCAATTGATTGGCCTCTTACAATTGGTATGCGTACTTCCACCTTTTCATGTTCTCTGTATGTATAAATATCTTCTGTCTGTGTGTTTCACTCTATGCATCTGAAGAAGTGAGCTGTAGCCCACGAAAGCTTATGCTGAAATAAATTTGTGAGTCTCTAAGGTGCCACAAGTACTCCTGTTCTTTTTGCGGATACAGACTAACACGGCTGCTACTTTGAAACACTATGTGGTGTTTTTCTTAAAGTTCCAGTTCCTGGAATCATGTGCTTACAGGAGTCTCTCAACTTTCATTTAAAAAATAAAACTAAGTTTCTAGCCCTCAGGCTTGAAAATGTCACCTGAGTGTGACCTAGAGATTCAAACACCAGAAAGAAAATAAAAATGACCCAAAATGTATTATTTTTCTTTAAATCTCTTGATTTTTAAGTCAATCTCATGATTTTGGGGGGCCTGAGTAATGATTTGTGAATATTTGGGTCTGGCAATCCAACCTTCTCCTCCATGCCTATGCTTGGTACCAGGGCCAGCTTTACCATTTTTGCTGTCCCAAGCAATAAATAAATAAATAAATAAATGGCGCCCTAACTGCTGAAGCAAAAAAAAAAACCGCTCGGACTGTGCCGCCCCAAGAATGGATGGAATGCCGCCCCTTAGCATGTGCCGCTCCAGGCACGTGCTTCCTCCACTGGTGCCTGGAGCCGGCCCTGCTTGGTACTTTCTCCCCTAAAATTCCCTATCACCCTCTGAGCCTTTTCTGTCTGGAAGGTGGTGGACATCACTGCCTAGCCCTGCTTTCAACACCCCGAACAGCATGGACCCCGATGTATTTATATTTGTGAGATGCTGAGAATGGAGCACTCTGGGTTCTGCCCCCTTCCATCCACCAAGCAGGACAGGTGTCTGTCTGTGGTCTCTTCCCCCCACCCCAGGGCAGGGCAGGTATGTGTGTGGGGGATCTGTTCCCCCCACCCCAAGGCAGGGCACAGTATGTGTGTGTGAATTTCTTCCTCCCACCCCAGGGCAGGGCACAGTGTGTGTGTGGGGGA
Source organism: Terrapene triunguis (assembly GCF_002925995.2). Classification (NCBI taxonomy): domain Eukaryota; kingdom Metazoa; phylum Chordata; order Testudines; family Emydidae; genus Terrapene; species Terrapene triunguis. Next base: position 13,185,092 of record NW_020664598.1, read on the forward strand.
TCTCTTTCCC
>NW_020664598.1:13185111-13185288 GCF_002925995.2 Terrapene triunguis
GGGATCTCTTTCCCCCACCCCAGGGCAGGGCACAGTGTGTGTGTGGGAATCTGTTCCCCCCACCCCAGGGCAGGGCAGGTGTGTGTGTGGGGGATCTGTTCCCCCCACCCCAGGGCAGGGCAGGTGTGTGTGTGGGGGATCTGTTCCCCCCACCCCAGGGCAGGGCAGGTGTGTGTG
>NW_020664598.1:13185388-13201520 GCF_002925995.2 Terrapene triunguis
GTGGGGGGGATCTGTTCCCCCACCGCAGGGCAGGGCAGGTGTGTGTGTGGGGGATCTGTTCCCCCCACCGCAGGGCAGGGCAGGTGTGTGTGGGGGGGATCTGTTCCCCCCACCCCAGGGCAGGGCAGGTGTGTGTGGGGGGGGATCTGTTCCTCCCCACCTCAGGGCAGGGCACAGTGTGTGTGGGTCTCTTCTCCCCCACAGGGCAGGGGTCAGTGTGGGTGTGTAGGCGTTTCCCTCTGGGCCCCCAGGGCAAGGCCGGGGTGTGTGTTGTGTGTGCCCCCCCCCCTCCGAGGCAGGGGTGTCTGGGGATGCTCCTTCCTCCGCCCCTCACTTACCCGGGCTTCCACTCGCCTGACGGAATCTGCAGTTCAGGATCCCGTTGCCTGGTAACCAGACGCCGTGGACGGAACCATCTCCGGAGCTGTGGGGAGCCTTTTTCTGCACGTCCGTTAATACAGACTAAGGTAACACACACACCCCTACGGGAGGACGGGCCATGTATTGCTCTGTGGAGTTGCCATGTTTCCTCCGCTCTTTACCCGCCTTAATTATGGGGTTCAGCTCACCGGATCCCCCTCCCGGAACTTGGTAGCGCCTGGACCGCTGCCACTCCTGGAAAAGGGGGGGATAACAATTATTTGCTTACCATAAGGGTGGCGCTTCTCCGCATTACTGGGACCGGGAGGGCACCACTTCGGGTAAGGGTCCCCGCCGCAGGTCGAGGCGGTAGGGTTGTCTTTGTCTCTCTCTTCCCTCCCTCTGTGTTTACAGTTGGTATGTTCCAGCTGGGGCTCAGGCCAATCAGAGCGGCTGTTGTTGGGAGGCCATGTTCCCCCCTCAACACCGGAAGGTGACACTTGGGGACGGCCGGGCGGCTCGGCTGGTGGCGTCATGCTCGGGGCTCTGGGCCGCACCGGGGGCGGCCTGGTCCGGATCCTCCGCGCCAGAGACGTGAGGGGAGCGGCCGGGCTCCGGCAGTGAGTGGGGGCCGGGCCGGGCACCGGGGGCAGCGGCGGGGGCGGGGCTAGGCCGGGCGCTGACGGGCCCTGTGTTTGCCTCCCTTGCAGCGCGGGGGGCGAGGCGCCCTTCCAGCCCCAGTACCGGCAGTTCCCGAAGCTGACCCGCCGGCAGGTGATCCACAGCGAGCTCCTCAGCAGCTTCATGTGGTTCTGGATCCTGTGGCACTTCTGGCACGAACCGGACTCGGTGCTGGTGAGAGCGGGCCGGGCCGGGCCGGCGGGGGAAGGGGCCCGTGAGCGGGGAGGTTCCAAGGCTGGTGGCTGCGGTCCTAGAAAATCATAGGCCCAGCCTGCGCGGCACAAAGCCCGAGTTAAGCACCTCCGCCCCCAGTACAAGGGGGGGGGGGGCACCTTTCTGCCGAAGTGCCCGGGCTAGGTGGTGAGTGGTGTACGTTAGCCAATGGGAGATGCTGACTTGGGAGGGGGATGGTATGTTAAGTCCTGCCTCTTTCTCAGGGGGACTGTTTGGTCTTGCTGCAGGGAGGCTTCTAGCTCTGCCTCGTGATCCATGAATGGGAGCCCCGCTTCTGGAGTCAAGGGGCTTAAGTGATTAAGCTGTTTCTTATGGGCATGATACTCCTGGGTGAATTCTGTGCACAATATTTTAAAATTCTGTATTTTATTTGTCAAAATAACACAATATAATCACACCAGTTTCAATTATTTTTGGTTATTTATTTCAAAATGCTTGTCAGCAAGTATGTCGGTAACAATACAGACAACAAAAAAGTTTCAGGAAATGTTTTTTGACAAACAGATTCTTTGCTAGGCATATTAATACAGAACACTGAGTAATAATTCATTTAAACTACAATACAGAACTGTATTTCCCACACCCCCAGGCCATTCCACTGCTTCTGAGGGAAGTCAGGGGTAACTGAGGAGCTGAGGGAGACAGAAGTAAATTGCTGGGAAGGAGTGTGGGTGTCAACTGGGGGGGGGGGGTTGTTGTGTATGGGTGGGAAAAGTATGGAACAGGTTTTTTGGGGGGTGTGGTGGGGCAGCTGCCCCACTCCTGAAGAACAGGGATTAAAGCAGCCACGCTAGGCTGATTGGGGAGGCAGCAACAGCTGTGGCCAGCTCAATCAGGGCCCAGCTGGCCCTTATAAGAGTGCTGTGGGCCAGGAGCTGAAAGAGTCTCACTCTAGCCCTGAAGGGAGAGGGGCTAGCTGCCTGAGAGGAAGGTACCTGAACCAGAGCAGTGCTGGGGAATAGGGCAAGGGAGCTGGGGAGCTCCAGCCTGGTAAACCCCCAGGCTAAAGGCCTTGATGAAGGTCTATGAAAAGGTACTGGGGCTGCAGAGATACAGCCTGGGGTTAGGCAGAGGCAGCTGGTCCGACCCTCTTGCCAATGAAGAGTGGCCATTACAGACTGCAGTCTGCCCCAGTGAAAGGGGGCTAGATGATGACTGGCAGTAGCCACTGAGGCACGGTGGGTTTAGAGGGTTGGGGGTTCCCCAGGGAGGGGAGACCCAGAGTGTGGGGGTACTGCTGGGGCAGAACTCTGAGATAAAGGGCACCGGGTCTGGGAGGGACACGGGGGGCCTGAGGCAGGTGAGCCACTGGCCAGCAGAGGGCACTCCAGAGCTGGAAAAGAGCTAATTTCCAGGATGACCAGCAGGAGGCGCTGCACCGGTGAGTCTTCGCCTCGCTACAGGGGGGAAGTGAGGTATTGTTAGGGAGCTTCCCCCATGCAGACCCTGACTGACCCCTAGCCTCTCCCATTCAGTCAGGCACATCTGCCTCTGTCCCCATGTGTTCCTGCACCCCGTGTCCCTCCACCCTCACTCAGGCACCCCTCCCTCTGTCCCATGTGGCTCTGTATCCCCTCCCCTGGCCCCATGTGTCTGTGCCCCCACATAGCCACTCCGCTGTCCCTATACCCTGTCCCTATGTGTCCCTGTACCCCCTCCCCCCCGTGGCCCTATCTCTCCACTCCCATTCAGCCCCTGCCCTAGTCTGTCTTCCCCCACTAGCCCTTATAAACCCCTGACTGACCCCACCAGAATCCCATGCTGTCTGTCTCCTCATAACCTCTGTCTCCTGACCTGGCCTGACAGGTCTGTGAAGAAAGTAGGCTCTTTCTCTTCCCTCACTGGCCAGGAGCTGCTGCTGTGCTCTAGTGCTACAGCACCCTCTGGTGGGCAAAAGGCAGAACTGCATCAACATTTCTGCAGAAGCTTTTTTTTTTTTTGTTTTGCACAAAAAATTAAAAATGTGTGGCTCATTAATTATGCACACAGTAGTGCAGAATTCCCCCAGGAGTAGTATGAGTTAAGCATCTGCCTCACTCCACACAAGATGGCCCGAAGGAGTAGGTGGCAGCACTGGTAGTTGAGCCCAGTGGTTAGAGCACTCACTTGGGATGTGGGAGATCCAGGTTGAAGCTGTGCCACTGTGGATATATAATGAGATATTCATAGTCCTACATTCCAAGGCCAGACGGGACCATTGTGATTATAGCTCAGGCCAGAGAACTTCCCCAGAATAATTCTTAGAGCAGATTTTAGAAAAAATCCAATCTTGATTTTAAAAATTCAGTGATGAAGAATCCACCTTGACCCTTGATATTTTGTTCCCATGGTTAATTATTTTTGACTATTAAAAATTTAAGCCTTATTTCCAGTCATTGGAATAAGAGGGCTTGCCCTGGGGTCTCCCATTTCCCAGATGGGTGTCCTAGCCACTGAACTGCAGAATTATATTCATTGATGGAATGATCCCACCTGAGGTCATGACCCTCAGTAGAAAACGAAATATTCACTAACTATTGAATGTTTTTCCTCTGCTACAAGGGTCACTTTCCTTACCCAGATGCTTCGAAATGGACAGATGAGGAATTGGGGATCCCTCCTGATGATGAATAGATTTACAGCTCAGCTACCAATGTGTAGGTTCTCTTGAAACTTTCCCTTTTTCAGATGATCTTTAGAATGAGCAATACTTGGCTTAATGTCCAACCTCTGACCCCCGTGAATTGATGTAGATGTACAGTGAACACTGAACAGGATTCTCCCATAGCACAGTTGATACCGAGTTCAAGATGAGTCCTTAGGTGTTTGTACTGTCCTATTTGTCATGCTCAGGGTATTCCTGAACATGAAGAGGGATATCTGCCAGTAATATTTACTGGCAGGCTTCAGGAGCCTTTTGCTTTCCTCTGTTAAGGTACTGATTCACAGAATAGGGTAGTTTTTTTTCTTAGCTGTTTGCATTGTCCCCTATTGTCTGGGACTTACATGAGCTTAGAATGCTTTGTGACTATTCTTATCTAGTTTTGAGGACATGCTACTTTACTGGACAGAAGTATTCATTTCACATTCCTAGCCAAAGGAGTATTTTCACTTATCCTGCTACTAAGTCATTCAGTAGTTTTGTGACCGCCTTAATCTACTTCATGTAGTGGGATAAATCTTGTGTCTTCTGCCACTGTTCACCATGGTTTTTTATAAAAGTTTAAGAATAAACTAAAGCTTTTTTGCATCGAATTCTCCATCTCTAACTGTTTCCTGATGCCGTGACTTACTGTACCCAGTGAAGTAGAGTTGAAAGGCTCTAGATCCCATTCCTAATACTAAATGCACATAGGCCCCTAAGACTAGTTTTAATCCTAACAGGATTGTGCTTCAAAGTTTAGTTGTATTCCTTTTTAGGATTTGTCTGGGATGTGAACTGACATCTGTTAAATCTTTGAGTGGGCACTTGAGTTCTAAAAGCTAGCAGGAGGTACTATGCTCATCCAGCAACTGCCTTCTGCTGCCTCTACTAATGCTAAGAACTAGTGATCCACCGAAGAAGGATGTTACTATCCCTTTTAAAAGTGTAATGGAGACACTGATTTGGAGAGCTTCAAATGGGGGGAAGGGTGTGTGTGTGTGAAGAACTAAATTTTAGTTCTTCACACACACACTTCCCCCCCCATTTGATGCTCTCCAGTTAAAGGAAGTATCTTCCCTCCCTTCCCAAGTGTCAAAAAGATGAAAGTATTTGCTGTCAAGCCCTTGTTTCCATCTAAGACTGGTTAAAAGACAAACTTGTTCCATTTGTGGTGGGAATTCAAACTTTTTAAAAGGTCTTTAAAAACCATTGAAGCTGTTAATGTAGGTGTTTTTTGCACTAGAACATTATCAGGGGAAAACAGGTTCCTGCCAAAAAAGGCTTAAGTAGATGGTTTGGGTTTTATTGGCATATGCTTATACTGATATGGGAGGGATTCTGACAACCTGAGTTTCTCTTAATGTTCTTCCCATCTGTCACTTGCAGGTCCTGTGGTGGGATCTCTGGAGAAGTTGAAGCTTTGGCTCTTGTATAACTCTTTCAGCAAATCCACATGGTAAATAAAAACAAGTTACAAGCTTGTGCTTTGTTTCTTTTGTTGACTAAATCACTGTTCTATAGAAACTCTTTGCAAAATAATGATCTCTGTATGGGGAGAGGAAAGGGCAATTGAATAAGTTCTCGTCTATATACTTTCCACTCTCCTGCCAAACATGCTCATGCAGTTGCTTCACAACTTTACTTTGAATTGGTCTGTGCTACACTAATGAGCTGTGGTGGCAGCTGAAGATGTGCTGAATAGTATTCAGCAGCAAGTGTAATCCCAGACAAATCCATGTTCAGAAAGTGGCTTCATGTAGGGGAGGACAAAGCAGTTAACTTAGTTTTGTATAACTAATGCTATCTACTCATTTTGTTTAGGAAAGTTACAAAGTGTGTGTGTGCGGGGGGGGGGACCGAAGTACAGCCTCTTAAATGTCAGTAATATTAATGCCTAACCTAAAAATAGCATCTAATGATATTTCAACGTAGGAAGAACTTTCCACAATAAGTGGGCTATTTTAAAAATAAAAACTACTGACAACTGTAGAAAAATGCAAAGCAAGCTCATAGCAGCTTTCTGCTGCAGGCAGGAGGGGATACTGCTACCCCTCAGACACAAAGCATATGTCTAAACTTGAATTGGGCACTAGCCTAGGAAGTGTGAGACCAAGGTTTAATTTCCTGCTTCACTAGTCTTCCAGTGTGACCTTGATCAAATCATTTAGCCTCATTGCCCTAGCTTGAACATGTTAATACGTCACTACCCCAGAGTGGTGGTGTGAGGATAAATACATTAAAGACAGTAAAGCACTTTGAGATCTATTGCTGAAAAGTGCATATGTAAAAGCTAGCTAATGTATTCTGAATCCTTGATTTTACTTTCCTCAAAGGCAGTGTGGAAATTCGAATCCAAGTTTCTTAGAGCAGATATTTGCATTTTCTTTAAGAGAGGTCAATAAACAGACAAGGAAGACACAGCCCTTTAGCCCCGTAAAATTGGGTTCTCCTGACTCCCACTCTTATGAGCTGATTATCAAACTTCAGAGCTGTCACAACAACAAAACTATGCTTGTTAAAACACATCTGGGACAATGTCTTGTAGATTGGACCCTTAAAAATAAATCTCATCTCAGATGTTTCTCCATGCAGTCAATCTTTATTATAGCAGTAATCTCATATTCACATCAAGTACATAGAACTTTTTGCCTTTTATATAATACAGAGTTCTTTAAATAACTTTACACAGAAATAGTTTTCTTCAATCAATTTCAGCTATCAAATTTTTAATGTTTTCTTTAAGTCTCCATGCTCTCTAACCAAACTGGACAATATTTCCCATTGTACAAATTTACATGAGAAAAAACTTCAAAGTACAAATGAAGGGGCTTGAGCAGGAAGGGGTAACAAAAGTAGAGGGGAGGGAAACAAGCAAGAAAAATAATTTTTATTAGCAATTACTGTGGACATTGGGAAGGGAAAGAATGGGAGTTGCCATGGTCTGTGTAACAGAAAACTGAAAATAAACATTTTCTTATGAGTTTAAAAAATAAATACAAGTTTTAAAACAATTACTCCATTGTAATTTTTAAAAGCAGCTATAGAAATCTACTAACACAATTGTTTTCTTAAGTAACCAGATTGGACCTTCTACAGTGAAGACTCGGACCCTCACAAAACTTCTGGTGGTAAAAAATACAGCTTAAAGGAATGTTGTGTTAGTTAGTACAGAGTTCAAACTGTGGGATGTACATTTCATTGCACTAAGTAAAAAAATCAAATCTATATATGATTTCCCTTTCCTCTCCTTACTAGAGTATTTTGTTGCTCATAAGGTATTATGAGGCAACATCTTTAATTTTTTTTTTTTAAAAAGCCATCCTCCTTGCTTTTCCCTATGGGATCCAACTAGTGAGTGCTACGCTTTCATGAACTTTTTAATGAAACATTGGTATTGAGTCCTTTGTGGAGAAAAGACCACGGCACCTTTCCTAACTTAGGGAAAGCGGCATGATCTTGAGTGAGGAAGGGAGAGACTGTGCAAGTACCACACAAGTGATTAAAAATATGTATAACTATTCCTTCAAAACAAGGTGGAGTAATAGGAGAAAACAGGGGCCAGCCTGCATGCTTGTTTTGACAAAAGGAATATAGAGGACCTGAGCAGGAAGTTGCTGGCCCTCTTCCTAGTTGCTTAGGAAAAAAAATCCTCTGCCCTGCACTGGGGCCCATAGCCAGAACAAGTGCCAGTCATATGCAGAGGAAGGAATCTTCCTACTCCGAGAGGCTACGCCAATGGCTGGAGTAGGCTCTGTACCCCTGTGAAGAGGAGTGACACAGCAGATCCTCAGGGCCCCTGCCAGTGCTCCAGCCTCAAGGGATGTTCACAGCCTGCCCTTCCAAGTGAAGCATAGCAGACTGGCACTATAAGGAGGCTCCAGGGGTGCAGAAGTAGGGGCAGGATTTGCCTTGTTAGTCCTACCAAGGGGGATTTAGATTTTTTTTTTTTTATGGCATGGTTTAGATAAGCACATATTAAATCATGATACTAGATAAGACATGCAGGTTGGCCACTGCCAGGTTTCAGTCATTTGGGGAGAAACGGAGGAAAAAACAAGGCTCAGGAAGGAATGATGTGCATGTCTTTTTTTAAAACAGTTCACAGCTTTGAATAAAAAGCACATTTATTGCACTTACATTTTATTTTAGACAAAGTTATTTAAATTATGCACCCCCACTATCCCCAAACTACCCACCATCCCAGTTTGGTCCATTTTACCCCTATCCCCCCAACATCTGTGCCCAGATAGGGTTCATTGCTCGTCATGTCTTAACATTTTACTGAACTTCCAAACACACAAAACAAATAAATTGAGTTCAAGCAGGGTGAGCACCCAAATGAAATGATATCTGTCAAAACAAACTATTATTTAAAACTCAAACAACGATCTTGTCTTTGTGTTTTACTAATTCAGAAGTAAATGACATACAGGCTTATTCTAAATTACAACTGCTGCAGATATAAGCCAGACAGAAAGACTGGATAGTACATGTAGACTGTTAGGGCATCTGGATGGGTTGAACATACTGTTGCTATGACATACTAAAACAAATGCTTAGGCAGTTTAAAAGTTCCCCAACATTACCCTCTCCCCTTCACAAAATAGGGAAATAGTTGTGTTTTTCATAGAAGTAGGGAGGATACTATTTTCAGTGCGTGGGTTGGAAGAGGGAGAAAAGTTCCAGATATTTCCTGGGCATTTAAGTAAAACATTTAAAAAACATTACACCCTGATTTATAAAAGGAACTAAAAAGGGGTTAATAGAAGTCTAATATTCTGTAATAACTGTGCATTTAATTGCACTGATTTATATAGCAGAATTATATCCAAAGTCCTCCACCAACAACAAAGGCAGGGAAAGGACTTGAAAAACATTAAGAACAAAGATCATTCTCTTTTCCTTATGGACATACAGATGAAATATGACACTCGTATTAAAGTACTGCCAGGAGCGAAGATAAGTTTGAAATATGAACACATCAAATCCAAGCATATCTTTTGCCCCTAAACTGATAATATACTCATCATCCCCAAAGGTAAACATGTGATTACAGGATATATGATCATTAAACAGTGGCTGGGGTTGTAGAGGTTTAGGCAGTGTATCAATATGAGGCCTGAGGAAGAACTAAAGAAACCTGCTGATATTCCATTAAACAACGTAACCCCGGACCAGGAAATTAACGGTATACCATGATGTACATGGCTTATCGGTACTGACAATCAGCCTTCTATTCTAGATCTCACTTTTCATACACTGCTCTGGATATTCTGACTTTCTCTCTCCTAAAAACTTTATATTACATTTCCATAACAAGATGCTTGATTTTTGGAGGTGTCAAAAAGTCTTAATTTTTTTTTAAATGCAACTCATTTTATTTTCTGCAGAGTAGCTTCAAGTTGCAGATTTTCTCAGACATGCATATGTCTTGTATAAACTTTATTTTGGATACAAACACCAGATATTTCTGTAAATTCTCCCCTCCCCGTCACCTCCATATAGCTTTTGCTTACATTTACAAACTCAAAAACTGTTAACTTTTGTGAAAGGTCCATATTTGCATCTAAATATGAAGACACTGCATTGGAATTAAACCAAAGCCACTGCTCTAGTTACAAAGCACCTAATATATATGTATTGTTGTTTTAAGTCATGAAGGCACAAGATCATTTGGCAAATTGCAAAGGTAACTTTTGGGAAGCCTCATGTATACCATTTAAGAGTTTCTGGACATCTTTTCTATATAAATATTACTAGCTTTCACTTCTTCAGTTTGTTCACATCAGCATCCCCATCCTGCTATTTTTGAGAAACTGCCCCTTCATCCCACACACACTTATAACTATTACAATTCACTGCTCTCATGGTGCTGACTAGCTTCTGTATTAGCATCTTTAAAACCTAAAGACAAACAAAATGTTTGTACTCCAATTGTCTCAACACCTGTTTTTGATGCATTGATTTACCAGATAAGAAATAACAAAGCAGCCAAAAAAGGTAGTGTGTGTGTGAGAGAGAGAGAGAAACTTGTATCTATAAAGAAAATGTGTGTGTGTGTGAGATAAACTAGTATCTATAAAGAAAATAAAAACCAAACCATTGAGAGACAAAACATCCAGTATTTTCAAAGTGATGCCATGACAGTCCTTCTGCAACTGGTTTTCACCTGAATCTCGAATGTACCTAAAAGGTTAGACTATCATATTACGTCCTGGTGACATTGTTTCAATGGACGGAAAGATACTTGTCTACAGTACTCTGAATAGTTTGTGCTACACATGCTGCACTCACAGTCAAGAAGGGAATATATTCCATAAAAACCTGCAGGCTGGAAAGGTGTGAAATGTTTGCACGCTTCAGCTCTTAATTCGGCCCTCCACTACACAGATACCTTCAAGAACTACCGATGCCTCAACTGATATTAGATCATCGTGTCTTTGGGGAATGGACCTTGTCTTCAAAGTGTTCAGTAAAGCACCGTGTACATAGACAGCACAATACAACTATAGAGGCAATTCTTCAGTATATTTTTACTGCTGGACATTTGCATAAAGATGTGATCTTTGTTAACAGTTCACACTTCTGTTTATTCACTTCATGTCATAGTAGGCCAAATGTTGTCCTCTAAAGAGCACATATACTGACTTAAGTAGAAGCCACAAAAATATGATGGCAGAATTTGACCCAAAATAATTGTATTATCAGTAATTGCCAAAGAACTCAATTGTGAGAAAGGATGATTTCAGGTAAGGAATAAAGCAAGCAGGAACAGATTAACTCAGTGACCTGCAAATGTTTTGTGAAAAGTGAGAATGGCAGGACTATGTCGAATATAGAGACATTCAGCATTTAACTGATGCTGTTACCTTAAAAATAATCAGGCTCCTACATTCACTCTGTTTGACTTCAATGCCACCATGATGCCCCAGACAATATACTGTAGGGAAGAATCCTGCATTGACAGGGAGATGGGACTAGATGAAAGGACAGATATTTTCTAATTTCTGTATATGGGGGAAGAAGGGGTGTTTCACAGCTAATGTACTCCATGGAGTTGGACTATGGGTGCTCCAGTGGTGATTTTGAAAAGGTTTATTAGCTGCTCAGATATGTTGGATCTTACAGCAGTATAAGTGCCTAGATAATTTTATATCCCAACAGGTATAAAAATATTTAATAAAATTACCAAACCCAGCATGTGGGTTTATGCCCTAGTGCACTGAGCTGGTGAAATCACAGATGAGCTGAAGCTGTATGGTGTGAACAGAGAGCCTGAATTTTATTATTATTATTTTTTTTAAAAGAGTTCATTGTTTTCTTCACCCCCTTGCTATCTGGGGCTTTCAATACATGTCCCTGCTACTGTCTCACTGTTTACCAAACACCTGCAAGGCACTTTTAAAACGGATCCTATTTTCATGCAAAACGTCCTTAGTAATTTCTGAAGGAAAAGAAATGAAGAAAAACAATTATTTACAAACCAAATTTTCCCAAAGTTTTGCATGAGGATTAAGGTGGTCTTTATACAGATAGAAAGCTGGACACAAACATAAAGCATTACAGCTACTTTAAGAGAAAAAAACTTGGAAGGTAATAGAAATGAAACCTGAAAGACTTAACTAAACAACAGTCAAACAACATACATGTTTTTCAGGGGGCAGGGGAAATCAAAGACCATGTGTTACTTATAAAGTGCTTTGCATGGACAAGGATAGCAGTTTTCCTTGTGCTTTTCCTGTGGGCTCAAGAAGCATATTGTAGACTAACAGGTAATGAAGGATTACAAAATAAATTCATTTAAAATAAGGATAAAAATAATTCCTTACTGTTTTATTTTAACAAATACTTCTCTGCCAGCAAGAAAATATAGAAGGAAACTAGGATTTTTATCCAGTACGTTGAAATGATAATTCTTAACCTAGCAATACATACTTAGGCTATACCTTTCTTTAGGATCATATGTAATTTTCAGTGTGCCCTACATTTACAAGCTACATCACAGGCCAAAAAATAATAATAATAATAAAAAAAAGGTTGAGGGGAAAACATTGATACAGTAATGACTTCACTCTCTTGGAGTTAATATTTGTAAAAATTCTCAACTGTTGCGGACAACTTGGTTCCTAGCTTTCTCCACCTTGGTCTGTCACCTGCCTCAGATAGCACTGTATACTGCCATTACACTAACATGGTGCATGGTGACTTCACCTGACTGTGCACTACTGCTCACTTTGCTTGCTTCTTCACACTGGAAGGTACAGTAGACACTGCTACTGATTAGTTTAATTCCTGCCCATTTCAGGAAGGAAAAAACCTAATAGCAGCTGAAGACCTACAGCAGAGAAGAAAAAAGTTGTGCTTGTTCGTTAAAATGCATCCTGTACATAAAATCAATTCTATTCATGTAGCAACATGAATTGCTTCATCCTTGTAGTAACTTCACGTCACTCTCTATTGCTGTCTGGCTAATGTTTGTGGAATTAACATGAATACACAGTATTTCAATTATATTTCTCACTTCAAATTAATCAGGACCCCTTAACCACAGTAAATAATAATTGACAAACATAACAGGCTACCTAGATCTCCAGGGGCACCCTTCTGTACACAGTAAAGGTCCCCGCTCACCTAGTGAGGCAGAAACAATGTCTTCAGCCAACGCCATGTGCGTTTGTACACATTTAACTCCTTTACATGTGTCACATGATTTTATTCACCTAAGAATAGTGCTGCCAATTAGTGGCGTCAATTCTCCTGGCTCATGTAGAGTGGGATAGGGCAGATATTAATCGAACTCTGAAGACTTCCGTGTGAGCTTGAATTTCTTTCTACTATGGTCTGACTTGCCTCTGTACAAATATTTTACGTTTAATACCACATATCGGAGAATTCTGCAAACAGATCACATCACAAGATATTCTACTAGAGGTAAACACTGTGCTGAACTTCATGAATTTGTCTTCTGATTTGGTAGCTTGTCACAAAGCTACCAACCATTTGAGAACTGGGCTTGGAGGACAGGGAAACAAGGGAAACTAATGTGGATACTGCCACCTTTATCCTAGTTTGCAAACTGTGGAAAAGGGAAAAATGGAGGGATGGGAACAAGAGAATCAAACAGAGGGAACCAATGAGAGGAGAAAAGGTCAGCGTGGATCCAGCAAGTACCGTTTTTTGTAGTAGTTGGTTGTTTTCTAAATCTAACACCTTGCCATTGGGACAAGATGCTCCACATTTACACACACACTTATCAGAGAACACTGAGTTAACAGGATAAAAATCCTTTTAAAAAAGCTCTCTAAGTACCAAAACACAATTTGCAGAATGTCTAATTCAGGGGAGGGGGGGATTTTTGTATTTATTTTTTTTCCAATTCAACCTGAGAACTATTTTTTCCTGTTTATGAAAACCTTATACATTGGTAAGGTACCTGGCATTAACCTGCACCCTCATTTAAAATAAAACTTTTAAAATAGGTACAAACACCATTCCAGAGTCTGTATTAGCAGTTTTACAGACTTCAGATGCCATTATCGCATTTCTGAAAAATACATTTAATTAGATGATACAAAAAAATATTTTGAGAACTTGCTACATTTTTTTTTGTTAACTTTAGTTTGTTGCTGGACCAACGAGAGGAGCTTCCCAACCCTTCTGAAAGATGCCCTGTCTGAGCACACCAGAAAGTATTAGAAACAAGAAAAGGGTAGTTTTTGGGTAAGTGAAAAGTAAATTTGAAAAATGGTGCAGCATCCCCTTTTCCTCCAGATTAACTTCTCCTGAAGCCACCTACCACCCCTCAAAATATCAAATATGACTGGGATAAAAGTCAATGACATAGATCGATTGAAATGTTTGATATTTGCATTTAAATGAAAAGGGGATACTGCATTTTGACCCAGAAATCAGTAAGCATGCCAGGAAAAAAATAAATCAGAACAGAAGATGATTCTTTTGATTAGCACTCTCATCAGATGTTCAGCCTCTGATGATTCGTTGTTAGAGGGAGAAAGCCAACTGGCAGACATCCAAAGCAAGTCTCTTAAGTTGCTGCAGCAGTTCCATCCCCTTATGCCTGAGCACCAAAGTCAAAACACGCGTGCCCTCTCCTCTCTCCTGGGAATGATGACAACGGTACAGGCAGCCACTGCGGGTCTCTGAATACACGTGGTGTTTTGTGTTGAAGGAGAAACACTGGCAGCAGAGAATTCTGGTTCCTAAAAAGATTATTCCCCCCACCCTTGTGTTGGACCAGCAGTTCCATTCTGCTCCACTCTAAGCTTACGGATATCTTTTCCTAAATTGCTTTAGGTTTTGAGGAGCAGAACAGAGTTTTGATGTTAAGAAACTGTAGGAACACAAGACTTAAATAATAGAGTAGGTGCTGCCATGGCGCTGTGGCTACTTGAACGCTGCAAATTCTCCTGTAGAGGGAGGACAAGAGGGAGGACAAGATCTTGGTTTAAAAAGGTGATCTCAATTATCAGTTGGACAGAGATTTCTGCAGTCTAGTTGAACACTAGGCTGAATATGTCAGATGTTAAAAAAAATGCAACAGTTAAAATTAAGGCACAGAAAGATCATACTTGTAGTGACAGAACATCAAGTGTACTCACAGCATATTTCATTGAAGTAAGATTTCTAAAAAGAAAGCCATGCCCATTTTGCTCAGGGCAGAGGCCTGAACATTCACAGGAAGAAATCTTTTTCATCATGAGTTTTAAAATAAAATGCTGCCTTAGAATTTCATTTCTAAGCTTCCTACTGTCAGATGCGTACCACTTGCTGAAAAGTGACATTTGTAATAATGGCAGTTTGTCACCCTGTAAACTAGTTTTATCTTGCTTGAAAACTGGTTTAATAATCAAAAGAATTACTGTGCTTACACATGAATCTTTAAGTGTTACGCATTAAAGTCCATTTGATTATTAAACCCAATACTAAAGTACATCAGAAACTGTTTATAGATCAATGCAGCAATCTAGTGGGATGGGAACCTGAGATGTGAGCTCATCCATTCACTCCTGGGCCAGAAAGCAGAGTGGTGGAAGTACATTCACTCACCAAGGACAGGAAGCACAACAATGGGTGCCTAGCCTGGGTCTGAAACAACCCTAATGGCCATTTTAGAATTATTTAACAATAAATAATACTTCTATACAGTGCCTTCACATACACATTTAATTAAGCCTCAACACCCTGTGCGGTAGATCCATATCCCCACTTCACAGAAATGAAGTCGTGGCACAGAGATTAAGATTGTTGCCCAAGATCACCACAGGAAGCCTGTAGCAAAGCCTAGCATAAAACAAAAGCCTCTTGCCCCCAGATTCTGTGCTTTAGCCAAAAGACCTTCCTTTCCTCCCTACCAATAAATTGTACTTTGGCAGGCTTTTCATGGAGGATCTCTATATGTGCTTAACTAGAGGGGACTGAATGTGAGGAAAAGAAACTGGTCTACAGTCTCCATTACTGGGTTCACACACTGCTGGTAGGACAAGTTATGCCACTCTCCTGCAAGAGGATACCTGTCCATAGGAACCTTCAGAATCCTTTTCCAATAGTGGATGATTGATAAATGCACAGAACAGTCTTTGTTTTGCTCAGCAAAGGTATTCTGTACACTGTTCCAATCAAACAACTGCTCCCTATCTCGGTATCCTTCCACCTTCTGAAAAACAGCCCAAATAGTTTAAAGAAAAATAAGTACAAGTATTGTCTTACATGTATACCCTGAATACGGGGGGAAAAAATCAGAAATATATTCATAAGTAGCATTTAAAAAGAATTACGTTAATTCAATTCAAAATGACACTCAGTTCCTCAAAAGGCGTAGAACAGCCTGCTTTACAAAGGAAAGAACCAAGGGGAGTGAACAAAAGTCTCCATGTGAGAAGAACGTGTGCAGAGAGTACTCTTAGGAATAATTCATACAGAACTGCATGCACTGAGGTACTCCCTAAGGACACAGGAGCACATAAGGGAGTCAGAGTTGGGGAAACTAATCAAAGGTCTTGACTAGAAGGAGAGTGTCATGGGAAGTGAGTGAGGGAGTGCTTCCAAGATCTCTAAATAAGGGGGACTGGGATAAAGAAGTGGGCATATTGTAATCTATAGAACCATGTGTATCTTGTTTATTGGTTGGGTTATTTTTAAGTAGTAACAATGCAAAAAACATTTCACAATGTTTAGCTTTTTCCAGTATCAGGGGGTAGCCGTGTTAGTCTGTAT
>NW_020664598.1:13201920-13211054 GCF_002925995.2 Terrapene triunguis
ACCCACGAAAGCTGATGCCCAAATAAATCTGTTAGTCTTTAAGGTGCCACCAGACTCCTTGTTGTTTTTGTAGCTTTTTCCAGACTATCCTTTTGCAAGCTCAAACATAATTCCTTCAGTAGCACTTTTGTCATCCTTCATTTGGCAAAAATCCAATACAACTTCTATTTGTTTATATCTTGCTGGGAATCAGCATTAAAGAGAACACCAGAATAGTGATAAGCTTGGAGGATGAAATTTATCCAGGAGCAGAGGGGCCAGCCCAAGTTCACTGCACTGCTTAAGCCACATTTAAGCCTTATTTTGAAGGCTTAACTGGGATGTGAGGAGTGCATAATCAGCCTTGCACTAGCCCTCTGCACAAGGATGAATTTCATCCTGAGAGCAGCAGTAGGGACATTATACCAAAGCAATGTTCATTTTCCTCACTTTAAATCTTCCAGCATCACAGTTGTTGATTTAAGGTATGGGGTAGAGGGAGCACAGGAAGAGAACTGTCTGGAGAATGCCTCACCATTTTAAAATTAGTCAAATTTGGGGCTTGAACAGGTTTAGCGTCCCTGTAATATGCGAAAGTCACACATGCAACTTGCAAGTAAAAGTATGCTCTCTGACAGCTCCAGTACTCTATTGTATGTAACTGAAAGATAATCCTGTTAAATGAAGTGTTTTATCCATGTGCTCAGTTTACTGTGTTAATACTCGTTTAACCTAACAACAGATGAAACCCTTGCTCTCAAACACTCAATATATTTAATGTTATCCTTGCCTCTCTCTGGCATATATACCACATCTTTTAGTAAAACTCATGACCTCGTGTTTTTGTACTTTTTTTGAAAGGGAAAAAAGACAAAAGGTTACAATATTGCCTCTTTGAGGTTAACAGGCCAAACTGTCTAAACATGTTCTATTTAATTTGCTTTTCAGTCTACTTTCCTAAACGGCTGATTAAAGATTAATTTATAAACAAGAGATTGCTCCCTCTTTACTCATCTTGTGCCTGTTTCAGCTAATAGTTCAGTTTTTAATTGTTGCTAAGGGACTTCAGAAGATGAAAGATGAACTACTAATATGAATGGGCAGGAGAACAGAGCTAGGAGGTCAAAGTATTTCATCTAGTGACTGATATGATGCATAGAAGATGCAAACAGGTCAATATTGTCAGTCATTTTTCAGTCTGTCTACATCTACATCTTAGTAAAGTGACATTTATAACAAGCTGATTTAAGTCTATCCTTATTAACATTCAGGTGCTAGCCTGATCTCAGATAATAAATCTTAACTGAATGGTTGACAAATTTAGTGCAGATAACATGCTGGCCCTGTAGTGGTAGATAATCAAGGTAATTTTCTTCTAAAATTTGATAAGACTGACTACATACATACATACATATAAAAGTCTACTTGCCAACAAAAGCTCTTGTTCTGCAAGTGCATTGGCTCCACACAGCCATGCTGCAAGAGTCATGTGTCCAGCCCTATGGCCACAGAACTCTGTTGAGCAATAGTTGGCAGTTAAGAGCAAATTCCCTTATCCCAACATTTCATATGCTGAGGATATAAAAACCTTGCCTCAGCCGATCTATACCCCCAGCCCCCCCAACCTCTATCTGTAGAATGACTGACTTGACAAGCACAGACCTCTGGTTCTTGAAACCCACCAAACATGCTGTCATATGAAGTAACTTGAGATGTTCACTAGCCAGCTGTTCTGCTGGGACAAGAGATCTTGACTCTGAGGAAGACTGAATGGATGATCTTCAGACAGTGCCATAAACTCTGAGAACAAGTCTGCTGTGCCCAGCCCAGCGTGAATAGGGTCAGTCTGGTTCTGTCATGCTGAACCTTATGCAAAGCTCTGGATGCGAGAGGAAACAAGTAAGAGAATTTTTCCCTCAGCACGTAAGAAAAATATCTGATTTTTGGATTTCTGCCTTCTCTCAATCAGAACATCTGACACTTGTTTTGACTTTCAGCAAACAACTCAATTTCCAAATGCCATAGATTATTTGAATGACCACTTATGATGGTCCCCATTTGTCTCAAGTAGTTGGCTAAGGCATTTTCATACTTGTTAGGTGCAGAGCAGATGGACCCACTTTGTTTCAAATGCACAATTTCCAAAAACTGCTCTAATAAGAGGCGACCAAGTTCTCCCATGTATGTCCATATAATAAATCACATTCATATGGTCTGTACTAGCTGCTCCTCATCTCTGGGAGAAAGGATTTGCGATCCAACTTATGGATCTTCAGCTCTAGCAAATTTATGTGGACTCTGGACTCTTGAGGTTTCCAAAGACTATTCACAGCTCCAAGATCCTCGATGTGCTCCTTAACCCAGATTTGATACAACACTGTCTGAGAAGCAAGCTAAGGGAAGGGCATCCCCTGGCCTTCGAGATGCACACTGGCAGTATCCACAGCAGTAGTGAGTATCTGATCCACCGAGATGAAAATATTTCTACACCAGCTGCAGCTACCTCTACCTGGGTCACATTTGTATACTTGCAAAGGGCGCTGACACAGGTGCAGGTCTCCATCAGGCCTCATGCATACAGATAAAATCTCACAGGACCATCTAGCATGGACATGGCTAGGCTCACTGTCTGGGATAGGCAAGCTAGAACTCTTGTAGAATTTAGGCTGGGCCCCTATGAAGATTAGAGCCTGCCCAGGGACCAAGTTTGATTTCACTTTGTTTAGTCTCAGACAAAGAGATCTGAAGAAGGAGCAAGTCTCACTGGGAATAAACTATTTCACAGTAAGACTGGGCTCTAATGAACCAGTTATCCAGATACAGATACACTTGTAAATCTTGTCAACATAGATGAGCTGTAGTCACTATTAGTTACTTGGTGAATACCCTGCAGGCTGCTACCTTGTACAGGTTGTTTTCCCCCATAAACCTAAGGTAGTCACTGTACTTTTGCCTTAAAAAGATAAAGAAGTAGGCATCTTGAAAGGATAAGGACCCATAATCAATCCTGGGGATTGAGAATAGGGACTGGGTTCACCCCAAAGAAACCATGCAAAATTAGACTTTCTGGAGCTTTTTTTCCCCCTCTCTTTGCATAGGTCCAGGATAGGTGATGGGAATCACAGAAGGCCCTGATATTACTTGGAGGAGAGGAGGAAGCAGTTAAGACGGTCTCATCAGAGGATGAGGTAGACAGTTATATTTCTGAGGACTTGATTTCGTATCAGGAAAATTAGTGAATTCAGGTGGAGATGGCAGAGGGATCCCTGCTAAATCCTTGACCTTCTCAGGAGATTTTTTGGGAGAGTAGGAAACCATGGTCTCTTGTTACCACTCCTCGCTGAAGAGACCTCTGACACAGGTGGTGGAAGACCATAGGGTAAAAATCCCCGAAGTGTGTTCAGGAGGGAAGTCTGGGTAAGATTTAAACTTTGGAGCTTCCCAACCTGACACCTGAGGCTCCAAGGATGTTCCTGTGCCCATACAGGGCTCCCCTTGAGGTGGAACTGCAGCAGAATGGCAAGTAACCCCCCTTTTTTTTTTGGTTCCAAGAAGTCCACTGCACTCAGCTTAGATATAGCAGGAAACGTGGGCCCCATATATCTGAGTATGATACTGGGTTTTTCCAGAACTGTGGTTCCCACGGCATCAAAGGCTCATCTGCACAGCACTGAGGGGAAGACTGCTCCAAAGAATATCTTGACCAGATCTGACCGACTGTAAGACGGAGTAAGCTGGGGCTGGGCAGTGATGATGGCTCTGTGTTCTCTGACAGCCCCACCACTAGAGCCTTCAAAGGTTATTGGCTCCTGGTACTTAGATGACATGGAAGGGTGCCCCGATGTGGATGACTGATCCAGCTGGCCCAGATCCAAACAAGTTCTACTTTTCTCCGAGATCCAGGGAAGCAGAAACAAATCTGACTGAGGGATCCTTGTCAGAGCACCTTTTTTCTTATCAAGATGCCTCTTGAGTCTGCTTACTCTGCACCCTTAGCTGAGGGAAACCATTTTGACGGTTCCTTGCAGGATAATTTTACAAGAGGACGAACCCAGGAGAGGATAAGCCCTTTCTGCCTGGGATTCTGCATCATATCTTGTTTTGACAGCAAGAGAGGCATAGCAGCCATACTACTTGCACCTGGGGAGGCATCGTAACCGTCAGCTGAGTGCCCTTTCCCAAAGCATAAGAGGCACTTTTCTTGACTCTCTGAAGTAGGGAATTTCATGGGCAAGAGAAAAAAAAACTTTTAAACTCTGGTTTTAAGATAGGTCTGCCATGATGAACTAAAATTACCCAAACTTTGACAAAACAACAGTAAAAATGTTTAAAAAAATAAAAGCTTTTAATCCTAAACCTAACTCTTAATAAAACCACAATTTACAATTGGAGTTCCTTATCTTACGAAATGGGGTGGGGGGCGGGTTTGTTCTGTTACTATTCCAGCAGGTGGATAGAAAGGAACCAGGGTGACTATTAGAGGGGCTAGGCGATTATTGTCAGCCTCTGGAATATAGGAATTGCTCATGCCACTTCAAGCCCTCAGCTACCAACTACTGCATTACAAGGATCTGTGACCACATGGCTAGCCACTCTACTCCTACAGCAGGGTCTGGCATGCAGGAAAGCTTTTTTCTGTTCCCCCGCATTTAACAGTAAGATATCCTGGCAGCACCACTGCAAACTTCTCTATGAATTATAAACCAGAAGCCATTAGGAAATATTTTCCTTTCCTTGAAGGCCCAACCAGAATAGCAAAATCTTGTTTCTGGTGGAGAGAAACTGTTCACAGTAAATAGCTTAATATTTAAAAGAACTGTAAAATATACAAGAACACAGTTCAAATAGGACAGGAATATGACAATGCACATTGAAAATGTTACTGTTTTAATGTCTGCCACTAGAGGTCAGTGTAACGTGAAACAGATAGGACTACTCTGTCATTTACCTGTTCCAGATGAATAATCCAAAAAAAGAGAAAAATAGGGTGTGAGCTGACATTATGATCTTAGCAGGGTTTCTAGTTTGCCTTGCTAGGTACTTACAGTCAACCCAGTAGCTTCTATACAAAAGTAAAAAATTCTCCCCACAGAAAAGAGACTACTTCGGCAACATTACTAACTAAAATAAAGTAGTGAAATAATAGCAAACCATTTTTTAAAACTGAAATTCATGGTACAATATTGATTTCCCACTGAAAACAACTTTTCAAGTTTACTGCTTTGTTTCTACAAAATAGGTTTTTCCTATTATGGGTGTTAACATATTATTGCATAGCAGACACACGTTTGGTTATGTTCTCCAGAGTCGTCAAGTTTCTTAAAATAAGGCTCCTTCTAATTTGCAGGATACGGGGATGATTATTCGTGATACATGTGCTGTTCAGAAGCAACACCAGACATCTGAAGTTTGTTCTACGTTGCAACGATATGAGAGATTTGTAAAAGGTTTTAAAGTAGAACTGATCAGACCATTTAGACAAAAAAACAGATACCGTCTCTGGTAAAAGCTATTTTCCAACCAGCACTCTTTTAAACCATACATTTAAAAATAAAAGTCACACACTGCCAAAGCCTTCCTTTGCAATCTGTGTTGTGTTTGCTCATCTTTGCTGACTACACCAAGTTTTGGCTGTGCTCAGCTTTGAAGCTAAGCTCTTTTTGCCATCTTCACCACTAATTTGAGAAGCTAAAACCTGTTGCTCATGGATACGGACAATTCAATTGAAAAAAATATATAGTTTGATTATTTAAACATTAAGACACCGCCCACAACTAACCCAACCAGCAAAGTAAGGAAAGAAGGCATAGAAAGCAAAGGAAATGCAAGGTATGACCCAGTAACCCAAACAGGCTTTTTTGTTTTGTCTGAAGTGACTTTTCCCTTTTCTCTTAGATAACCTTTTAATCCTTTTGTGCTGGCAATTCCCAGGGCATCCATTGCCAGCAACAGTCTTCATGCCAGGAACATACAATGCCCACGCTCCTAACACGTGAGTGTTTACTCCCTCAGTGCACCTCTAAAGAGAACAGCAGGTAGGAATTCAGAACATACGCACACTTGTGCATGCACACATGGGAACAGACCAGCACTCACACAGGCACATGCTTTTAACGCCTTTTCAGTGTACTGGAAACCCACCGTATCCCCCTGCCTGGATGGGTGTTTTTGGAGAAGCACAAGTATACAGACTAAAATCCTCCGTCTGGAAGCCAGCCCGGTTTAATGAGGGCTCAGATGCACTGCGGTGAATTTTTGGCAATGACCGAGCCAGAAGCTCAATGGAGGCAAGAATCTAAAAGAAGCAGAAAACAAGAGAAGATCAAACCTGGTGCTGTAGAGTGACAACAGCACCCCAAAGCCAAAGGCAGAACACTGAAGAGTTACAAACAATGAGTGACTCAAGGTCAATTAAGCCACCACTTTTTAACAGTTTAACATTTTGCATTCAAGTTTTTGTTATACTTCCTGGGGAGGCTGAAAAAAACATCTATGGAGAAATTGCATCACTTTTTCCCTTAAGGAATATACTGTCTCTTCTTCACTGAGTCTGATGAAGGTGACAATATTATTTTTTATTACCTCCTCGTTTATGCACCAGCATCAATGATGTCACCGGGAACGAACATAGCTTTGGAAAAGAATTTGATTCAAACCACTACTGTAAAGCCTGCAGAGGGAACTCACCTTTTTATATTTTTTAAGTGTTGAACTCATGTACTTAAAAAAAAAATACAGCCAAAAATGTTTAGAATCCAAAGTTATTTTCACTGATAGAGGGATTGGCAGGTCAAGTTTTGGAATTCCCCTTTATAGTGTTTTGGGGGTATAAAAATTTCAGAGAATATATAATAAGTACTAAAACTGAGAAGTTAATGCAGCATCCACTTGCTGTGTGAATGTGCCTTCTTTGCACTTTGCTAACTACACACGCCAACTATGTGCTAAACTTTACAATCTTACTTAGGCTACATCCTCACTACAGGGGGGGGGGGGGGGGTTCGTCGATTTAAGATACGCAAATTCAGCTACGCAAATAGCGTAGCTGAATTCGACGTATCCGAGCCGACTTACCCCGCTGTGAGGACGGCGGCAAATCGACCTCCGTGGCTCCATCGACGGCGCTTACTCCTACCTGCGCTGGTGGAGTACAAGCGTCGATTCGGGGATCGATTGTCGCGTCGAGACACGATAATTCAATCCCCAAGAGATCGATTTCTACCCGCCGATTCAGGCAGGTAGTGAAGACGTAGCCTTAGTCCGATCTTCAGCTGGAACTCATGTCCCAGTTTAAAGGGAGAACCTTGAATCAGTCAGTAAGTACATACTATAGCTGCGTTTCTTAGACCGGGGTTTCTTAACGCATGAGTTGTTACTCAAAACTGGGTTGAACAATGTATCAAAGGGTCATGTGGGAGGCCAGAGGGAAAGGAGGATGTTACAGAGCCCACCTCACACTCACCCCACAGCAGCGGCTCCTGTGGCTCTGGTCCTGTGGGGTGGCTAGGGTTGGCTCCCCGTTCTGGGCTTTGTGACCTGGAGCATGGAGTCACAGTGATGATCAGGTTTAGCCCAGCCACCCTTCCATCCTGATGACAGGGAAAGAGCCAGGCCAAATTTGAGTGAGTGGTTCTGTGTCTCTATGCATCAAGTCACAGTGCCACTCTCACAAATTCGGCCTGGCCAGATCCCCATCAGGGCTCAACCCTGGAGATCGCAATACCCAGAGCAGGGAGCCATGCCCAACCAGCTTGTGAGACAGGAGTCATCACTATGGTATACACAATGCATTTATTTAGTACTTATGATATTAATGTGTATATTATATTACTCCTGGGGGATTCTGCGCCAAAAAATTAAAAATTCTGCACACAATATTTTAAAATTCTGCATAACACAATATAATCCCACCAGTTTCAATTATATTTGGTCATTTATTTCAAAATACCTGTCAGCAAGTATGTCTGTAACAATACAGACAACAAAAAAGATTCAGGGCATGTTTTTTGACAAACAGATTCCTTACTAGGCATATTAATACAGAACTCTGAGTAATAATTCATTTAAACTACAGAACAGAACCGTATTTCCCACACCCCTCAGAAGCAGTGCAAAGGCTTGGGAGAGTCAGGGGTAACGGGGGAGCTGAGGGAGAGGGAAGTAATTGCTGGGAAGAAGTCTGGGTATGAACTTGAAGGGTTGTTGGGTATGGGTGGGAAAAGTATGGAAGAGAGAGGAGGGACTGTTAGGGAGCGTCCCCGTCCCCATGCAGACCCTCACTCAGGGGTTGGCAACCTTTCAAAGAAGAGCCATTTTTTTGTTTTTGTCTTTGACCAAAATATTTCAAAAGCCGCATCACACGCAAGACTACTTATAGAGTTAAAATTTATCAACTAATAATAATTGAACATATTAAAGTTATTACTACTCACCAATACTTTTAATGCAAATAGAATCTAGGGGCTTCAGCGAGGACTGTACCAGACTGCCCACAGCCTGGGTATGTAGCTGTGGTGTTAAACCATGCTGGGTCCATGCTGTTGCATCTTCAGTGATATACTTAGCTAGGGTAGCTAGATTAAAGCTAGCAGAGCTGCAATCACGCTTCTGATTGCAATGTCGGCACACCCCCTGCATTTGTACAGCACCCCTAGCACAATGAGGACCTGATCTCAGTTGGGGCCTACAGATGTTACTGACATACAACTAAGTTTGGACCCATCTCTCCTGCAAACACTTGCATTCAGATTTGGGTTTGTTAAAATGCATTTGCTACAGAGCCTGCAGTGACGTGACAGTCCCTCAAGTGAGGCTCTGAATAAGGCCAGTATCCTGGCAGGGGGTCACAGTAATGCAATGTCACTGTACAATATGTGTGCTCCCTGGGGGCTGAGTGGTCTCTGCCCTTCTGAACCACGGAGTGCCAGGAGCATTGCATACCCGAGACGACACAATAACTACACCTGTGCTGTGGTGGATTATGTGCTTATGAGAACCTCACCCTGGCTTTGTATCAGACTCCGAATCCCCCTCATGCAAACCTCCTACCTCTTCTGCTGGGTGCCAGTCTTCCTTGATAACAAAGCAGGGGATTGGGGTGAAGGAGTGGGTGCAGGGTCTGGGAGGGAGTTTGGGTGCAGGAGGGGGTTCTGACC
>NW_020664598.1:13211064-13324226 GCF_002925995.2 Terrapene triunguis
TTTGGGTGCAGGAGGGGGTTCTGACCTGGGGCAGGGGGTTGGGGTGCGGGAGGGGTGTGAGGTGCAGGCTCTGGCTGGGTGGCGCTTACCACAGGCCGCTCCCAGCCTACAGCGCAGCAGCGCTCAGCAGGCTGCCTGCCTGCCCTGGCCCCTCAACACTCCCAGAAGCGGCTGGCTGCTGGCACATCTCTGCGTGCCCCTGGCAGGGGGGAGGCGGCTCTGCGTGCTGCCCCCACCCCCAGCACCGTACTCACAGCTCCCATTGGCCAGGAACCAGCCAATGGGAGTTGCAGGGGTGGTGCTTGCGGGCAGCACACAGAGACCCGCTGCCCCCTCCCCACAAGGGGCACGCAGAGACGTGCCAGCAGCCAGCCACTTTCGGGAGCGGCGTGGGGCCAGGAGAGGCAGGCAGGTTGCCTGCTGAACCCTGCTGCACTGCCAGCCGGGAGCTGCCTGTGGTAAGTGCCTTCCGGCCAGAGCCTGCACCTCGCATCCCCTCAAAAAACGGCTGCCCGCAAGGGGGCAGCCAAAGAACCTCATGTGGCTCCGTAGCCACAAGTTGCCAACCCCTGCCCTAGCCTCTCCCATACAGTCAGGCACATCTGCTCCTGTCCCAATGTGTCTCTGTGCCCCCACTCAGCCATCCCCCTTCCCCCTGTAGCTCTGCACCCCTTCCCCTTCTGCCCATATGTCCTTGCACCAGTTCAGCCAGCCCCCTCCCCCCATCTCCATGTGTCCCTGCGCCCCCTGTGGCCCTGCACCTCCCTTCCTCTTATGGCCCTGCACCTTCACTCCCATTCAGCCTCTTCCCCAGTCTGTCCTCCCCCACGAGCACTTGTCTGTGACCCCCCCAGCAACCCCACACTGTCTGTCATCCCATATCTCCTGACCTGGCCTGACAGGCGCTGTGAAGAAGGCATTGCAGGCTCTTTCTCTTCCCTATTATAGCTAGAGCTTACCAGGAGCAGCTGCTGTGTTCTAGCGCCACAGAGCCCTCTGGTGAGCAGAAGGCGGAACTGCAGCAACTTTTCAGCAGAAGCTATTTTCTGCACACACAAAAAATATGCACGGCACATGAAATATGCACATGCGCAATGGCGCAGAATTCCTCCAGGAGTAATATATTGTGGGTAAGAAATATTTCATAAGCCAGATGTTTTTAGCACCAATGCTATTTACTGGGTCACGGCAGGCCATCTAAGTTTACAAATGGGTCCTGAGCCCAATAATAGATGAGAACCATCAGACTACTTTTTACCTGCCACCTCAATCCAAAATGGGAACATTTTTTACCTGTGGAAAGAGGGGTCGCTCATCTCTTTTCTTCTTCAAGCACTCTGCCATTAGCCTCTTCATGGCTTTTGGACAGTTACTTCGCACTTTACTGAGATCTGGAGACAGGTATCCTCGTCCCACCATAAAAATGATCTTTTTAAAGAAAAAGGGAAAGGGAAAATTCATAAAACAAAACCATGTAACAAATTGGAAAGAATTACACATATTTAACTGTCAATATTCCAGCAGTAGTTCTCTGCACATATGTAGAAGTATCTGGCATAGTACATTCCACATCATTTGAGACGAATGACTTTGCTGATATACTTCATAAATCATTTCAGTAGAAAAGGAGTTATGCTCTTTTTTCCATTCCCCTTTTAAAAAGGAACTAAGGGGGAAACCATAAATGCTAGTAGACAATACTATTTGCAGGAATGTATATAAGGAACAATTCTTGAACACCGAAAGAGGTTATAATAAAAAGACTAAATGGCTCTGTTGCAGGACTAAAGGATAAATATTGTGTGCCATTTAATGATTTTGCGCTATTTTATCCAGAAGTCAGTGGCAAATTCACACCTTAGGACAATTAAAGAAACATATGGCACCATACTTTTCCATCAGAAATTCTCCTGATTCTCTTCTGACTACTTTTTCTTAACATATTGGGAAAGGAGAGATTGCCTCTCTTCTACTGAGCCAGAGTGCTATAGGTCTGCTTTGTTTGGAAATAGATCTTGCATTTTCAATACCAATTTATTGAACAGGGAAGGCCTGCATTCCAGAAAGGACTAAAACTGAAGCACACAACTCCAACTCAATAAATATCTAGTGGGAAGGCAAAGTGAATTCTGGTGCATCTTCTTTTAGAAATATGAAGCAGACACTATTATGTAAAGCAAAGGTCAAATATAATGGAGCTTGAACATTCCATTGATACTAAAAACCTCTTCAAACTAGTCAAAGATCTATTCATGCTGTAACAGACAAACACGACCTTTGCTGAATAACTACCCAGATGGATCCAGCAGGCGTGTTGTGACTTCACATTTAAAGAAATGTAATTATTTTATGTCTTGTATGGGAGGCAAAGCAAGTTACATATGGAGGCTGCTTAAGTTAACATATTCTACTGCTCCTTCTTTAAACTTTGGACCCAAAGAGCTTCTGCCCTCCCTTTAGGAGATAGCCTGAAGCTCCCACACAACATCTTTGGAAACTCACAAGCACCAACTAAGTATCCAATGTAAAAACTTGTCTAGTCTACCCCTTGCTTCTGCTCCAAAGAGGCAGACTTTTTGCCATCCAGGAGACAGCATTCTTTAGACTACAGTAAATATTTAACACTGAAATTATTGATAATTTGTTTTTGTTTGCTGATTTCAATATTACGGGTTTAATTAACATTGAGGACTTTATTTTTTTTTAAAAATCTTTACGAGTAGGGGAACATCACAAGAACAGTAGTCCTAATCTAAGGCCTGCATAATCTATAAACAGGCATGCCAGAGTTCAATTACATCACAGAGCCAATAAGGAGTGACATAGATTTTGCCCACTGTCAAACTTGGACTTAACTTTTCATGTCATAGCTAAACTGTTTGTTTTCTTCGTGGCCTAAAACTGTCAAAACATACAGCGCCCTGTTTACATCCTTTTCAGTCAATGGACCGAGGAAGATAAACTCAAGGCATTTCACTGCATTTTACACATCAGCTGCACCTGTGGTTTAAAATTTGTTTCAGAAAACAACAGTCAGCATCCATGTCATCTATCACCAGGCAGACAAAACTGATTCATGAGTCAGAGCTGTCAAAAAATTAAAATGAAACAGGGCCAAGTACAACTTGTAAGTGGTAACAGCCTGCTGGCTGGGAATGTCGGCATTTTCCCCTCCTTTAAAAGATGTAAAATGCAGAAACAAGAAAGCGAATGAGTCACTCAAGATCTGATGAATTGTGAAGCATTCTGACATATATGGAAGCAGCCTGTCACAGGGCGCCTCTGTCACTATCTGGTGAACCTCACTGCCTGGCCCGTTCAGTTGATTTCTCAGTCACAAACACACACCAGGCTGTTTATCTTTCACCAAAGTGTGTATTCATTCCCCTCTTACATAACAACAGCATGCAATGCAGGCTTATAGCAAGGGTAGGCTTCCCTGCAGCCCTCACTCCCCAGCCCAGGGTCACCCTCTGAGCCCCTCTCAGGCTGCCCCTTGCAGACTGTTTCCTCCCCTTATATTCTCCCCAATTACCTTGTTAACCCAGTGATTGTCACCCAGATGCTCACAGTCCCTCATCAGAAAGTGTGTAATTGCCTTCAGCCTTCTCCAGGCTGCAGCAATGTCAGTGATCAGGGTGCTGCTGATAGCACCCTGTCACACAGCCATATACAATTAAGTTCTGTGGATGAACATTGCTATGGCTGCATTTCTCAATATTGACACTACAAGAACAGGTATGGAGACACAAAGAATGTAACAAATGGTATCACCCAGACCTTAGACAGTTTTCACTAAAGGCCATGACACATACACACACATCCAATGTCCACATTAAACTGAAAAATTATGAAACAAGTAAGGTCTCTGAACATTGTTACATGGAGGCATATTATGTTCCCTCAACACTGCGTGACTTACTGATTAGTTGGTCACAATTAAGTAATCTTCTTCCAGGATATGCACACTTTGGAAAGCCATGTGTTTCACTAAGCTGACCTTGGGAGCTGCTTGAAATCCTGAATTTCAATTAACTAATGTATGCACTTTTCAATGTATGAGCTGAATACAGGACACAATCTGTTGGCCTCCTCAGTTCTTTTCCTGAACATTTCTCAAGCCTATGTTAATTTGAAGTAATCAGGAAGGAGGAAGGTGGATAAATGTGAATATACGGAAGATCACCTGCTTTTTGCAGATCATTAAAACGAAATTAGATTACCATAAATAACAAGTTCTCTCTTTAAGCAGATTCCTGCCACACAGTTTTCAGAATTTGAAACTTGCAGTAAGAAAAACAGAAAAGAATTAAAAGAAGTGTGAGAATGATGCTAGGTGGTCAAAATGAGTCTACACTGAGAAGGGACAGCTGAAAAACATTAGCTTGTTCATTTCACATGCCTAAATTATTCTACATTGCAGTTAACACCTACAACAGACTAGTGAGGCAGTGCAATCAAAACCTCCCCAAACCCATGCTCTCTTTACCTGGTCCCTGTTGTTGATGTTCGAGTATGGTAACTGCCCAGTCATCAGCTCATAAAGAACAATCCCAAATGCATATACATCTGATTGAAAGCTATAAGGGTTTTTATCTTGCATCCTGATTACTTCTGGTGCCTGTAAAAGGAAAGAGGATTATTCTGCATTTTACCACCTCAGGCTGCCATCTCACACACCAAATATGAAACTTTTGCTTTAAAAAAAGAACAAACAAGCAGTGAAACAACAGCAAGTGAGGTGCCATGCAAATGCAGTCTTTCCGTTTTAGGCTCCAACTGCTCAATAGGAAAACACATAGGCTTCCATGCTCTCTCTCTCTCCTCCGTACTGATTACCCAATTTCTCTCAGTTAGTTGCTGTACCAGAGGTATTTGTTAAAATCTTGTAACTTTGGAAACATGTACTTGGATTTGTTCAGGTCCACTGCTGAAAACAGATGCTCTAGAACCAGGGCCGTCCCTAAGGTGGGTGCGGGACTCAGGACAAATCAGCCAGTATAGGCCCCTCTTAATATTTTACATACAGGTGAAATCTGGTGTGGGGAACAGACACCAGTGCTTGGGGGGTGAGGGAAGATGGAGAGTCACATGGTGGCACCTGTGCTAGGGGCCAGGGGGCCCCCTTGTGCTAGGGGCTCCCAGAAAAGAGAGGGGTCTGGGGCGGAAGGGCAATGGATGGGGTCAGCCTGGCCCTGGCGTGTTCTGGCGGCGCTAGGACACTGAAGGCCAGTGCAGCAGTGGGCGAGCAAGAAAAAGAAATGCAACGCGTGCTTCCCGCCAGTGAGTACAGGCCCGACCCCCGCTGCCGGCACCAGGCCCCCGCTAGACTCCCAGGCCAACCTGGTCCCCTGAACCTGTAATCCCACCCCCCTGGGCTGCCCTGGCCCCCCAGGCACCCCTAACCCTCCCCCCCCCCCGGGGCCGGCCTAGCGCCCCCCTGCATGACACGCACACTGAAGCATGGGGCCTGGAGCTGTTGCCCTGATTCGCCATATCCAAGGGATGGCTCTGTCCAGAACTGCTGGGGCTACAGCATTAATATGGTGGATCTGAACATGAATTTCTAAATCCATTGGCTATCAAACTGAGTGAGTTCATTACTGCACTATGACAGGCCAACTGACACTTTACAGACTCAGAAGCAATTCTGAAACTGGAATTACAACAGTGCTAAAACAACCCTGACCGCCATCAAAGTTTTAAGGTGTGGATGGAGGGTAAAGCTGGGCTAAACAAAACTAAATAAGTTTCTTCTGAAGAGGTAATCAATCTGGATAATCTTTATGATAGTTTCTTCATATCAGCTACACTTGAATATATCAAACTTAAAAGCAAATTATTTTTAAACAAACGTGAGAACATTTCAGATTTTGCTGATTTTTTGAAAATATTTTTAAAGAAGAATTACAAGTATTAATTTAGTTGATCTTGACCATGTCAGCTTAAGTCAGATTCTATACGTCTGCGTGCTTGAGGGGTGGTGTTTGGAGACCTTTGGTCAAAATGAAAACCTTTTGAAAGAATAGGAGCTGATGTTTCAAAGGCCATCTACAGCCAAATAATTTGAAAGGACTACACCATTCCCCTTTACTTACCATCCATAGAATGGACCCAGACAATTGTTCAAACTGATGGGATCCACTCCATCGTGATTTCACTGTGGCTAGACCAAAATCACCTATTTTTACAGTAAGGTCTTCATGAAGGAATATATCTATGGAGGAAATGTAAAGGAAAAGAAGCACTGACCCTACAGATTCCTATCAAGCATGAACACATTACATGACCCTCTGCCTGCAGTGTTAGGTGTACCAGTTTGTAGCATCCATACAAAGTATAATTTTCAAGTGATCAGTTCTCGCATAGGCCTAGATTCCAAATAGCCAGCACCTGTGAAGTCCTATCCTCTAAAGCAGCTCCCATTGGCCGGGAACGGCGAACCATGGCCACTGGGAGCTGCGAGTGGCCATACCTGCGGATGCTCAGGTAAACAAAGCATCTCACAGCCCGCCAGGGGCTTACCCTGAACAAGCTGCGAACCAAGTTTGGGAACCCCTGCTCTAAAGATAGCTATAATGGTTAGATTAGTACTAAGCAGACTATGGACCAGATGATCACATTACAATGTCAAATCCTTAAAGGGCTGCTGGAAACAGCAGATATAGTGGAAGTCTGTGAGTGAGTTGTCAGGATCCTTCCATGTTCACAAGATGAATGGTTATCTGAAGTGAATGCTGATACTTCAACAAAACTTGCTTTCCCTTTGTGAACGTATTATAAAGCACAATGAGTATTTCTTTTCTGCTCTTGGTACTATTACCCCATTCCCGCCCAAATGTCAACTCTCCTCTAACATTTCTGAAAAGAATCACTTGTGAGCTGTTTTTCACTTTGGGAAGTTCATTTCTGGCACAAGAAAGAGGCTTCATGTCATGTTCCAAGGTCACATCTTTAGGAAAGGATACTATTACTCTTGAGGTCTCTGTGGATGATTGACTTGGCGTGCAAGTAACTGAAAAGAAACAAAGAATGTTTTGGGATGGATGGGCTAAAGGATGTTTCATTCATCAACAGTTCAACGTACACTCTCTATTCTAGTGAAGCAACAAACAGTTTACATATTAAAAATGCACAGAGTCAAAGTAGTAAATCTTCAGTTACCCTTGATAGTCCTATCAAACCAGGAGCAGTTTTGCAGAAAGAATTAGATTTCTAGTGTCAAATCTGGCATTGCTGAAGAATAACATAACCAGCTGTGCTGCAGAAACCTTGTTTTTTATTTGTGTTTAACTCAACATTCGAAGCCAGCATCGAGGAATTTCAACCAAAGCTTTTGAAATGACCTTCTGTGTTGAACAGCTCCACCTTCCAGCCTTCTTTATGGTGATCCCCAGACACCAAGTCTTGACTGAAAATACCACTGTATTCAGCATAGCATCTTATCTACTGGAACTATTATTAACTTTAGTCACTTTGATAATTTTTCAGAGGGCGAATCTTGACCTTACTAGTATTTTAATTTGTTGAAGTACAGAATATGGGTCCAATAAACACTTATTTACACAAATTGTCCTATTGACTTCAGTGGGACAACCCATGTGAGTTAGGATTACTCACACAGTCCTTGCAGGATCACCTGAGCTCTTTAAGGTTGATATGAATAGCTGTATTATTCAAATACTGAATTCTAGTATTTAAATTAGAAACTCAAATATCTGTATCAGAATTGGAGGTTGACATGTTTAAGTTAACAGTAAAGAAACTGATCCTGAATGCTGATGAGGTAATCTGCCTTCTCTGGTATATTGCAGAGTTCTGTTTCATTGCGCATTCGGAGTGATTATTTTATTTCTATTTTATTTTTTATTGTAAGGTGCTAGATGCCTGGGGATGGGGATCCTACAATGTGTAAAACTGTATAAATTACTAGAAGGCAAGTAGAGATTGCAAAATGCCAAATGCAGATCCCATATTTACAACTGTTGTACATAAATCAACACAAGTGTTTCACTGAATGTATGAAATATGATTGTATTCTAAACTACAAACAACAGCACACATATGAATTATCAGAGTAATCAACAGATTACAGCCCTAAAGTTATTGTTTTATTGCTATTTTAGGATTTTTAGGTAAAATCTCAGTGTTAATAAGCCTCAGGTTAAAGATCATGATGACTACTGATTTGGTCCTTTGCTTTAAACCTAACACTATATCTCAGAGCTCATAATTAAACCTTGGCATCCCATCTTTTTGATAAATATTCTTCCTTCAGTCTTGAAACTCTATGTTTTATATTAGAATTGATCATCCACTGTAATAGAAGTGTTGGCAATAGCTAAAGGATTTGCAGGATTTGGTTTTTAATCAAATACTCTGGATACAGATTTTCAGATTTCTGCAAATTTACTGTTTCACTCTTCTTAACATGAGAACTACAGGGGCTTTGATAAACAGACTGACTAGACTAAAGTTAGACATACTAAAGTTTATCTAATTACCTTTAATTTTTGTTAAGTACCTTTATTTCCTGCTGAAATATTACTTCTTGGAACAATATTCCTTGTTGAGTAATATATCTCCATGCTTCTAACAGTAGTACAGTAGAAGGCCTATTTTACTCTTTTCTTCAGCAGCAATAACTCAGTACTGTCATAAAATGATGTGATATATCAGGATAGGACTCTGGCCGTGGCACATAGATATTAACTTCATTTTGCACTTCAAGTGCAGAGCAAAAGAAAAAGAAGAATTCAATATTATCTCGAAGTTCATTTGCAAACAAGTGATGCAATACTTACTCCATGCCTTGTGCAGTCTGTCGTGCAATATCAATGAGTTTGATCATCTCAAATTTGGTCTCAATGATATGCAAATGGTGATACAAACTGGAACCCTCGCACCACTGTGTAACAATAGCCAACTGTGGCTTTGTTGAATAACCCATGAAAAGAAGGATATTCACATGTCGGGTTTTCCTGTAGAAGAAAATTTTCACTGGAAATCAATGAAAGCACTAATGGAAATTTCACAATCCAGATGATGTGACTGCCTTTAGATGTACTAATATACAAATGCAGGTTTCATCAAGGAAATATCACAGCCTGGGTGTGTGCAGTATTCTAAACTTCTTTCACTATATGGAAGGATTTAAACACTTCTGATGCCAGGTCAAGAATTGCTCACTGTTCAAATTTATCTTTAGAAAGGAAAAACTAGGAATAGGTCCAAAATATTTCTGAAAAATGCTAATTATTTCTGCTTCTGAATATTATGATAAAGGGAATAAAGTGCAGTGTTCTGAATAGAATACCCAAGAGTTATAACTCCTGAAGCTATGTAAATGCATATTGATTATCTAGTGTCATCAAAAAGATAATTTACACAGTCTTACCTGAGCACGCCTACTTCATTCTTGAAGGCCTGTAATTGCTGAGGCGTGGGTGCTGTAACATTCAACATTTTCACTGCCACGTCACCTTAAAAATAGCCATTTAATAAACAAAATTAAGATGTATATAGTATACACAGATCACTCAATGAGGAAATGCAACATAGATCATAACACACATACACATACTTTTGGAAATCTTTATTCAATAAGAGATAGACACCTCAGGCTCATGAGTAATTAGGATTCATCTTTAGTGTGATAATTACTTTACTCGCTAAAATTAGCAAGATATCTGTTTCTTAACTTGTTGAAGTTCCAATATCACACATTTGATCTACTGCTTTGTTTAAATGAAAAATTAAATAAAAAGACACCCAGACAACTTCCTCTATGAAGCTTGGTAACAGTACTTTACCACAATGATTACATACCATGCCATTTTCCCTTGTAGACTGTTCCAAATGATCCAGATCCTATCCTTTGTCCGACTGTAATCTGCCCATCTGGTATCTCCCAATCATCACTTGAGTCCCGTCGACCAAGGGTTTTCTTTGAAAAGAAATGCAACTGTAGTAATCTTCATTAAAACAGGTTTTTTCCCAGCTAAAGGCTACTTGGGTATCTTTCTAAACCTGAAGCCTTAATAGGTCATTTATCATTAGGCAAAATTTATTTTCATTTGATTTCCAGAGTAAGTACTTAGTAATATTTTATTTATAATTTAATCTTTACTCTTAAGTGTTTGTGATTTTTTTTGAAGATGAGCACATACTGTACCTCTATACTCTGGCACAGAGATGCACTAAATAATTTCCTATCATGGAGGCATTCATCACTGAGTCAGATTTTTGGTAGTTGTCACTAGTAAAATTGAGATGATATTAATAAACCAAAAAACTCATGACTAGGTTGGAATTTGAAAGACAAATAATGGTTAAATTGTGAATTTTTAAAACCCAGTAACTTTCAGGGGATTAGGCTAAATGTAGAATCAGGAAGCTAAAATGTGTGAGATGTAAGAACATTTTAAAAGTTTTTCTCTTAGGGAGATCAGCACCACACTATGAAGTATATAGAATCTTTTGGATGCCACCTAGAAAACCTGTATATACTCAGTGATTTACAACTGATTCATACATCTGTCCAAGTAGCCTAATGTTGTCCTGTTATCTTATTTATTGGCGTAACGTATATGATAGCAAATATCAGTAACTCCAGAATAATTCTAGATGGCTTTGATAAAGGAATAAGGATGCCTAATACAAAAGCAGTAATACATAGTTGATCTGCCCCTTACCATTCTATTCCTGTCTTCTGAGGATGAGGATGACTTCCTCTCTCGTTGTGGTCCGGGGGACTTCTGTAAAGCTTTCACACTGGTAAGGGACCCAGGCAAGGAGGCAGGTGGGGTGGCAGACAAACCGGTGGTTGAACCTAAATTGGAGATTAGATAAATGGAAGAACTTTCATGTAAATTTTTTTTTATAAAGAGAGTATATATATTAATTTATTGTAAAAAATATTAAGTGAAGGAATTGTGTTTAAGATGCAATATCTCCAAACACAAATGTAAATGTTAAGAGTACGGAAACGTGCACTTAGGAATACTGTATTAATATCTGATTAGTACTGAAGTCTTACTCAGAAAGCAGGAAAGACCAAAATTTAATCTACAGCAAACATCCCTGTATGCCCAAGAGTCTTCAATGCCTTGTTACTGATTTATTAAAAGGAGAGTCTCTTTGAACAACAAAAACACCACTACACATTATTTTTGATATATCCAGTTTCTTTGATAACAAAAATAAAAATGTAATACTTTAGTTAACAGAGCCAGCTTCCCAGACTTGCTGTTGCCAACTTTTTAGGGCCCTGACAATTGCAGGGATGCAACAAATTGGGATTAAAATGGATTGACTATAAAAACTAGGGATGTTTTCCAGTTGAGTCCTCAAGTGCCATCTCAAAAACATTTGGCTGTTTCAAAGCTAGCTGCTAGCAGAGAGCAATTATTTCAAAGTAGCATACTAGAGTGCACTGCGGATTCAAAAGAACAAGTACTTTAGTTAGCTGCTTGAGTTTTATTCCATTAAATACAAAAAGAGCAGTCCATCTGCCTAGCATACAGTGTATGTAAACAAAGCTACACAGAAAAATGTCACTAATAACAGGGATTGCATTTCAGAGCTTCAATGCCTGTTTATACAGAACACTTCAAACTAGATACTGCTTTCTAAAATAGCCTATAATTATTAGTAGCGAGGTTAAACTGACACTCCCAACACGAGGGACATAAAGCAGGGCCACTTTTTAGTTAAGTTTGTGCTGCTCTGCTAATCATTACATGTCACCATGCAAGACCTCCAGTATTTCACAGATGTTTTCTATTGCAGTGGTGCTTGAGGAATTGGTACAAGCCACTTATTTTTCCTTCCTCTAATTCATGCAGCAGCTCCATTCTTGTTAGAAAGGAGACTTCTACTGAAGCAGTATTAAAATCCCAATTAATAACTGCTGCACTAGAGCTCAATGGTTCCTACTTTTCAGGATATACCAGCCTGCCAGACTGAGACCACGGCTGCTACTGCCCTTTCAATTAGGTTTGATCCCATTGCTCCAAAACCCAGCGTTGAAAAGGGGAGGCAGACAAAAGGGATACGCAGGCCATCACGAAAACTCATCATAAAGGTTAGGAAGGAGTAGCTAGAATATTATCATAAAGGTGTGAAGCACTAGTACTGATAAATGTGCCAGATGTCTTACCTAAGCAGACTTGTACCAATAGTTGGAAACCACTGATTTTGTAAGGGTGGGGTTTTATTTTTAAAATCTAACACCTTAGTATTTCCTCCTTTTTATACTAATATCGTAGTAGCTAGGCTTTTTGTGTTAATTTTACCATGTTTCTGAATTACAAACATTTCAACTTAACTGTCTGACATTTAAAGGACAGATGCAATTTTCCTACAACCTTATTAGATTATAGATTTTAGCTGTAATGTCAAAGTTCAACAAGAATGGTTTTTTCCTTAGAGGTAGGTCTTGTACTCAACTTTAAACACAAGATACAAAAATAGCAACACAATACTCAGCCTTCCATGAGAATATGATTACAGCACAAAGTTAGAACTGCTTTAGTTAATCTATTTGTAAGTAACCTAGAAGCCTTGTTTTTCCAGTAATTATAGTTTGACTACTTCGGCTTCTGTTGGACTGAAACTTGTACAGCAAGCCATCAGCCTGCAATCTGAAGATATATTTTATGCACTATATTTAATTAATTCTGATTTGTTTAGTCATGTCTGTTAGATGAAAACTGAACAGCAAATGCCTCTCTTCAAAAAGATCATTGGAACAATTTTCCAAGAGTTTAGTCCATAAAGTGAATTGCTCTTAGTATCCTGAAACAAAAATCTTTGAAACAGCCAGGATAGTAGTATTTGAAAAACATATACAGTATGCACTGGACTATCCATTACTATCTATCTATCTATCTATATATACACACACACACACTAATATTCTAGGCTATTGTTTAATACTTGGTATCTTTAGTATATGAAATCCTACTGAGTACTCTGGGATTTTGTACAAAACAACAACAGATCTATTGACGGCCTCATGCCTGAGAGATCCTTAGGCCTGATAAGAAATCAAAATGATGATCTTGTTTAGTAATTTTAGTACACAAACAAGTATTTACTTTACTGGGACTATGCAGAGAACTGCAATAACTGCACTAGTGTCTGATCTGATCCAACTTATCTAGATCCCCAACTTGATGTCAGTGCAACTCTCTGAAAACATATGAATCATAGCAAGTTGACACTTACGTGATCTCCAAAAGCCTAAGACCTAACAAAATATCAAGGGAAATGTTTGCAATTTGCATTTTATTTCTTACAGTACTTTTAAAAAACAGAGAATGTTAAATATAGAAAACTCTTAGAACATTAAATTGACAGTCAAGGAAATTCAAAGTTAAGGATGTCACTATGTCCTTGGCCTCATTCCACTGCAATCTGAGATCCCTGCAATAAGCAAGCTATATTAGGGACAGTATGGAAACCTTAACTCTGAAATTCCTTGCTTTAGAACCTTTAAGTCAGATTTAACATACAATAGTTGCATATGTATAAAGGTGGACGTGAATATGTGTGAAAAGCACATTCAAAGCATTCCAGCCAGGCCAAGCAAAAAATTGAGGTGTTTTGGTAAACTCACACACTTACATACACACGGTGTGAGGGTGAGGCACAAACAGCATCTGTAGTGTTACTTATTTTGTTTGGGGTGAAAACGAGAAAGAAGAGCCCAACTACCTCTGAACACTGGGCCAGGCTCAAAATCAAACACTATTTCACTGGGGACAGAATGTAGGAGGGGACTGGGAGTCCGGGATTGGTATTTCCGAAGACAGCGCATCAGCTGGTTCAAAGGGGCTGTTAGAGAGAAAGAGACGGGCAGGCAGAGACAGGAAGACAGACACACAGAAGAAATGAAAGAAGTCATGGGAAATAACTAGGAGGCTTTGACTCCTATTCATAGATTGCTTCTGGATTTTGAAGGGAAAAAAACATCTCCAATTATTAAAAACATGCTTTCAAGAATGGGAATAGCCAATTGTTCTCAGATGCCAAGCAGACAACTTATGACCAAAGTTAAAACTGACATGATAGTATGACATTTAAATGCTGGACATAATGGGCAAAACTTGTTGAAAGCCACAGCTACCAAGACATACAAGATAGTTAAAATTGGCAAATTCTTTATAAGTAGGTTCATGGATTTAAGGAGGGGGGAAAAAGGGGTGGTACTAGAGCCAGTATAAGGAATCATAGCTCCTGAAAACACAAAGCAGTAGCCAGCTACCACCTTACTAGTTAACAGATACAGATGGCAAAACCAAAGTCAGCTGTAGCTTAAGGTATAAGACCCTAGCCACTGAGCTAGAGAGATCAGGCT
This sequence comes from Terrapene triunguis, assembly GCF_002925995.2. Lineage (NCBI taxonomy): Eukaryota > Metazoa > Chordata > Testudines > Emydidae > Terrapene > Terrapene triunguis. Next base: position 13,225,427 of record NW_020664598.1, read on the forward strand.
AACTCAAGACTTTGCTGAGGGGTGAAGCAAGTCATAGTTAATAGGAAATATCAGGCCTGTTCATTATTTGGAGCAGGGTGAGTGGTCACATACATCTCCTCTTTATTAAGAGTCAGCTATGTCATCTCAAGTGACTAAGTACAGCAAAGGAGACATTTTCACAAGACCTTGACAGCCAGTGCTTAGGGTTCTTCCTAGGGAAAGCAGACTTCACAGTAGTGATTGTGGGCTCATGTGTGACACGTGAAGAAAAATGGTAATTCTGTCTTTTTTCACTAATTTTGCCTTAGCTAAGAGTTAAGGCTGTCTACAACAGTGCTGTTGAAAGGCATACAAGAGATCAGGCTTTAATAGTCATAATTACTTGTTTCCCAGGTTAACAAAGGCATGCAGTACAGCAAAGCAGCAGCTTCAGCTGGGGAGAGGGGAAGAAGGAGCTCAAGTATCTAATGCCATTTACAAGACACAGCAGTTTATATGGCCAGGTTCACAAAACATGTTGACAGACTTCAAAGGAAGTCCCTGATGACTCCTTAGGTGGAAGGGTCCTGGCTGGCATAAAGGGCTTTGAGAATGGGATTGGAGGTTAAGTATATGTTGGGGAGAATCCTCAAGGCTCCATCAGGAACAGAGGGGATTCCCCTTTAGAAATACAATTATTTTAAAATTAAAAAACACTGGCTACCATTTCACAGCCTTTCCTCCTTCCCTCTCCCCCACTCCTAGAATGACTGAAACCCTGATCAGACAGATGCTAAAGATCATGGACAAACAAATGTAAATACATTTCATTGCTCTCTTCACATTTCTCTCTGTGTCTGTGTTTGGAGGAATGAAGTAGTACAAAGGGGAGGGACTAAGGCAATCATGTAATTACATTTAGTAAGAGAAGATAGTTCTAAGACTACTTACCTCCCTCTCCTCGTAACCCCTGGTCTCTAATCAAGTCCTACAAACAAAAGCACAAGTGTATGTATCTGGTTCATATATTATTATTTGTATCACTGTATTGCCTAAAAGGCCCCATCAGGATTGAAGCTCCATCACACTAAGAATTGTCCAAAGAGTAAAAGCCAGCCTCTGCCCTGAAGAGCTTACAATCTAATAATTACAGTAGCACACAAAATCTATAATAATGTATGAAACTTTAAGAAATCATTTAATTTCAAATAGTGTAACCCAACACTAACCTGAAGTATAGGCTAGTTAAAACAGATGCATACCTGTAGGTATTGATTTAGGCCTGCAATTAGTCAACATGAAAGGGGAAAAATTGAACCAAATCAGGAATCATTTTTCCAGTTATGTTGTGAGAGACATAAAATGCTCTTGAATGTCACATCAGAAGCTGGGACACCAATTTCTTAAGTGGATGATACTGATTCACAAAAGTTTCCTTAAGCTTTTCCTGTAACAAGGTACCTGATTTCTATACCAAATGCTCTCAAGTTCCTTTCAAAGATGTTGATTAATTTTATCAGGTTCTTTTAGGTTGCAATGTAGTATGCATTGATTGCATTTGCTACAAAATATCCAGGGACCATAACACAATAACTGAGCAATTTTACAAGTAGTAGTAAATTTTTGAACAGAGAAAAGTTATGTAAATTTTTGAACAGAGAAAAGTTATGCAAATTCCCTTCACGCATCACTTTTCATCAATGAGCCTTAAGTGTTTGAATCTGGTGGCCTGGTGACCCAGTAGGTTAATGTACTAACCTTTTGCTCTTACTTAGATCACATGTTCAAGGACTTTGTTCATCTTTATGTTTCGGTAGCTTTGCTGCTAAATCAAAACAACTCAACTGACAACTCAGTGATTTTCAGAGGGCAGGCTAACAGACAGGTAATGGTACTAAAAACCAGGATTCAGGCTTTAGTACCCCAATCACATCGCCAAACTCATCTATTTTATCCTCACCCATAACAATTTTACATTCAACAACACTTTGTCCAAATCATGGGAACAACCATGGATACTGGGATAGCTCCCCAATATGCCAATTTCTTCATGGGCCACCTTGAGGAAGAATTTCTGGACAAATGCACCATGAAACCAATGATATACCTGGGATACACTGATGATATTTTCATCCTCTGGACAGATGACCTAAACTCCCTTACTCCACAACTTTAACAACCACCACCCACCCATTAAACCTTCTCTAGAACACTCCCACACTAACATCAACTTCCTGGACACCACGATTAGCTTCAACAATGGAACCCTACAGACAACTATATACATAAACCCACGGATCATCAGACCTACTTTCACAGTTCCAGTAACCACCACAAACACACCAAGAAATCTGTTGTCTACAGCCAGGCACTCAGATACCACAGAACACGTTTTGAGGAGAAATTCCAGGATATAGACCTTAACACACTTAAAACCGCCTTCACCAAACAAGGACACTCCACCAGAGAAGTAGATCACGTCATGGAATGGGCCACCCATATACCCCGAGAGAACCTGCTTCACTATAGAAATAAAACCCCCTCCAACTGTACATCCCCAGTTGTCATCTATTACCCCATATTGGAACCCATATGGGGTATCATTAAACAGTTAAAACCCATACTCAATGGAGACCACATCCTGAAAGAAATCTTTCCTGAACCCTGTCTTATGGCCTCAAACATAGCCCCAATCTCTCCAAGCTCATCATCAGAAGCAAGCTCCCTAGAGACCGGGACACACCAACTCAAAGCAGCACCAGACCCTGCCAGAACAGATACAAAGTCTGCAGACATATCTCCACTGCTACAATGATCAACACCCTCCACAACACACCTTTCAAGATCCTACACATATGCCTAGCACAACATGTAGTATACCTCACCCTGTGCACTAAATGCCCCAATATCAACTACATAGGTGAAATAAGACAATCACTACATTCTCGAATGAACTCACACAGAAAAATGCTAAAAGACAAAAATACCATATCATCTGTGGGTGAACAGTTATCACAAAAAGATCATTCTATATCTGACCTCTCAGTCATCATCCTCAAAGGAAACCTGCACACCTTCAAAAGACGAGCCTGGGAGCTTAAATTCATGAGTTTGCTAGAAACTAAAAAAACCAAGGACTGAATAGAGACATTGGATTTATGGCTTATTACAACAATCTATAACCCATTAAATCTCTCCCCCTTTCCCTCCCTCCCCTCCCCCAGCTTTCGCCCCCTATGACTGGAGAGGTGTTAACAGGCCACTTCACTGAATGTTCCCTTGAAAATGTGTGTTAACTACTTATGCTAAACAATCTGTTCCACCTTGTATTTAGCTGTGACACTCTTGAGTACATTTCCCAGCCCTGAAGAAGAGCTCTGTGTAAGCTCGAAAGCTTGTCTCTTTCATCAACAGAAGTTGGTCCAATAAAAGATATTACTTCACTCACCTTGTCTCTCTAGGATACAGGTATGTGTTAGAAAAACTGGGAAGATACTGGTGTTAGTAGTAGTTTGCATAGTGCTGGCCAGCATTATGCCTAGTTCGAAACAATGTATTTGTCCTGCATTTTCATAAATGTTAAAATTCAGCCTCCAAAATGTGAAAGGATACAGACAAAAAAATTCAAGACAATCATATTGTAGAAAATTATTGGAGGTTCAAGGAGAATGTTAAGGGTGATACATGTGGGGCAATAGACCATTTCTGAGATTCAAAGCAGCATCTGGTAATTTCAAATTCAGTTTATTGCAAGAACCACATCCTCCAATGCCAGAAACATTATTCCCATTGTAAGTGATACAAGAAAGCAAACATTTAAAACAACATTTCCAATACTTGGGATGTCTTACAAGAGTTGTTACTGGCTTTTCAGGATCATCACTGTGGGGTGTTGCTAGCAATAACAAGTTCAGGAATTGATCTTAAAACTAATTGTTAGTGGCAGTGTGCTTGTGTGGAGAAGTGGGGATAGGGTTGTCAAGAGAGATTCAATATTATTTGTGAAGGGATTGCCTGATTTTTTCCCAGCTCTGACTGGTAAAAACTCTTCTCTTGTTAGTTAGGATTTATGAAGATTTAAGCAGATCAACAAGGATTTATTTAGAACAATAACATTTGTGTGTTTTACGAGCTCAGCGGCATGTATTAAGAAAGCTGATCAACTCCACTGTTATTGATCAAACTTATATTGATACTTACATCAATATTGACAGGCTCTATTGTATTGATGTGCACATTGGGTGCTGAAGACGAGCGGTCTCGTTGCCCAAATTGATTCCGATGGTCTTCATCTGCTGGTCGGAAGGGCTGTGGGATTGGAATGGATTTTGAAGGAGAAGGACTAGGGAGAATTGGTGGTCTGAGAAACAAAGTCAAGGAAAAAGAGGATTTAGGGGTACACATATTCTATAGTGGGTGTGGCAAATCCTTTTCTTTTCAATTACGATATATATAAAAAGATCATTTCTTTAGTAGGCCAGTATAAAGACCCAATCAAAACCAATTTATATTTAACTGTCTATACTCCCCTAGGATTAATTGTAACTAATCCCTGCTGTGTGAACTCCCTAATTACAAAACAGTGAAACAGAATGTTCTGGGGTTAAAGCATAAACAATCTTTACTGCATCTAGTTACCTGTGTTAATCCCTTTATGCTGGGAATCAATGAGGTCAGATGTGCATTGCAGAGAATGGGCTGCTCCACAGTTTCTTATACTAAGGGGCAAATGTGGTACCCCTTTCTTAACGGTAACCCAATGAGAATTAAAGGTGATGTACTACACCAGTGACCTGCGTTTGAATGATCTCGCAGAATAAAGTGCATATAAGAATAGGATTGCTGCGCAGTAGAGATGGACTGAAAACTATAAGTTAGCAAAGGTAACAATGTTACGGCTGTCATTGTAATTGGAATTATTACTATCAAACTAAAAATAAAAATACTAACTTTTAACCTCTGTCTTCAGCAAATCACTTAGAACAATTAAATATTTCTAAACATTACTTATAAATATTACAATAACTGAATTGGAGAGCTTTGACCTGAAACATACAGTTCAGAATATAAAGACCAGTTTTTGAGGAAAAGTAGCTGTTGCAGGTCATTAAAATGCCACTAAAACCTTAACCTTTGATTTGTGGAGTCCTGTGCATTTACTTAACAGAGAAAGTATCTACATGTGCCTATCCTTTTTATTAGTAAAAAGGCAAGATGTCACTTATCTTGGTACTCTGGTTAAGGGTAGTAAATCAATATTTGTCTATTATTCAATTCAAGGTCAATCATTGCTGGGTCTGTTGGTAAGATTTAATAGATTTAGGCAAAAAGTCAATGAAAAATGCTTGCTTTTCTTCTTCAAAGGTAACTTTACACTTACAGCACACTTGATAGCAGGTAACAGTCAATTTGAACTAATTGCAAATGTGTCTTCTCATAACAGAGCAGTCCTCTCGTCTGGAGACTCATAGATGAGTTAACCACATCCACAAAGGCTAGGCTAGGGAAGGGCTTTAGAAGTGGAGGCTAAGGACAAAGCACCATGCAGCACCAACAAAGTTCTATCATGTCCCCTTTAACTAAATTCTTTCTAATCTTTTGTTCACTGATCTTTAGGGGCAACAGCACCCTCAACAGAGACAGTGGTCTTTTTTTATTTTTAACCCAAGGAGGATATCTTGAAGTCTAACTTATGGGCAGAGCCATATTTATCCAATTTTTCATTAGAGATTTTACATAGTTTAGCATAGGCCCTGGAAATAGATGGCTTCTTTCAACTAAATTATTGTGCACTCACTACCCTTCTCCAAAAAGCTAAGCACCAGGGAAGCACAATCTGTCTTGATTTTCTTTTCCTTCTGGGGAACATTTGCAAGGGAATAAGGGACCCTGAGTTTTCCCATCTAGGATAGCCTGCATCATTTACTTTTAAGACAGTGGTACTCCGACCTCAGTGGTTCAGGAGTCAAATTAGAACTCAACATTAGCCAAAAGAGCCACAGTGTAGTTGTGCTTGTCTCCCTGAGCTGCTGATTAGAGAACTTTGGTAGCAGTGTCCATTTGGCCCGCACGTGCACTGTACTCCCCACTGTGCTCTGCCATGGGACTAACCAGAGCTGCATGGGCAAACCCCCCTTAGTTTCTTCTCTATTGCAGAGTCCCTGACAAGAACTCTGAAGTAGAGGGGAGGATGGTGGGTCGTGGAACACCCCTAAGGATATGCATCTCAAAGAACCATCGTTACTGCACAAGATGAGTAACTTCCTCTTCTTCTTCAAGTAGTATCCCTATGGGTGCTCCGCTGTGGCTCATGAGCAGTATCCCAATGGAGGGCTGGGGTTTTGGAGGTGCATCTGTTATGGATGATAATACTGCAGCACCAAAGTTGGCATCAGAAGCCGAGTCACCTGTAACTGCATAGTGTTCTGCCAAGGTATGTACAAACACTCAGGTGGCTGGTCTACAGATTTCCAAAATAGGGACATTCTTGAGGAAGGAAACTGAGGTGGAAATTGACCTGGTGGAATGGGTACAGATTTCAGAGGGACGAATGATCTTGTAAATCTCATAGCATCGTTTAATGCAGTTCGAGACCCATTTTGAGAGTCTCTGTGCAGATATTGCTGTACCTTTTGATGAGTCTGCAATGGAAAGGAAGAGTTTAGGAGATTTCCTAAAGGTCTTTGTCCTGTCCAGGTAAAAGGCCAGAGTCCTTCTAACCATGTGTAGTACAGCCTCCCTGTTATCCCAGTAAGGCTTAGGGTAAAAAGTTGGGAGGTGAATCAGTTGATTCATGTGAAAAACCAAAATCACCTTGGGGATGAACTTCAGGTGCGGTCTGAGAGTAACCTGGTCTCGAAAGAACACTGTATAAGGGGGGTGAGCCATCAGTGCCGATATCTCCCCTATTCTCCTTGCCAAGGCGATTGCCACCAGGAATGCTGTCTTCATTGACAGGTATGTGAGCAAACAAGTGGCCATGGGTTCAAAGGGCGGCCTAGTTAGGCTCTTAAGTAGTCTAAGTTCTAGGTCCCATATTAGGGTGGGACGCCTGGGTTAGGGAATAAGGTTTACTATACCCTTGAGGAATCATTTTGTAGTTGGATGCGAGAACCCTGGGTATCCCTCTATTTGTTGATGAAAGGCTTCTAGGTGTACTTTCAGTGAACTAAGAGATAGTCCTGATTTCCATTTAGAGAGTAGCAGATGTCGGGGAAATTTGCTTGGAATTACATCAAATCTGAAACCCCGTCCACTTTTGCAGGTGCATATGACGAGTAGCCGATTTCCTACTGTGTAGTAACACTTTCTGTAGCTTCTCAGAGCAGGATCTTTCTATGCGCTAAACCATGAAGGAGCCAGGTGTTGAGACGGAGTATCTGCAGGTTGGGGTGGGGAGTGTGTTTTTCGTTCTGCAAGAGGAGGTATGGAGTGGGTTGAAGAGGGGTTGGCAAACACCTTGCCAGCTGTGACAGGTAAGGGTACCACAGCTGTCTCGGCCAGGTGGGAGCAATCAGTATGACGTTTGCTCTCTGTGTATTTTTAACAGGAATTTTAATAATAGAGGGATGTATAGAAGGCCCTTATCCCACGAGAGAAGGAGAGCATCCCCTAAGGAGTGTTGTCCGAGGCCTGCCCTGGAGCAGTAGGATGGACATTTCTTGTTCAGACGAATAAGTCTACGGTCTGTGTCCCCCACCATCTGAATATGTTGTGTAGTACTTCTGAGTTCATCTCCCATTCGTGGTCATGTGGGAACCTGTGGCTGAGACTGTCTGCTGTTGTGTTCTGTACTCCTGGAAGGTACAACACTGATATTGTGACACTGTGGGAAAGGCACCAGGTTCCATAGCTTTAGTGCAAAGGGAGGGTAATCTGGTGCCCCTCTTGTTTATGTAATGTAGTACATGCATGCTATGTTGTCTGTTATGACCCTGTATGTGTACTTCTGATTAGCGGAAGGAAGTGAGCGCATCTGACCGCTCTGAGTTCAAAGAGGTTGATGTGAAGAGACATCTCCATGGATGACCACTTGTCCTGTGTCGTGAGGTTGTTGAGATGTGCGCACTACCCTATGAGGGATGCTTCAGTGGTGAGTAGTAATGATGGGGAAGTTTCTGAGAAGGGGATCCCTGTGCAGACATTTGTTGGGTCCTTCCACTAGTCCAGGAAGTGTTTGACTTTGGTGGGTAGCGACAGAGGTTTGTCTAGTCTGTTTCTGTTCGGCCTGTAAACCGAGCAGAACCACATCTGGAGACACTTCATGTGAAGCCTGGCATGAGTTATCAGGGACCTGCTTGCAGACATATGCCCCAGAAGTTGAAGGCAGTGTCTGGCTGATATTAGAGGGCTGGTTTGTACTGAATCTATGAGTGTGGACAAGTTGTGGAACCTGTGCTGTGGAAGGAGCATCCTCGCCTGTGATGAGTCAAGATTGGCTCTTATAAATTCTAGGCACTGTACCAGGGCTAACGTCGATTTTTGGACATTGTTCTGTAGGGCCAAATCCGTGAACAACTCCACAGTTGTTTGGGTGATCTGAAGAGCCTCGTCGAAGGAGAGGATTCTGAGGAGACAATTGTCCAGGTAGGGGTAGATCATGATCCCCTTACCACTACGGAGAGGACCTTGGAGAATACTCTCACAGCCGATGAGCGACCAAAGGGGAATACTCTGTACTGGTGATGATCCTGGTCCAGAGTAAATCTGAGGAATTGTCCGTCAGAAGGTAAGATTGATATGTGAAAATAGGCATCCTGTAGGTTGAGGGCCGAGAACAAAATCTCCCTGTTCCAAAGATGGAATAATCACTGCTAGTGTGACCATCTTGAATTTTTGAGCCTTGACAAATTTGTTCAGTGCTCGGAGGTCCAGTATGGGGTCTCCAACCTCCCTTCTTGGTATCAGGAAATAAAAAGAGTAAAAACCTTTGCCTCATAGGTGCTGAGTCACACATTCTATGGCTCCTAAGCGGAGAAGGTGATCTATTTCTTGTAAAAACAGACTCTCGTGAGAAGGGTCTCTGAAGAGGGATGGGAAAGGGTGTTGCGGGAGGGGGAAGGGAGATAAAATAGATTGTATACCCAAATGGATGCGACAGGTTGGCTAGCTGGAGTTGGTGTTGAGGGGAGTGGTCTCTCGGCGCCCTAATCAAGGCATTAAAACTAATGTTTTGAGGCGGATGGTTGTGAAGAGGAAGACTGAGGGTCTGACGGTTTGCATTTTGAAAATCTGGATTTTTTTCCTCTGAGACTCATAGTAGCACTGAGTTGGAAAGTGTGCTGTGTGGGATTTATGTTGAGGTTCAAGACTAAATTTTCTTTTTTATCAGGTATATAAATCCCTAATGACTGAGGAGTAGCCCTGGAATCTTTGAGAGTATGGAGGGACAAGTCAGCCTTCTCGGCAAACAATTTGTTGCCCTCAAAGGGAAGCTGGACAAGTGCAACCATGATGCTCGCCACGTAACAGCTGTGGAGATGGATTGGGCTGTTGTCTTGGCTGCATCAAGCACTGACTGCAGTGCTGTCTTGGCCACCAGTTGTCCTTCGTTCACAATGGCATGAAACTGTTCCTGGTGTGATTCTGGGAGCTGATCAATAAATGTGTTGAGCTTGGAGTAACTGGTGTAATTATATTTTGCTGTCAGGGCCTGATAATTTGCAATTCTAAATTACAGTGTGGTGGACGAATAGGCCTTTCTCCAAATAGGTCGAGATGCTTCCAGTCACTGTTATAAGGGGTAGACTTCACCTGGTGTGGATGACCTAGGGAGTTCACTGCATCCACAACAATTGAATTAGGGAGGGGATGGGGAAAAAAATTCCGTATCCTTAGCCACGACATAATATTTCTTATCAGCCCATTTGCAGGTAGGCATGACCAATGATTGAGTTTGCCATCTAAGCTTGGATTGGTCCAGAAGGACCTCGTTGATGGGGAGAGTTATTCTGGAGGAAGAGGAGGAGCGCAAGATGTCCAGGAGTTTATGATGGGTGTCTTTTACCTCCTCAAGAGGTATCTGCAAAGTGTCTGCCACCTATTTTGCCAAATCTTGAAATAGCCTGAAGTTGTCTGCTACAGACAGCAGAGGAGGCATCACTGCCTTGCCTAGAGAGAAGGAAGAGATGTTGGTCTGTAGTGTGACCTCCTCCTCAAATCTGACCTTCTCTTCTTTCATGATCCCTTCAGGAGGTTCAGAGGTTCTGGATACTGTGGCTGAGGGAGAGCGCCTCAAAGGTTCATGATGTGCCACACTAGATGTTCGGGAGGCCTGGAGTCTGTATGCCATCCAGGGATCCCAGTAGGGCCACTAGGGCAATGGAAAGGGTCTCTTCATGGTTAGGCTCATGGTTGGCCATACCACAGGGGTTGAGGAGCAGATGAAGGGTATGACTGTGGGGGCCAAGGTTGGTAGCGGACATTATAAGGAGCATGGTTCTCCTCACTATCTGAGTCTCCACCAGAGAATGGAAGTGCATGACATGGTACCGGTGGAGACTCCCGTGTTCAAAGTAAACTCAGTATTGGGGCCCCGGTACTAAGCAGGGGAGACTCTGGTACCTCAGATACCCGTGAGATCCTCTGAGTGTCTGTACTCTTATGGCGCTGTCATACTCAGTACCAACGGTGGTTGTCAGTGCTGGGTCCATGGCACCGAGGCAGCTGGCAATCTGGGCCATACCGAGTGCTCTGAGGATGGATGGCATGTCGTTGACGGTGCCAATGGTAATGCCCATTCACGGAGGTGGTACAGTCTCTGTCCTTGCCTTTCCTTGTCAGTACTGTTGCTTCGGTGCCTATGCCCATCAGGTCCTTAGGTGCATCAACAGTACCTGCCACACCAGACCCTCATGCGCTATGACCACACCAGACCCTGCCCGTACCTGCTGCACCAGACCCTCAGGAGCATGTTTGGATGGCCTCGGTGCAGTTGGTACTGATGATACCCAACGTGACAGAGATCTTTTTCTGCTATCCTGAGTCTCACTCTGGGGACCCATGGCTCTCTTTTTTGAAACCTTTTGTGAGGGATCCGTGACTGTTTTCTTCTACTCATAGTCCTTAGATGTCAAGGGCTGTGGGGAAGATTCACACCACGTGGGTGACTCCTGGCACAGGTCCGGGGAAGACTGAAGGGCTGCCTCCATGAGGAGGAGTTTTAGTCTCAGTTCTCAGTCCTTCCGAGATTTGGATTTTAATTGTTGGCAGACACCACACTTTTGGGAAATGTGGCTTTCCTCGAGGCAATGGATGCAGCGGGAATGTCTGTCCACTACTGGGATGGTCTCTTTGCACAAGAGGCGCCTCTTAAACCCCAGGGAATTGGGCATACCCTGCACTGGGGTAGTCCCCAGACAAAGGGGAAAAAACTAGAAGAACTCTACTACTAAGAATGGGATTAACTATTTGAATTCTAATAGAGATAACGATCCAATGAACGGACTGCCAATGGCTTCATCTCTAGCCAGAGGCAGTCGAGAAGGAACTGAGGCAGTTGAGAAGGTTTCACCTGTGCAGTGCTGGTTAGCCTTGTGGCACAGCACAATGGGAAACAGCACATGTGCGGGCCTAATGCACACTGCTACCAAAGTTCTCTTATCAGCAGCGCAGGGATGCAAGCACACCTACAGTGCAGCACCCATAGAGACACTACTTGAAGAAGAAGGGATAGTCCATTGTCCTTTGGGGTATGACCTTACCTGTGTGTGGGATTCAGCTGCAGCTCTAAACCCCAGCCTACAATATGGGTTCAGAGTGCTGATAAGGAGGGGAAGAGAGAAGCAGCAGCAGGTGGGAGAGAAGGGAGAGCTGCTAACAAAATCCAAGGAACAGTAGCCTAAATCAAAGGGCAAATAAAAGGAAGTATTTCTTCACACAACGCACAGTCAACCTGTGGAACTCCTTGCCAGAGGACGTTGTGAAGGCCAAGACCATAACAGGGTTAAAAAAAGAACTAGATAAATTCATGGAGGATAGGTCCATCAATGGCTATTAGCCAGGATGGGCAGGAATGGTGTCCCTAGCCTCTGTTTGCCAGAAGCTGGGAATGAGTGATGGGGGATGGATCACTTGATGATTACCTGTTCTGTTCATTCCCTCTGGGGCACCGGGTACTGGCCACTGTCAGAAGACAGGATATGGGGCTAGATGGACCTTTGGTCTGACCCAATCGGGCTATTTTTATGTTCTTATGAGAAGCGCTGTTTACTGTGGCACAGATGCAGCAAACTGGTGCTGTGATGCACTTCCAGGACTCATAAAGGAGGGGAGTAGTTTATGTGCCAAATTCTGAAAGTCTGCTGCTTCTCTGATGTTTGTGGCTGTGGTTAACTCTCAGTTTCCAGGCTATATGAGAAGAGAGTTCTTTCTGGGCATACTGGGAGGTTTGTCACATTATCCAGCACAGCATCTTCCCAGGTCCATATACATATATTCCAGTCTTCCACTGTGGAGGCCTTTAAATCAGTCATAAATAAAATATTAATGGCCTACATGGCAAATGCCTGGCACATCCCTACCCCTTAAAAGACATTACTTTAACTCCTATAACAATTGAAAACAGACTCTGTATTTCTACAGTGTGTTTGTGCTAGAAGGGAGGATTAAGTCCTGTTTTGATTCTTATTTTACTGACATCAACCTGCAGGAATTTCTGTTAGAGAGAAAAGTAACGTTCAATCTCTCAAGAAAGGAGAGCATGCCTAAGCTATTGCACTAATGAGACAGTCTAAGATTTAATCTTTTGCCCACTGTCACAAATAGCAACATTCCCATTGACTTCAAGTGATGCAAGTTCGAGGTCACTGGGAATAGGAATGCAGCTTGGATATATGCCTGCAAATGACAATTAATATTTCATAGATCTTACAGAACCACAACTCCCCCCCCCCCCACACACACACAATGTCCTCAAAATATCTAGATGCCTGAAACATTTTTTTAAATATATAATTGTCTTTTAAAATTCTATTCCCTTTACAAATTCCAAAGATGAATTGTCTATGTTTCCTTACACCCACCAACGTGGCTTTTCATGTGCTTAAGGCTTTGTCTACCCAGGAAAGGTTTTCTGACATAGTTTTTCCCTCACTATAGTTACAAAAATACAATAAAAGTGAAAGAGTGTATCCAACATTGCTTTGTCTAAAGTGGCTTAGGCCACTTCGCTTGTGAGAAGCAGCATCCACACAGAACTATGATTTTTCAAAATAAGCGCCGTTTTCTGGGCTGGTATCTCAGGGTACAATTTTCTGGCGCTAGGCTCAGTGCATTATAAGTTATTTGTCATGGTAGATTGTGAGATACCTACTGGAATTCTGGAACTTGGGTCAAACTCCCATGATTCCTTTCACTGTATGCCATAATTAGCCTGTTTTTCACTAGCCAGCACCATTTTTTCAAAGTTTCAAACAAATTTTCAAACTACAGCCAGCCAGGATGCTGAGCACCTTGATCCTGACCATTATTAGGGTTGCCAAGTGTCTGGTTTTCTGGTCAAAAAGGGGACCTGGCAGCATCCCGTTAAATGTATTGACCATACTCCAAAAGTCCTGTTACCGTGGACGGGGAGCTGGGCAGAGGCACCAGGTCATCAACCTGCCTGCCAGCCCCTATCCAGCCAGGGCCACCTCCTACCTGCATCTCGTGGGCAGGCAAGTAGCAGACTCCGCATCAGGCTGAAACTCCCGTCCCAGCCCTGGAGCAGAGGGAGGTGGAGAGGACCAAGCAATGAGGAAAAGGGAGGGGGGAGAGCGGGGGCAGGGCCTCAGGGGAAGACGCAGGGCAGGGGTAGAGCCTCAGGGGGTCCAGTTTTTAGAAATAAGTTGGCAACCCTAATTAACACAAACAGGGCACTCCAGATGTATTGGCAATCAAGCAGGTGGCTTTGAAGGAGATGGAAGATCGCTAGAGCCCTGTGTTTTTCACAAATATGAAATAACACGAAATAAAACAAATAATGTATAAAAGAAAAGAAAATGAAAAAACTCAGCCCGTAGCGGTGGCCCCTGTCCACAGGGTACGGCCTGGCTCCCCATTCAGGGCACATGGTCGCATCACCCAGAGTAGGGAGCCAAGCTCAGACCCTGTAAGGCAAGAGCTGCTGCTGTGGGGTGAGTGCAGGGCAGACTTGCCCAGGGCTTCCCACTGCCTGAGGGCAAGAACCCCCTTTCCCCTTAAGCCAGACTTGACCCCTCTCCCTCCATGTGGATAAAATGGATACCACAAACAATGCCGGGCAGATACTACTAGAGAAGGAGCAGCTACTTCTGCACAACATTTTCTGGGACAGGCTTTACTCAGTGCAACATTACTTGTGGCCCCAGCCAGTCAGCACCTACCGGTGGGCTGGGACAGTGCTGCAAACTTTCAGGACGCAGAAGGGCACTTTCCTAGAAATCTGTGTAGAACTCAATCTGGAGTTGCAATGCTGGACCACCACAATGAGTGTCCCCCATTAACATGGAGAAGTATGTGGCCACTGCCATATGGAAGGTCACCACCTCCAATTGTACCAGTCAGTAGCTAACCAGTTTGGTGTGGCTAAATTGACAGTAGAGAGACTTTTGGAACACTATGAATAGCCGGAAAGGATACCTCAACCAAATGTCCCTGTGGTCCAGGGAACTAGGTCACAGGTGCAATGTGCTATTTGAGAGCAGGGTGCAGGTGAGGAAAATACACGTAATGTACTGAATGAAATGAATACAAAGTAATGTATACAGTTTGTGAATTAACTTTATTAGGAATGCATATTGGTAGGAAGAGCTGGCTGAAAAACTTCATTGATACAAGTGCAATGGTAAACAAAACTATTGATTTAACACATAAGAAAATTCTTTTTAAATTTGCACTAAAAGGTATAGAGGGAATATATGTTTCTTAAGATAGGGACTCAAAAATGTGTAGGTGGGGATCGTTGGCGTTCTCTCCTTGTCTTGGGGGTTGAATGGGGTGGGGAACTGTCTCTCTCTTGCAGTTGGGGAATGAAAGGGGGCTCCTAGTACACTGTGATCTTAATAGGCGGCAGCGCAGGATTAGGTTAGAGTGTTACACAGGAATATAGCGTAACACTGTTCTTCAGCAAACTTGTCTCCTTCTGCATCATGTCCAACATGTCCCTTTCTCTGGTCAGTCAGTCCATGTGCTCTCTTGACAACTCCTCAGCATATGCTCTGTTGTCCTCTCTCTCATTCCTATCCTGCAGCACACATCTTTCGCTCCGTTCCCTGGGTTTTTTGCCCTCTGCTGGGACTCATTCATGAGGTCACCAAACATCTTCTTTATCTTCTCTCTCTACCCTTAGAGGATTGCCAGGAACTCAGCTATTGGTAACACCCCATTCGATGTGGGCTGTGCCATGCCACAGACTAGGAGAACAGAGAAAGCATACACGTAGTTACTATACCAATGTAATAGCCACCATGCCAAAAATGACAAAATGTTACTTCTCTCCAAATTTTCTCCATTTTGGAATTCCATTCCCTTGAGTTCTTCCCAGCCTGGGGTACGCTTGGATATAATACTTTTTTGACATTATTTGCCCTCTAGTGGGGTTCCCTGCGATATGGTGTAGTAGCGCCCTTTAAATTAAAACTATCCTTACATTTTGTGTATGTGTGTTTGCTTGTCTGGGGATGGGGGAATGGAAGGCATGTGTGTTTCCATGAGACAGGCTAATTGTTTGTAGAACCCTGCAGCCTGCCCTTACATTGGTGGGTATTACTCTGAGGCATGTTCAGAAAGCAAAGGACAACCAGGAAGATATGTAGCATCGTTATTTGTTATTGGTCACTGAGCTGTTGCGGGAGTGAAGCATTACCTACATGAGTCTCTCTGGGAAGGCAGCAATATCTTGTAATGTGTGTGTCAAACTATATCACTATCTTTGCTTAAAAGTCTTATTTCTAATTCTAAACCATCTGATCAGCATAAAGCACACTACAAAATAAACAGAATTTTGCAGCTGTGATGCATGTCCTGTACTGGCTTTACCAATGCAATGTACTGCAATAAATGAGTGCTTTGTGAAAAGCTTATATGCCTTTTATAATGCCTGCCACCACATATGCCTTCAAGTCTATGTAATATGAAATGCCTAAAAGAACCTCTAGTGGTCAATTTATCTTGTTTACCTTCACATATATGAAAAAGCTCAAGGCAATGACTAAACTATGGTCTTACATGAATTTTCTACTACTTCTTGCTTTTTCTTTCCCTACATTGGAAGCAATTTGTTTTTACATTTTTCTCTCTGCTATCTAGTCACCACGTTGTGTAGTGCCATATGGGTGGTAGTAGGTGGGGGCAGAGGTGGTTGAGGGATAGAGAAATTTAACATCAAGCAGCATGGGGAAGAGGTGGTGTGGTGTGTTTTGGTCTATGGGCGTGGGATTAAATATTTTGCATGGGGAGAAAAGCTACTTTTAACAATTTGTATTTTCAGCTTGTGTTTCCAGCTTCCATGCTGTTGGGACCAGAGAAAAGCTGAGTAAGCCAAGGAGTAAAGGTGCTGCAAAGAGATGGACACGTCTGCCATCGTTATAGCAACATCCACTAGACATGGCGTCGCACAGCCAGCACCCAGAAGAAAGGTTTCCAAATCCCCCTAAGCAGGCACTAACGGGATGGATAATAGTAATACAGCACTCAGTACTTACTGGATGAGATCCCTCTGCAGCATTCTCACTCTAGCTCTCTGGCAGGGTCCCTGGGGGTGTATCAAGCTGGGTCTCTGTTAAAGAGATCTTGGCTGCACAGGGGAAATCTCTCCTGGTCAGGTGTCCATGGTTGCCTGTGTAGTTTCCAAAGGTGTGTCTGTTTTATTACGGACCATGGCTCAGCTGTCAACATATACCGGGGTTCTGTGGTGGCCTCTTGGGCAAAAATCCAGTCCAGCTCTTCAAAGCATACATATGTGATGGGAGCATTAACGGAGGTCTTGTTTTTATCTTTAGCATCTTTAGTAATTCTGAATCAGCTGCTTGCTTTGGCACAGCACTGGCTCGTGTCCCAGGAGTACCCCTTCTCCTGCATTTGCTCTGCTAGCTGCTGGTGAATCTTGGCATTCCGGTGATTACTGGACAGATGAGAGTAAACATATTCTTCTCTCCACAGGGCAAGGCAGTACAGCATTCCCTGATGGGAACATGCAGAAGTACAGAGCACGGTGGCTTGAAAGGATTTGGTGTGTGTGAATTTATCACAAGCTGGCATCGCAAACAGATGGATATGGATATATGTCAGTGTTTAAACAGAGGGGGGACATCCAGTCAAGAGGACCCCAAAGCACAGGTAGCCAGGCAGGCCAATGTAGATGTGAAGTAATGTGCAGGTAGGGATGGTAGTGGGAGGACTACCTGAAGCAGTGTTGTTCATCTGAAATGGAGATGTGTCCATACAAACCATACACTTCCATAACTCACTCTGAAATAAAGTTATGTTGCTTCAAAGCAAATTATTTATAGCTGGATAAGATGCAAAATAAAGCAAAAAGAGAGAACTTGTGTGTGGATGCAAAGCAATTTATACTGAAAAAACCTAAAGATATATCAAAAAACTTTCCAGTTTAGACCAGGCCTACATTACCACTATAGGCAAAAAAGTACAACTAAGGTCCCTATCCTGCAAACATTTATGCATATGCTTCACTTTAAACATGTGACTAGTTCCCATTGAAATCAGTGGTACTACTGGTGAACTTAAAGTTGAGCACATGTGCGAGTATTAGCAGGATGGGGACCTAATTACGCAGGTGAGCGAAGAGGCTCTGAAGCAGTATTCTGAATACATCAAGGCAAACAGTACTAAAATGTCAAGTCATTAAGCAGCAGGAGTAAGGTCCTACCCAATAGAATCTGATGGGGGCACTGAGGAGTACGATCCAGATGCTTGGGTGGTCTCTCCTAAGGAGGCCTCCTCCTGCGATATTGGGTGGTGTTCAAAGAACTTGGAGACAAACAGCAAACTGTGAGGCAAGAACAAAAACAAAACAAAAACAAACCTAACTTGTGCAAAACCCAGAAGGTTCACAACATAATATGCACAGAAGAAAAAAAAAGTCACGTATCAAATTCTAAATTTTAGAATAGAGAATGCACTGGCAGACTACCCTGTACATTTTCACAAGTTGTTAGTTAACTGCAAGGGAGCAAGAGTTAGTGCCTTGAACACTATTTTGTCTAAAGTTATTTTGACCTTTGAGTGCTAGAAATTGTAAAGACCTAGTTTCTAAGTAGTGTAAAAGCAGGCAACTTATACCTTCGTGTTAAATCACAGTAATTTATAAAGAAGACTGTGATGTAACCTTATATGGAAGGTGGTAGTATAATATTAAAAAGGGACTTTCAAATGGGGCTATGACTAGGATAAAACAACTGCATCCACAACTCTTAGTTCATCATCTAGAAGAGGCCAGAGGAATTGTGATGAATGCAAGCTGGAAGTAAAACTTTATTTGAAAAACATTTGGAAGCTTTCCCCACTGGGGAAGTCTTTTTAAACGGTTTTACTTGGCCCTGTTGTAACTGATAGGTACTAAGATCACTACAGATTGAGCAGAAACCTTGGTTAGGAGTCCTGGTACAGAACAAATTGAGTATAAAAATTCAAGAACAAATGCATATTGAAACATTCTGCACTTTTCTTGATTCTGCTTGATACTTTTTATCCAGGTATATAAAAACCACCAGTGGGTTTTATTTTTCAACCAAGCCTGCAGTAAAACAAATGTCAACTTTGTCTAATTGATCAAGAAAGTCCAATGTTATTTGAGACCAAATTAACTGTAGCTGACCACCTGCATCTAAACACATTTAAGTGAGGCACTATCATTCCCCTCATAAGGAATTTTTTTTGACTGGATAATAACATATGTGACCAGTGCAAAGTTTGTCTTGCTGAATCAAGATTTCAGCCCTCCTATTCATCTTCTAAGAAAGAGTTTCACAGTACAAACAGAAAACTTGAACTGGTTATCTGAACCAGCACTGAGAAAATAAGAACTACATACTCTCACTGAAACAGCTTCACTATTGTATTTTCTCAGACACTTCTCTTGACTTTTTCAGTTACATCTGTCAACTAGTTCTTGTGTCATGTAAAGAAACTCAACAAAACTCTGAATTAAAGAACACAGGAGTTTTGATTACTTACTCAAGCTGGTCATAATTAACACACATCAGTGGCACCTCTGTACTACAGCGCTGGTGAAATTTATAACCACAAGTCTGGCATCGGAATCCCTGGAAAAGCAGCTTTCGACAAAAGTCACAGAATGCTAAAGTGAAGAATGTCTTTCGTACCTGTAGTGTTGAAAACAAAGAGTTAGATAGTTAGATACTTTTGTAATCTGACAGGGCTCTATGTTTCCACTAAGATATTACTGTCATCTTGCCCTGAAAAAAATACCTACAACGCTCTTTTTTGATCTTGGAAACATACTTTTATACACAATAAGCAAAGAGTATTATTTTAAACACATAAAGATCTTACATTTGATGTAATCTTAGTTATAAAGCATTATGGCATCCACTCAACTTCTTATCAGACTAATATAAATACTATACAAAGTATACTGAGTAATAAAAATGGAAGAATTTAGGACAAAGTTTTCAAAATTTGGTGCCTAGTTTGTCACCCAAATCCATACTTAAGCATCTAGATAGAAGTAGCTAGATTTTCAGAGGTGCGCATAACCATACTTCAGTAGGAGCACAGAAGCATTTGGCACCTTTGGTAATCAGATTGCTTTATTTAGCTGCCTAAATATGGATTTAAAGTGGCTAACTTTAACATCCAAGTTTGAACATTTTGATCTTTAGCCTTTAAGTGCCCCTAAGATTCCCACCATCCGAATTAATGTGCATCACTCCATGAGCAGTGAAGACAATGGCCACAGGACTGTGAAGCAAAGTCAAAAGTATCCCTGGGTCAGAACTGTAAAAGAAGCACCCCTATTTCAAAGATATGACTCTTGCAGGCATTTAAATTATAAAATATATATAAAAATATATATATAGTTGAAGGAGAAAACAACTCAAAGATATTTAAACAGAACGTTCCAAAACACCTTGTAAATAGTGGATTTGAGAGAAGGCCTGTTTTAGAGGGTTTTGTTTGTTTATCTTTATCAGATAACCCCCTTCCTCAAAATCAGAGGATTGGGAACATTCAAATGGTTTATAATTAGATTTGGAGGGTTTAGATTTTTATCAATAAATGTCAGTAAATGTCAATGTCACCGCACACATAAAACCAATGAAAAAATATTTCCATTAATAATTATCTCAATTTACAGACAGGCAAAGTAAGAAAAATGCTGCTTGAGAACTTATTAGAGTTTGATTTAAGGATATTTACCTTGTATAGTTTGACATGTGATATTGACAATGTGTTTTAACAGTCAAAGCTTTAACTTTTTGAATCTCAACATCTACTACCATTAAATAATTATTGTCTGACCGACCCCACTCATGAAAGCTCCCATAATTTCCTACAACTTAAATTTTTATCAAACTTAACACAATCAATTTGGGCTTGAATAGGGACTGGGAGTGGCTGGTTCACTACAAAAGCAATTTTCCCTCTCTTGGTATTGGCACCTCCTCATCAATTATTGGGAGTGGACCACATCCACCCTGACTGAACTGGCCTTGTCAACACTGGATCTCCACTTGTAAGGTAACTCCCTTCTCTTCATGTGCCAGTATATTTATGCCTGTATTTGTAATTTTCACTCCATGCATCTGAAGAAGTAGGGCTTTTTACCCACAAAAGCTTATGCCCAAATAAATCGGTTAGTCTTTAAGGTGCCACCGGACTCCTCGTTGTTTTTGTGGATACAGCTGTGTTACCCCTCTGATACTAAGCCTTCCTTGGCTCTAGTAGAGTACTCTAGTCCAATGGAAGAGTTGGCCCGCATTTCAGGTCTCAGTAAACCTAACTTCTGTTCATTCCAATTTGGAAGGACAATTGAACATAAGGGTTGAAACATCCATTGCCTACACTTAAATGTTGCATAAGGTTTATTTCCTGGCCACAGCGTGAATGAGGTTTGCCACCTATCATACAGTGTGGACAACAGGACTACGTGGCATAGAGCAGACTGCTGACTGGTTGTACTAATATCCTGAGGGACATCATACTTCTGAGTTCCAGAGAAAGAGCTCTTTTTAATTACCAGAAATGTTCCAGATTTAACCTCTTTCTGTGCAAAAATAAACATCGATGTTATCCATCACAATTATAAAAAAAAAAAAAAATCAAATTCTACCCAACTTATTTATAATTTTGTTTAGTAAAACCTGGAAATGTTTGCAATTGTAAAAAAGAAAAAGCTACACTACAGAGCCAAACTACAAGGCACAAAACTTGTGTTCTATTTTGGTTCCCCACCTTAAAAACACAACTAGCCTAAAAGTAACACAAGCAAGATTTCCTACAAGTAACAATCAAAAGTTTTAAAGGATGCTGTCCAGAAATTTTTATAATGGCTTTTATGCATTCATTTAACGGTCCACTGTTTGTATAATACACCCTAAGCCTAAAAATAAAATAGCTTTCATTTAGATTTTGCCCTTTCCCATGTGGTAAATGTTATTTCCAGGTCTGTGTATGGACCTAGAATGATCCAGAGGGCTTCTGTTAAACAGTTTCCACTCATGTAGCACCTCATCGAGTCAAAACATATTTGTGCACCGGCATCACTGATGATGTCAGCATTGCTCTCAGAATATGGTTCATTAGTTAATTGCTGCTGCGGAGTCAGCAGGGAAGCACAGAACACATTTTATAAATACAACCATACAAAAATAGTGGATTATTATTACCACTCTGCAATGCAGTGGTGATTTAAAATGACTTGTTAAGTCAAGTTGTGTTTATTTTAATGTCAATTATCTCAACTGCAATAAGATTTAGTTCATCTGAGTCGGTTGGATTAAAAACCTCTTATGCAACAACCTTCCCCACTACAGATACAAATGTTTGTTCAAAAACAAAGTTATTTTGATTTAAAATGTTCAAAAGTAGATTCAACTCTAGTGAACATTTTAGACAGTTCATAATACAAAGTACGTACAAAATTGTGTGTGGTAAGCGGCACATTCTCCAAGACTTCCACGTGCAACTCCTCTCCTGTGAGCCAGGAAATGTCAGTGTCCCAGCCAATGGGCTTCTTCTCTCTGAAGTGTAAACAAGCCCTTTATGGTTACCAACCTGCAAACCTTTACAAACATTATGCTAAAGAAGTGAAAAGTTGTTATCGAGAGGATAGTGGTATTGTGGGAGGTTTGCTATCCAGTCTTCCACTATTAGAAATTTAATGGCAAGAAATTAATCTCAGTTTACCCCCAAATAATTGCATCACTCTTGGACAAACAGCAGGGTAAAGAGATGCACCCTTTTCTTCAAACCAGCTTCAGCAAAGATCTACAACTGCAGAGAATGGCTGGTCCTTTGGGTCCAAAACTGACAGATACTTTTCTATCCATTCAAAGAAAAAGAGTGCTTGTGTGACAATTTGTCCCCATGTTGTATATAGTGTTGTTGTATCCATGTCAGTCCCAGGATATTAGAGAAACAAGGGAGGTGAGGTAATATCTTTTGTTGGACCAACTTCTGTTGGTGAGAGAGAAAAGTTTTCAAGCCACAGAGAGCTCTTCTTCAGGTCTTGGAAATGTACTCATAGGTCACAACTAAATACAAGAACAGGAGTACTTGTGGCACCTTAGAGACTAACAAATTTATTTGAGCATAAGCTTTCGTGGGCTACAGCCCACTTCTTCGGATGCATAGAATGGAACATATATTGAGGAGATATATATACACATACAGAGAGCATGAAAGGTGGGAGTTGTCTTACCAACTCTGAGAGGCCAATTAAGTAAGAGAAAAAAAACTTTTGAAGTGATAATCAAGATAGCCCAATACAGACAGTTTGATAAGAAGTGTGAGAATACTTACATGGGGAGATAGATTCAATGTTTGTAATGGCTCAGCCATTCCCAGTCTCTGTTTAAACCTAAGTTGATTGTATCTAATTTGCATATCAATTCCAGCTCAGCAGTTTCTCGTTGGAGTCTGTTTTTGAAGCTTTTCTGTTGCAAAATTGCCACCCACAGCTATTTCACATTTGGGGACAATATATACCTTCAAGTCAGCGGCACTGCTATGGGTACCCGCATGGCCCCACAGTATGCCAACATTTTCATGGCTGACTTAGAACAACGCTTCCTTAGCTCTTGTCCCCTAACGCTCCATCTCTACTTACGCTACATTGATGACATCTTCATCATCTGGACCCATGGAAAAGAAGCCCTTGAGGAATTCCACTATGATTTCAATAATTTCCATCCCACCATCAACCTCAGCCTAGATCAATCCACACAAGCGGTCCATTTCCTGGAGACTACTGTGCTAATAAGCGATGGTCACATAAATACCACCCTATACTGGAAACCTACTGACCGCTATACTTACCTACATGCCTCCAGCTTCTATCCAGGACACACCACACGATCCATTGTCTACAGCCAAGCTCTAAGATACAACTGCATTTGCTCCAATCCCTCAGACAGAGACAAGCACCTACAAGATCTCTATCAAGCATTCTTAAAACTACAATACCCACCTGCTGAAGTGAAAAAACAGATTGACAGAGCCAGACGAGTACCCAGAAGTCACCTCCTACAAGACAAGCCCAACAAAGAAAATAACAGAACACCACTAGCTGTCACTTTCAGCCCCCAACTAAAACCTCTCCAGCGCATCATCAAAGATCTACAACCTATCCTGAAAGATGATCCCTCACTCTCACAGGTCTTGGGAGACAGACCTGTCCTCGCTTACAGACAACCCCCCAACCTGAAGCAAATACTCACCAGCAACCACACATCACTGAACAAAAACACTGACCCAGGAACCTATCCTTGCAACAAAGCCCGATGCCAACTCTGCCCACATATCTATTCAAGCGACATCATCATAGGACCTAATCACATCAGCCATGCCATCAGGGGCTCGTTCACCTGCACATCTACCAATGTGATATATGCCATCATGTGCCAGCAATGCCCCTCTGCCATGTACACTGACCAAACCGGACAGTCTCTACGCAAAAGAATTAATGGACACAAATCTGACATCAGGAATCATAACATTCAAAAACCAGTGGGAGAACACTTTAACCTGTCTGGTCATTCTATGACAGACCTGCGGGTGGCAATTTTGCAACAAAAAAGCTTCAAAAACAGACTCCAACGAGAAATTGCTGAGCTTGAATTGATATGCAAATTAGATACGATCAATTTAGGCTTAAATAGAGACTGGGAATGGCTGAGCCATTACAAACATTGAATCTATCTCCCCATGTAAGTACTCTCACACTTCTTATCAAACTGTCTGTACTGGGCTATCTTGATTATCACTTCAAAAGTTTTTTTTCCTCTTACTTAATTGGCCTCTCAGAGTTGGTAAGACAACTCCCACCTTTTCATGCTCTCTGTATGTGTATATATATCTCCTCAATATATGTTCCATTCTATGCATCCAAAGAAGTGGGCTGTAGCCCACGAAAGCTTATGCTCAAATAAATTTGTTAGTCTCTAAGGTGCCACAAGTACTCCTGTTCTTTTTGTGGATTCAGACTAACAGGGCTGCTACTCTGAAACCTGTCACTAAATACAAGGTCGAACAGATAGTTTAGCATAAGTAGTTAGCACATACTCACCTTGAATGGCCCTTAGAACATGTGCTAACTACTTATGCTAAACTATCTATTCAACCTTTTATTTAAGCTGTGACACCCTGAGTACCTTTCCCAGACCTGAGGAAGAGCTCTGTGTAACTCAAAAGCTTGTCTCTCTCTCTCCAACAGAAGTTAGTCCAATAAAAGATATTACTTCCCCTACTTTGTCTCTCCAATTTGTCCCCATAACAGACTTTCAGAGGGTTTACTAATTTGGGGGAATGGTAGGATTTTAATTAGAAGTTTAAGGATGGAAACTGATTTTAAGAGCTATTCATGTAAATCCTGTGTCTAACAAATCTTTACTTTGAAACCCACTTCAGGTAAAACCAAATAAAAGTTAAAAATTCAAAACAACCCTACTTCATAGTTTAAAACTAGATATTTTCACATAGTTTTGCAGCTAAAACAGACCTCAGGGATAACAGCCTATTGCATTCTATTAGAGATTTCCCCATAAACTTTTCATATGTCATAGCCTTTTAGGCACGGTTTTGTGGCTATCACCCCATATTTTGTGTTGGCCCAACCATTTTAGCACAAACTAAATAGTTCATTCTGAATTTAGTGAGACTGATCTTTACCTTCACAGTGTTGAATGGAATTGGCCCATGCTGGTATACTCCTAGAAAGAACCCTGATAGCGTAAAAAAACCACACCCACATAAACCATACCCATCTTGTATTCTGTAAACAGCACAGCATTCTGGGATAAGACCCCTCATCATCAGAGCTTTCTTTAGACTGTCCCGGACGGTCACCCCACATCTTGCTGGAACCTGCAAGGTCAAATATAAGCCATAAGCATTAGAGGAAGAGATTACAATTCATTCTCATGGTTGAAGCAAACTAATGTTCCAGTCCCTAAAAAGTATACAAAAAGCGCCACAATTTTCATTTTTACAGCACTTCATAGAATCCTAAATAATAATTTCTCAAAGTACTTTGCACATTGTGGACATTATGTAAACTGCATACAAACCACACCATTATGAATTCCATATCAAAGCCCGCTCAGCTGGACATGCATACCACCTAAATTTCTAATGACATTTGAGAGAGAAAACTTGAGTTGACCCTGGGTGACCTTCTATCCTTATACATTTTGCAACAGAGATGGCAGAGAGATAGGTAACTAAAAGCTATTTATACATATGATAATTTTGAAAAGCTTGTACTGCAATTAAGTGGAGTGATGTGTCATTTGGAACTAAAAATAAACAGGCAATAGGCTTGGATGAACTAGCTTGTACTGGACTACTTGCCACAAGTTTATAAAATTCATTACGATAAATATTGAAATAAGATACAGATCTCTTAAATGGAAAATACCACCTTCAAATCTAGTCAACTTAAAAAGAGAAAAAAAGAATTAATAGTGGTGTCTGGTAACACATCTGTCCTTGAGGCCCCCGCCAATATTTGTGATTCTACAGACACATTTTCCTATTTGTAAAGAATATTTTTCTTTCCCCTTTTGCTGTTTGACCCCCATGAGCAAAGAGGAGTAGTTGAATACAAAGGAAACAGATTAAAACTGACCAAACACAAAGTATTGTGAAGTGCACAAACTATACAGTTCTCTAATATAATTTTTCCTTTAATCTCTTCAGTGATCTTAGGTGTTTCCCGTAACAGTACTAAAGCTTTTTTTTTTCTTTTTTTTTAAAGAGCAAACTGTGATTTTTAATTGACAGTGTTCCTTAAGCAATCAAAAAAAAGGGTAAGATATATTAGGGTGACTAAACATATCAAACACTACCATTTCAATACTTCTGGTGCTATTTACTGAACTGGTATATACACCAGTACTTTCCCTTCTGCTCATCCCTAGTATTTTATTTTTTCTGTAATGAGCCCATTCCATGCTAGGAAACTCCTCAGCCTTAACTAACCAAAAAGCCAGTCAGACCACATGAAATGTAATTATTTACAGCTTATCAGGGGCCCGATCGAAAGCCCACTGAAGTCAATAGAAGTCTTTCCATAGACTTTAAAGGACTTTTGATCACGGCTCAGTTGAGCAGCTAACATTTAAAAATTCTAAATGTAGATAGAAGCCTGTGTCTCCTACTTAAAGATAACAATGACAATCCTCTTTCAAGTGTCCTTGTGAATGCCACTTTACTGAGGTTACACTACTTATTGCATTTCTATGACTCTACGTGTATGCTCTCCTAGAAGAAAGAAATGGAAGTGACCTTTTTGGTCATGGTCCCTCTCCCTGTCAATGTACAATTGCTCCTTACAGTACATTTTATCTAGTCTATTTTTAAAAGTTCAAAGAAATGGGGCTTCCAGTACTTCTTTTGTAGAAACTATTTTACAGACAAATGTGTGTCAAAGTTTCTCTCGCTATACAGCCTAGACCTTCCCTTCCATAAATCCACTCCATTATTCCAAAATACACCATTTCTCCAACCTCCGCCTCTATAGTGTTTACACCCCACCCTTCAATTATTTGTAGAATTATGTTCTCCCGCCCCTCCGCCCCCATGTACTTGTTACTTAGCCAAATTGTTACAGGTGGGACTGGTAGCACAGCCTATTATTAAGGTTGTCCAACACTTCCCATTATAAGACCCTGAGTTCAAGTGCTTATAACACTGCTAAACTTTAACTATTTGGGTTGAAATTTTCCTTGCTAGGTATCTGCCTCATGCTGATTTTGATTGGAAAATTTCAACCAAAATGGGTTAACCATTTCCAAGAGGGCAGCTAGGGAAAAATACATTATGCCCATGTTTTAAAAAATTGAGACTTTTTCTTTGAAATGCTCTAGCATTGGACCAGGGACTTGAAATTTGGCAGGGGGTGGCCTTTATGTCAGGGCTGTGCCTTTTGCCATCCCTGTGAAAACTCACCCAAATTTGGCCAAGTTATAAGCCTTTGAAAAAAATCACAGTTCGCACAGGCTCACTAAAGATTTACTAGAGCTTAATACCTAAAATCTCCAAAAATTCTATCCTCACTGAGCATGCTCCATCCCCTTCCAGCTTCTCATGCTGACCAGATTGTGCATGCACCATCCCCACAGAGCAAATGAGCATGCTCCAGCCCAGGGGGTTCAGAAGGCTTTACCCATAATAGCTGTTCTGGTCTGGGAACAGGGAGTTTGTGCCTGTCTATCCTGTGCTCTCAATGATCCCCTGGTGGCACCTAGACAGCGTGGAGGAGGAAGCCAGCTGACTTAAGTGCAGAGGGGACGAGGGAAGGGGTAGATTGGGACAAGTTTAGTAGGACTGGGGGGATGGAGGGAGGGAAAGAAACTGTGACTGGGATTTGGAGGAGGGAGACTGGGTCTGGTCTGGCAAGGATACTGGGAGAGTTGGGTGAGGAGGTAGGGGAGGCTGGGACTGGGAGCCACTGAGGAAAGGGAGGTGGGGGGAACAGGACTGGGAGCCAGTTGGCTGGGGGAAACCTGGCTGGTTTCCATTAAAATTTTTGAATGATTTGGCATGTTCCCACAGAATGTTTCAATTCCATCAAATCAAACCTTTCTGACAGAAAACTGCTCACTGGAAAGTTTCAGACCAGCTCTAATCCATACGCTTATATTCCTATCCAAGATAGGCAGAACTAAAATTTGATTTTGGATTCAATGAGACTACATAAAATGCTTTATTAAAATTCACATATCTACCACTTTCCCTTCTTATCCATTTATTCTGTAATTATATACAAATAAACTAAGTTAGTTTGGCAATATTTATTTCTTATAAACTCAGGCTGCACATTGCTCATGTTTGTAATATTTCCAGAAGTCTAGTGATTTATTTTTTCTGAATCTAAGTTACTTGTATGCACTCTTCCCAACGTGCAGTTTGAGACAATCTTGAGTAAAACCAGAAGAGAAATTTAACAGGCCAGTTCTCCTTCTCAGCCTCAGCTAATATTTTTTAATCAAGGATAAATAGAATTGTTGCTGGGACAAATTATTTTCTTACATAAGCTGTAGGAGAGGGTGTTGAATATATATTGTAAGGGAACACTGCAGAGCTAAGGCTGTGTAGATTGTGAGCTGCATTAAGTACTTAAAAAAAAAAAGTAAGTTACATCATTTTTAACAAATGACTCAGTTTAACCCATTTGATGCACTTTTCATCAAACATTCAGGAAGGTATTTAGCCATGTGCCTAGCTTTGAGAATGTAAGTAGTCCCAATGAAATGAACAGGATTACTTGTGCTTAAAAACCTTCCTGAATCAGGGCTGTAGTTCAAATTAATCTATTTAGACAATCAATTGTTCCATTTCTCAGTTCTTTTGTTCTTATCAAATATTTGCAAAGTGGATGTGCGTATTTGCAACCATATGGCTGAAATACATTTATTAACTGCAGTCACAAGGATCTAAGCAGGTGTCTAGAAATGCTTTATTTCAGTAAATCTGTGTTAAATTCCAGTAACACTGTAATAAGAGGATATGGGGCTATATCCCTGAAATAACTCTTGCATCAATTTTCTAACATCAGACCTTTCACTTTGGGACACTCCCAGGAGATAGAAAGCTGGTTCCATGCTGTTAAGCGAAACTATATGATGGGTTATTTTGCTGGATGAAGGCAAAAACATATGCTACTGAGTGCACAGAGACATGGACTCTTGGATGGAAGCTTCATCCAAACTGCTCATTTGATACTTTGGGGGCTTTGAATTTGAAGTCTTTGGTTGGCTCATGAGGAGAGGGAACAGGATCAGAGAGGAGATCAGACAAATAGGCAGCAATCAGGAAGGGAAGAACCGCAGGGCTCTTATAAGATTAGGTTTTCCCTCTGGGAGTAAGAAACAAAAACGTTACTGAAAGATATTGGTATGTTTCTTTTATGTTTAATCAGGTTAAATAAAAGTTCAGTGGTTTTTCAAACCCAGAAGTCAGAGACATAGTAGTTTTGAAGAAATCTACATGGCCCTGGAAGTAGAGTTAGGAGAAGCAGCCAGGATCGCCTAATATTCACAGGCAAGCATCCTGAGAGTAAGCTGAGGGTTAGTGTCCTAGAGCCACTGGTGTTGAACAAGGCCTGGCCCCAGGAAGGGGCAGGTCATGACACACACCATGGTATCCTTTTAGTATTTTACTATGAACTGTGTCAATTTTGTTTGCAAGACTGGCATGCCAAAAGTAAAATGAGGTTACTTACCTGTAACGGGAGATTCTTCGAAATGCATGGACCCTATCTGTATTCCACTGAGGGTTATGTGCATGCACCACGTGCCCAGAGCCGAAGCTTTTGAAAGCAGTACTGTTCGGTGGTCTGCGCATGTGCCCTGTGCCACCTTGTGGTCTCCCCTGAGGCAATAAAGGATGCAGTGGGCCGCTGGCATGTCCAGGTCCTTCTCTACTGCAGAGCTGTTGAATCCGGAGCAGAGGGGAAGGAGTGAGAGTTTGGAATACAGATCGGGACCACACATCTTCAGTTACAGGTAAGAACTTCATTTTCTTCTTTGAGTGATGGTCCCTATTGAATTCCAGAGAGGGTGATTAACAAGCAATGCCTATGTGGGACGATTGTGCAAGGAGACTGTGGAATGGAGGACTTCTCCTCTGAACGAATCATACATTACAGTATAGTGTGTGGAAAAGGTGCATACCAAACTCCACGTGGATGCCTTGCATATGTCTGTGAAGGGCACTTTGTGGAGTACAGCTATAGTTAATGCTTGCACTCTCATGGAATAGGCCTGAATCCCTTCAGGCGGGGATCGTCCCGATAATTGATAGCAGCACGTAATGAACCCTGAGACCCACTTGGAGAGTCTCTGGGTGGAAATGGCTTGCCCTTTCATTGCTATGGCAATGAAAAGTCGAGGACATTTCTGAAAGGGCTTTGTCCGATCAAGATAAAAAGCCAATGCCCTTTGAACATCTAATGAGTGAACCACCTTTAGTCATTTGAGGCGTAAGGCTTGGGGAAGAAGGTAGGTAAATGTATGGGTTTATTGAGGTAGAACTGGGAAACCACCTTGGATAGGAACTTGGGGTGAAATTGTAAAGAGACCTGGTCTATATGGAAAGGGTGAAGGGGAGGTTAACCATCATGGCTCCCAGTTCACCATCCCTCCTTGCTGATGTAATGGTGACGAGCAAAATTACTTTCATGGAAAGGAGAGATAGTGAACATGAGGTCATAGATTTGAAGGGGGCGGACATCAACAAGGTGAGGACTAGGTTAAGGTCCCATTGGGGGGCGATAGGCTGAATGGGAGGGTATTTTCGCAGAAGGCCCTTCCAGAACCACACAGTTAATGGCTGGGTAAAGATTGAATGGCCGTCCACTGGCAGGTGAAAAGCACTAAGGGTATCTGCATGCACCTTAATGGAACTGAGGGCCAGTCCCAAGTCCCTCAGATAAAGGAAATATCCAAGAGTAGTGGGATGTCCACCACTTCAGGGACAAGGCCCTTCTCGGTAGCCTAGGCAGTGAAATGCATCCATTTGGCTCGATACGAGAGTCTTGTGGACTCCTTCCTGCTGCTTCAGAGGACATCTTGCACTGCCAGTGAGCATTCCTGCGCTAGTGGAGGTGTCCATCCAAAAACCAAGCCATCAAATGAAGAGTGTGCAGGTTGGAGTGTCTGAGTCTGCTGTTGTGTTGGGTCAGTAGCTCCAGGAACGTCCAAAGCGTCAGTGGAGGGTTGTTTGACATACAGAGGAGAACCGGGAGCCAAAATTGGCAAGGCCATTAGGGGGAAA
Organism: Terrapene triunguis; assembly: GCF_002925995.2. Lineage (NCBI taxonomy): Eukaryota > Metazoa > Chordata > Testudines > Emydidae > Terrapene > Terrapene triunguis. Next base: position 13,256,828 of record NW_020664598.1, read on the forward strand.
TCAGGATGGCTGTTGCTTTCTCCTATCCGATCTTGTGGATCACTTGTGGTAGGAGGGGTAAAAGGTGGGGAGGCAAAATCTGTCAGATCCGACCAATCGAGGACTCGGGCATCCCCCTGTGATTGAGTTTCAAATCCTCCCCTTGAACAACATTGGGTGCATTTGGTATTGCTGTGGGATACGAAAAGATCCCTCACCGGGGTTCCCCGGCCATTACAGAGTCCTGCAACTCCCATTCATGGTCAGTTGCAAAGTTTCTGCTGAGGACATCGGCAATCATGTTCCAGTAGGTAAGCTGCTATCAAAAGAATATGGTGTGCGACGCACCATTCTCAAAAGTGTCTAGCTTTCACACACACAGAAGGCTCAGGATCTTGTCCCCCCTTGTTTATGTAGAAGACTGTGGTGGTGGTGTTGTCTGACATGACAAGAACATATCGGTTCTAGATAGCTGGTAGGAACACCTGGCAAGCATTGCGTACTGCCTGGAGTTACAATATGTTTATGTACATCTTGGGCTCTTGTGTTGTCCAGGTGCCTTGTGTCATGCGGTCACCCATGTGGGCACCCCAGCCCATGAGGAATGCGTCCGTTATGGTAGTCACAGTGAGCGAGAATGGAAGGAAGGTCATCCCCGAGCAGACTTGTAACAGGTTCATTCACCATTGGAGAGAGGAGAGAACTTCTGGTGGCATGTGGAGCAGAGTGTGCATGGGTTGATGCATGGGGGAGTAGACCCTTTCTAGCCAGAGTTGAAGGCCATGACATATGTGCAGGCTGCCATGTGTCCCAAGACAGAGGCAGATTTTGGCCAAAACCAAAGGGTTGGAAGACACCAAAAAATGATTAGTTCCCTCGTTGTCTGGAATCCTTCCCTTGGTAGATAAGCTCGGATGGAAGTCGCGTCTTGCATAGGGGTGTAGGGTTTAAAGTTGATTTTTCGATGTTTACGTTGACTCCCAAGGAGGAGAGGAGTAGAAGCAGTTGGGATGTTGATTCTGGGCCTCTTGTTTGGACCATCCTGCTATCAGTCATTCAGATATGGAAAAATGAGGATTCCTTGATGTCTGAGATGGGCTGCCACCACCGAGAAAACTTTTGTGACTACTCGCGGGACAGTGGTGAGTCCAAACAGTAGGACCCTGTATCGAAGATGCCGAAGCCCCATCCCACCCCAACCTCAGGAACTTTCTGTGTGTCAGGTGTATATTATTATGGAAGTAGGCATCTTGCATATGGAGATCTGTAAACCACATGCCTTTTTCTAATGAGGGATTGATTGGTGCGAGCATGACGATGCAAAATCTTGGTTTGGAAAAATCAAGCAGTTGAGGCATAGGAGATCCAATATCGGTCTCCATCCTCCAATCTTTGTGGGGACTAGGAAGTAGCTCGAATAGAGCCCTGTTCCCTGAAAGGAGTCTGGGATTAGCTCCACAGCTCCCCTCTGCAATAGGGAGTCGTCCTCAAGTTGGCGGAGATCGTCACATGGGTGTTCTATGCATGTGGACCGAGGAAGAGGGCAAGATGGGGGTGTCGCTGTAAACTCTATGATGTAGCCACTCTGGATGATATCTAGGATCCACTGTCCATTGTTATAGCTTTCCATGTTGACAGAAAGAGTTTGAGGCGACCCCTGAAGGCAGTAGACAAAATGGGCATTGGTGTACGGAGTGGTTGACCGCTCTCTAAAGACACTCAGAAAAACCGCTTATGTGATGTTTGGATGTGTTGCGTTGATGGCTGGGTAGTTGACATAGGTTGATGGGGTCTATGAATCTTAGGGTGCTTTTGAGGAGGCTCATAGGTGCATTAGTGGTATAGCTGTGGGACCCTTTAACAATATGATTGGGGCAGGTGGTAGAATTTCCTCTTGAGTGCTGGTGTGAAGATACCAAGAGACCTTGAAGATACTGAAAGGTCTTCTGATTGAAGAGATGCAATTTGTCGAATGGGAAGTCTTCTGTAACGTTTTGCACCTCCCTGAGAAGCCAAAGGAGTGTTACCAGGATTCCCTCCTCCAGAAAATCCCCATTGCCAGGACATGGGAAGCCGTGTCTGCGGAGTCCACTGCAGCCTGTACCATTAACCTGGCAAATAACTTGCCTTCCTGCAAAACTGCCTGGAATTGGTTGCGATCTTGCAAGTGTAGCTTGTCTGTGAACTCAGCCAATCGCCCAAAGTTAACAAAATCATATTTGGCTATCAGGGCTGAATAATTTGACCTACCTAACAAGAGTTGTGATGGTGACGTGGGGGAGTCCTCCCAATCCAAGTGGGATCGTTCGGAGGTTGAGTATGGGGGCCACAAGCTGCAGTATGGCCAGCTCGGTTTACCCTGCTGTTGCATAGCCTCTGACCACAGTACCGGCAACCAACTCTGCAGTTAAGGCAAGGTGGGGAACTGCCACAGTGCCATCAGAGCCTTCTGGCACTCGTGCTTCCAGAATGGGAGCGGTGGACCATGTCGGACAGCCGTATCGTCTGAATCAGAAGAGTCAGAAACCTCACCAAATGGCTGCGCAGTCAGAACCACCAGAACGGAATGCAGCAGGAACTTAGCGGGAGAAGGGTCCCTTTGACCTGTTGATCAGATTGAGGGTCTTGGAGACCGTAGTCCCTCTAGTGTGAATAACTCGTGGGAACCCGAGGTGCTTCCAAGTCTCTCGGGGGTCAATGGTATCCGTTCTGTTGAAGGAGTCAGTATCGGGAACTGTGTCTCTCTGGAGACCAATGGTTCTCGGAATATTGGCGGAGTCGACGGGTCCATAGTTGGTACCGGTGGATCTGGCAATTGGTGCAACCATTTCTCGGTCTTGTGAGACTTAGAATGTGTGGTTCCTTCGTGGACAGAACCCATGGATGGTGCAGAGTCCTTCTTAGACTTGGAGGAAGACTTACTGCCATGCTTATGGGCATGCTTCCTTGGTTCAGCCCCAATGCAGGGTCCTTAGCATGGGTATTCACAGAGCCTGATGGAGGCTCCACGGTAGGGGGTGCTCTTCACCTGTTCAGGCTGATGTACGGGGGGGTTCCCTGGCCAGGATCCGATGCCAGTCCCATGGCAGCTTCCATAAGGTGTTTCCTGAGGTGGAGAGTCCAGTTCTCCCAAGTATGGGCAGGAAAGGAAAGGCAGATACTGCACCCAGACACGATGTGGGCTTCCCCCACGCAGCACAAACAGCGTTGGTGCTCGTCACTGATGGAAAACAAGCAAGGGCAGGTTTAGAGCCCCTGCATCTTCGGCATAATCCAGTACTCAGGCCCAGGTACTGGGGGGTGAGGGGGACGGTAAAGTTTGGTGGGAAGCACCACCAAAGCCAAGTCCTAAATCAGGTACGAAAAGGAAAAATCGAACAGAAAACAAAAAATTCCAGAATAACAAATCTAAACTACGAACAGTACTAAGGATAGTTCTGAAAAGTTTTGGAAAGTGTGTTACAAGGACGAGAGGAGTAGAAGCTCCAACTCAGACCATGCAGCGGTGAGAAGGAACTGGAGACGCTGGCAGCCCCCTGTGCCCTTTATCACCTCGGGTGAGACCACGAGGCAGCACAGGACACATATGTGGACCGCCGAACAGTACTACTTTCAAGAGCTCCAGCTCCGGGCACATGGTGCATGCACATAGCCCTCGGTGGAATACAATAAGGACCAAGACCCCAAGAAGAATCAAAATTTCTACTGGTATTCACTCCAAGAGAGAGAAGTTATAATGCCAGCCACTGTCAGCTGTACATTCTTCCTCCAATCCTCAGGAGTGAGCTGCTGGCTCATTTCTTTTTCCCAATTTAACTTTATGTTGTCAATGCTGACCTTAAGTTCTGTAGAAAAAAAGTGCACACAGTTTGGCTATTTATTTTTTTACCAGAGATCTAACTATCTTGTCATTTCAAACTATTTCTAAATCTGATGAGGTTCAACAAGGACAAGTGCTCGACAGAGTCCTGCACTTAGGACGGAAGAATACCAGGCACTGCTACAGGCTGGGGACCGACTGGCTAAGCGGCAATTCAGCAGAAAAGGACCTGGGGATTACAGTGGACGAGAAGGTGGATATGAGTCAACAGTATGCCCTTGTTGCCAAGAAGGCTAATGGCACATTGGGCTGCATTAGTAGGAGCATTGCCAGCAGATCGAGACACTGGTGAGGTCACATCTGGAGTACTGCATCCAGTTTTAGGCCCCCCACTACAGAAAGGATGTGGACAAATTGGAGAGTCCAGCGGAGCGCAACAGAAATGATTAGGGGGCTGGGACACATGACTTATGAGGAAAGGCTGAGGGAACTGGGCTTATTTAGTCTGCAGAAGAAAAGAGTGAGGGGGGATTTGATAGCAGCCTTCAGCTACGTGAAGGGGGGTTCCAAAGAAGATGGAGCTCGGCTGTTCTCAGTGGTGGCAGATGACAGAACAAGAAGCAATGGTCTCAAGTTGCCGTGGGGGAGGTCTAGGTTGGATATTAGGAAAAATTATTTCACTAGGAAGGTGGTGAAGCACTGGAATGGGTTACCTAGGGAGGTGGTGGAATCTCCACCCTTAGAGGTTTTTAAGGCCCGGCTTGACAAAGCCCTGGCTGGGATGATTTAGTTGGGGTTGGTCCTGCTTTGAGCAGGGGGTTGGACTAGATGACCTCCTGAGGTCTCTTCCAACCCTAATCTTCTACGATTCTATGATATTTTTAAATACAAGGCCTGTTTTTCTAAATTTATATTTCTCATGAAATTGTATGAAAAATGTTAGCTCAGTTTTGTCAAATTTTATATATTTTAGTACCGTACATCTTGTGGAATTAGTTATATCTGGGATATTATAAGTGGTGGAGTCTATTTTGAAATATCACTAGGAAGTACTTGTTAGAAAGTCATATCTTGCCGCATTCTCAACACATGGGAAAGCCATGGATTCTTTCTTGTAAAATGGTGTGACACTACCATTTATTAGTCATACAAAATTCAGTTCATGTTAGACCAAGTGTTTGTCTTTGGGGAAGGTGGGGGGAGAGGAAAGGTATTGCTTAAAGTAACTACTTCTGCCTTCAAAACTTTCAGCTGTTTTCTTGCTAAAACCCCAAATCTGAGATCCAGACTATCACTGGGCATTTATTTCTTATCCAGAGCTGTTCACAGGACATTTAGCCAATCATCTGTTAACAGCGGTGCAGGGTAAAATTGACTGCTCCCTGTTAAAATAAGAAGTAAGGGTTTTGGACACTATGTGAAACACAGAAAACATACAGAAATGTCCTCCATAAAATTAGAAGGAAGGCAGCTTTTCCCCCATTGGATCTTGGGGTCAGCCTTAATGTTCTAACCTCCAGCAAAAGCAGTAGGTTAAGAAAATAAATTCTTAAAACAGCATCAATATTTACAAAAAGATTATGGGGGAATTGTTCCATTGCAGTGACACAAACCCTCTTCCAAAGCAAAGCTGAATAGAATTGATCTGCTTTGCAAGATTTAACATTCCATTAATCATGCTTCTGAACTATTTATAGATAGTGGCATCAATTACGAGTGACTGTTCTTCCACATGGTCATCATGAAGCAGTTATTTGTTTAATAGAAGGGAATATTTTATGGTGCCAAAGGTGTAGGAAAAACCAGAAGTAGTTTAGTACAATAGAATGGTGTTAGAGTCCTATAAGAGCAAAGCACACCACAGGCCCCTCACGTCTGGAACTGATTGCTGATAGCTGCCATGTCTTCATGTCATTCATTCTGCAACCTAACATGCTATGTTTTGGGGTGTTGTTTTTAAGCACAGCTGCACATATTCCAGATCTTCATTCAGCTGTCCCAATGATACTTAGGTCCATTTTGTGAGCCAATACCATTAATAAGATCCCAGTACGGTAGGAGTAATTCATATTTTTCCCTACCGTGTGCATTACTGTGGATTTAACAACACTGAATTTCAGCTGCCATTCACATTACCCATTCACATAGCTCAGTTAGGCCCCACTCAAGGTGCTTTCCTCACAGTCTTTCCCAGATCTGAAGTACCTAAATTTTGTGGCAACTATAAATTTCACTTCACTCCTCAGCTCCTTTTGAGAAATTAATAAATATGTTAACAGGTTTCAGAGTGGTAGCCATGTTAGTCTGTATCAGCAAAAACAACAAGACTAAAGTGCCACAAGGACTCCTCGTTTTTTTTTTTAAATATGTTAAATAAGTCTTATTGATGAACTGAGGCACCGCATGCTTAACCTTTTGCCATGATGAAAAATGACCATTTATTCGTACTCTGAGTTATTTGAGTTTAGTCATCCAGCAATCTCATAATATTCCATCCACTGCCTTCTTCATTCTATTCGGCTTAACGGTAGCCATCACTTTACCCAGGGTTGATAGCAGTACCTCTCCAGTTCGTGCATGAAGATCACCTTTTTTTGGCAATGCCACGCTGATACCATTTTCCAGTCTTTTGGCACCTGTGCTTTCACCCATATTTCATTTGAGTTTTGCGAGCTGCTCAATCAGAATTTTGCCTGCTACCATTAGTACCTCTGCTTAAATTCTATCAACCCCAGGGGCTTTCCCCTGTTTGTAGCCTTTGATAGCTGTTTTAATTTCATCAGATGTTAATGGTCCCTCTTCTATTTCTAACTTAGCATTGGCATTTCTCTCAAACCTGTGCAGCAATTATCCAGATAGATCAAGCTGTGAACAAATATTCACTCTTTGACAGATAATCAAAAATACTACTGTTTGGCAAAAGCCCATCTTAATCAACTTTAAGAAAACATTCAATAGTGTCCACAGAGAGACCCTGTGAAACATGGCTAGAAGCTATGGGATACCAGGCAAGCTGATCAACATGATAAGGCGTTTATATGATGGAAGCAGACATGCAATCAGATTGGATACAGGCCTGGCTGAGTGGTTCGATATTGTGACTGGAGTTAGACAAGAGTGCATGTTAATACCAATCCTCTGTGTTAGCAATAGACTGGGTGATAAAGCGGGTAACAAAAGGCATGTTGGTGGTGTACAACGGGTGTGCAGAGATGAATTACACAACCTTGAGTTTGCTACTGACATTACTGTACTAAGCATAACGTGGAAAGGAACGATTTCACTTACATCAGAGGTAGAACAGGAAGCAGCAAAAATTGGATTGAAAATAAAAACAGAGAAAACTAAGATTATGAAGGTAAGAAACTGCACAATAGATGCAGGAGTGAACACAGAAAAGAAATCGAACAGGTAGAAGAGTTCTATTATCTGGGGAGTGTGATGACATTTGAAGGTGGCTATGATAAAGATATTCATACAAAATTAGGAAAAGCAAACACCACTTTTAGAAGGATGAACAACATCTGTTCATACAGAGGTCTCCACACCAAACTAAAGGGCAGATTATATGATGTGATTATACTTAGCATGCCATTGTACTGAGTAGAGAGGTGGCTAACAAAAAGAGAGAGTGGAGGCTGCCCATCACAGATGGCTGAGGAAGATATTACACATTTTATGGAAAGAAAATATCAAAGAAAGAAGTCTCAGGTGGCTGGGACATTTACACTATATGGAAAATGGGAAACATGTTAAGCAAGCATTGAATGGGGTACTCGAGGGAGGAAAGAAAAAGGGAGGAAGGCCAAGGAAGAACTGTCAGAAGTCAGTGACAGAAGATATTGAATGAACTGGCATCACCTAGGAAGAATTATTACAACTAGTGGGCAACTACTATCAATGGAAGAACTGGATTGCCCAATGTGTAAGCAGCACAGGAACCCCTAAGGGACTAAGGAGAAGCCTGGATAGATTGACAGCATAAGATCTACTGAAGGATTAGTGCAGTAAGATCAATAAGTTTACCTGGAAGTTACTGGTTCGTTTTACCCAATATGTTCACATTATACATATCACGTAAATTATAACCAACAGTATTCAGGTCCATTTTGTAAGTCTTCATTGCCACAGACTGCACAAGGACTCCATTTTCAATATTTGATTGATAAATGTGTGGGTAGTTGTAATTGGATTAATCCCATTAGGTTATGCCAGACAAAAAGAAGGTGAGTAATGGTAAGAAACTAATTTATTCAACTGTCTGAAACTTCCAAGAAGGAAGAGCTCCTCACACTTGACAGGTGAAACCAGTAGGACTACTTGAATGCCTGTAGAAACTCAATGGTTATAGTTTGCAAACTTTGAGGCGTATCAAACTCAGAACACAAATTGCAGAAAGCAATATGCAAATCTAGAGGCAAAATAGGACAAATATATTATGGATAACTTAATTACCTAAAGCTTGCTCAAATAAATTTAGGAACAGAATAGCAGAAAGGATCCAACTGTGTACTGCATAAAATTAGCCTATGTCAATCACTTAGGTACTAGCAAAAAGTAAGATCTGGTTCTCCCAGTTTTCACACCCCTAGGGAAGAGGAGCAAATCAAATGGTCCTTTTACTGGTGTTCTAATTAGAGGGCTGGTGTTCTAATTTAGAGAAAGATGTGACAAAAGTCAGAACTCTGAGTAACAAGCACTGTTGTCCCTATGCAGAACAGCGCTCAAACTCCTATTTAGTTTCTGGAATTCCTAAATGCCTTGGGGATAAAAGAAAAGTCTAGGAAACAGTCCCATGTTGCCTGGTATTTTGTATATATTGCATTGCCTTTGTTGTTGTGATTAACTGGTGTTATTTTAAATACAGAAACCCATGATATTTATATACACACAAAATGGCGGTGTGTTTAAGGTTTTATGGGTGTAAGTGTGCAATGATTACTATGCAGATCATCTTCAACAAGTACCATAACATCTTTATACACAGAGCGTGAGAAACCACACTAATCTGTGATGAACAGAAAGCTTTTCTGTACCAACATATGGTCTGCAAAATCTAAGCTTTCATTATAAAAAAAGTTTCTATTCCTTACAGTTGAAGAAAATTTTCCAAACAAACAATGTAAATGGAGGGAGTCCTGTCTTAAATCTGCAGATAGACAGTCCAAGTGACTCTGATTCTCATAAATTTTTCCCAAGCAGAAAAGAGTGAAAACTATGGGCAGCAGCAAGGGCAGGAGGCACTGGATCTACTTGTTAGAGAGAACCATGTAGCAACATGGGAAAGATAGAACTTAGACATCCAAGTACCCTTGCAGAAGCCAAGAGACTAAAAGGAGGAATAAAAGGCGGAAATGGAGTGAGAAAAATTGTTCCTTCCCCTTCCAGTAGCCAAAGGAGGGTGGGGCAAAGGAGACAGACTTCAAATTCAGACTAAAAGCAATGGGGGGGGGGGGAGAATTGGAGGTCTCAAGTAAGTTTCAGAGACACCACTGCTGGTTCCAAATGTAGCAGCCTCACCCATTTCCAGCAGCTTGAGGTTGGCAGGAGGAGGGGGAAGCAGTTGGCTTTGACAATAGGGCCTTATGTGTTTCATTTCATTCTGAGGCTAGGAACATTGATCTGTCCCTAAGTGTCTACCACTGCAGTCAGCGGGAGTCCTTCCACTGTCTTCACTGACTAATGGATCAGGCCAAGTTGTCTGGTAAAGTTTCCAGGCCCCAGGAATGGATCCCTCAAGGGCTTAGAATGGAGGTGGACAGAGTTGGAAGAAATTGATGGCATGAATTAGAAGAGGCACAGTGTATATTCCATAAACAAAATCTATCTGAAAGGGATTAAGTTTAGTTAAGTGCGAAACCCCCCCAACACAAAATGATAAAAGCAAAAATCCGCTAAATTACCGGACATCTCTTAACCATACAGCATATTTCCACCGATGGTGACTGACTCCTTTTTTTCCAAAAGGAACCTTCTTCATCCTCCAGCCCAACACACCTTAACCTTCCCGGCAGCATAATACAAAACTTCAGTAAGCAAATATTCAGCTTTAATATGCACACATGTTAACCATCTGATGGGTCACTCTAAAGGTATGTCTATAGCTCAAGTGAAGGTGTGACTGTAGCACACACAGGTATACCCATTCTAGCTTTAATCTAGCTAGCGTGGGTAACAGTAGGGTAGATGTGGTGGCATGGCCTAGCAACCCATGTACATACTCTGGCTCCCCAGATGGCTTAAACTCTGGTCACTAGTCCATGCCACCCTGCCTATGCTATAGTATTGTTACTTGGGCTAGTTAGATCAAAGCTAGCAGGGATATGCCTACCCCTGCTATAATTACACTTTAAAGTGGTGTGGAGACATACCCAAGAATCCTAGAGAAAGTATAAAGTCATCACTAAAGTTTTGTGTTAGGTGAGGAGACTAATATTAATATGTAGCATTATCTTATCTGCTGGAGAATGAATCATAGAATCATACAATTGTAGGACTGGAAAGGACCTCAAGAAGTCATCTAGACCAATCCCCTACACTCATGGCAGGACTAAGTATTATTTAGACCAGTGTTTCTCAAACTGGGATCTGTGGACCCGTGGGGGGGTCCCCGAGGGTACCCCGGGGAGTCTGCAGGCCCCGCTGATCAACTTCTCCCCCTCACTCCCAGCGCCTCCTGCACGCTAAAAGTCTGGTGGCGCAGCGGGGCTAAGGCAGGCTCCCTACCTGCCCTGGCTCCATGTCGCTCCTAGAAGCAGCCAGCACATCCCTAGGGGAGGGGGGCAGGGGGTCTCCGCACGCTGCCCCCACCCCGAGCACTGACTCCACAGCTCCCATTGGCCGGAAACTGCAGCCAATGGGAGCTGCAGGGTCAGTGCCTGCAGGCAGGGGCAGCGTGCGGAGACCCCTTCCCCCCCGACCCAGGAGCCGCTGCTAAAGGGATGTGCAGGTCTCTTTCAGGGCTGCCCAAGGTAAGCGCTGCCTGACCAGAGCCAGCACTCTGCACCCAAACTCCCTCCCAGAGCTTGCACCCCACACCTCCTCCTGCACCCAACCCCCCTCCCAGAGCCTGCACACCCTCCTGCACCCCAAACCCCTGCCTGCCCCACCCTGGTGAAAGTGAGTGAGGGTGGGGGAGGGCCAGCGATGGGAGGGAGGGTGTATGGACTGAGCAGGGGTGGGGGGGCGGGCCTTGGTGAAGGGGGCAGGGCAAGGGCTGAGTGGGGGGTTTGGCAATACCCACAAATTTTTAAATCCAAATGGGGGTCCTCGGGTTGCTAAAGTTTGAGAACCATTGATCTAGATCATCCCTGACAGATGTTTGTCTTATCTGCTCTTAAAAATCTTCATTGATGGAGATTCCACAACCTTCCTAGGCAATTTCTTCCAGTTCTTAACTACCCTGACAGTTAGAAAGTTTTTCCTAATGCCCAACCTAAACCACCCTTGCTGCAATTTAAGCCCATTGCCTCTTGTCCTATCCACAGAGGTTAAGAACAATAATTTTTCTCCCACCTCCTTGTAACAATCTTTTATGTACTTGAAAACTTATGTCCCCACTCAGTCTCCTCTTCTCCAGATTAAACAAAACCAATTTTTCCAATCTTCCCTCATAGGTAATGTTTTCTAGACCTTTAAATCATTTTTATTGCTCTTCTCTGGACTTTCTCCAATTTCTCCACATCTTTCCTGAAATGTGATGCCCAGAACTGGACACAATACTCCAGTTAAGGCCTAATCAGCATGGAAGAATTACTTCTTCTGTCTTGTTTACCATACTCCTACTAATACACCCCAGAATGGTGTTTGCTTTTTTTTTTTTTTTGCAACAGTGTTTCACCGTTCACTCATATTTAGCTTGTGATACACTATGACCCCCAGATTCCTTTCCGCAGTAGTCCTTGGTAGGCAGTAATTTCGCATTTTGTATGTGTGCAACTGACTGTTCCATCCAAAGTGGAGTACTTTGAATTTGTCCTTATTGAATTTCATCTTATTTACTTCAGACCATTTCTCCAGTTTGTCTAGATCATTTTGAATTTTAATCCTATCCTCCAAAGCACTTACAACCCCTCCCAGTTTGGTATCGTCCACAAACTTTGTAAATGTACTCTCTATGCCATTATCTAAATCATTGATGAAGATATTGAACATAACCAGATCCAGAACTAATCCCTGCAGGACCCCACTCAATATGCCCTTCCAGCATGACTGTGAACCACTGATAATTACTCTCTAGAAACAGTTTTTGAACTAGTTATGCACCCACCTTATAGTAGGGTGACCAGATGTCCCGATTTATAGGGACAGTCCCGATATTTGAGCCTTTTTCTTATATAGGTGCCTATTACCCCACACACACTGTCCTGATTTTTCATACTTGCTCTCTGGGCACCCTACCTTATAGTACAGAGGTGGGCAAACTATGGCCTGCGGGCCACATCCGGCCTGCGGGACTCTCCTGCTTGGCCCCTGAGCTCCTGGCCGGGGACGCTGGCCGGCCCCCGGCCCCCAGCCCCTCCCCTGCTGTTCACCCTCCCCCGCAGCCTCAGCTCACCCCGCTGCCGACGCAATGCTCTCAGCGGTGCGGCTGTGAGCTACTGGGGCAGCGGCTGTAGCGCCGGGCGGGCGGTGCAGCTGTAGCGCCGCCAGCCACCGGTGCTCCAGGCAGCATGGTAAGGGGGCAGGGAGTGGGGGGGGGTTTGGATAGAGGGCAGGGGAGTTCAGGGAGGTGGGCAGGGGTGTGGATAGGAGTTGGGGAGTCAGAGGGCAGGGAACAGGGGGGTGGATGAGGCAGGGGTCCCGGGGGGGCAAGCAGGAAGGAGCAGGGGGGGTTAGATGGAGCAGCGGGGGGGCACTCAGGGGCAGGAGTTCTGGGGGCGGTCAGGGAGGAAGGGGTGGTTGGATGGGGAAGGGGTCCTGGGGGGGGGGCATCAGGAATGAGAGAGGGGGTTAGATGGGGCAGTGGGGGGCAGTCAGGGGACAGGGAGTGGGGGGGGCAGATAGGGGGTGGGGTCCAGGCCACAACCCCCTCCCCTAACCGGTCCTCCATTCAATTTCCAAAATCCGATGCGGCCCTCAGGCCAAAAAGTTTGCCCGCCCTTGTTATAGTAGCTCCATCTAGTTTGTCTTTCCCTAGTTTGCTTATGAGAAAGTCATGAGAGACAGTATCAAAAGCCTTACTAAAGTCAAGATATATCACATCTACCACTTCCCCCTCATCCACAAGGTTTATAACACTGTCAAAGAAAGTTATAAGGAAGCTTATTTTCTAGGTGTTTGCAAATAGATTGTTTAATTATTTGCTCCATTATCTTTCCAGATACTGATCTGTAATTCCCCAGTCATTTGCCTTTTTATAGATTGGCACTATATTTTCCAGCCCTCTGGAATCTCTCCCATCTTCCATAACTTTTCAAAGATAATTGCTAATGGCTTAGATATTGCCTAACTCAGCTCCTTAAGTATTCTAGGATGTATTTCATCAGGCCCTGGTCACTTGAAAACATCTAACTTGTCTAAGTAATTTTTCACTTGTTCTTTCCCTATTTTAGCCTCTGACCCTAACTCATTTTCACTGGCATTCACTATGATAGATGTCCAAACGCTACTAACCTTTTGTTGAAAACTGAAAAAGTCACTTAGCACTTCCGCCATTTCCACATTTTTTCCCTCCCCACCCTCATTGAGTAACGGGCCTACCCTGCCCTTGGTCTTCCTTTTGCTTCTAATGTATTCGTAGAATGTTGTGGTGTTACCCTTCATGTCTCTAGGTAGTTTAATCTCATTTTGTGCCTTGACCTTCCTAATTTTGTGCCTACATACCTGTGTTATTTGTGAATATGATGGAAGAGATAGGAGAAAACAATTGTTAATAACTTTAAATGTAACCTAACTTCTTCAAACCTGCATTCATCACTATCCAGCAATGAGGTTTAACTATAAAGTCTAAACAAGCCAGCCTTTTATTAGCAACAGGGTGGATTAGTTTAAATCAAAGTGATTTAAATCACCAATTTTAATCATGAACTAAACCATTAGTTTTAATTGTGTTTTGCATTTGTACTTTAGTTATTTCCCTACCATTGGTGAATAACCCTTAAAACACGTTGATTTGCAACTAAGTATACCCTTTACATTAAATTTGGTGCTTCTTCTGGTTAACCAGGAGGATACAATATATTTATATACATTTACTTAAGCCAACATATAGTTTAAACTTATTTTTAGTCAGACTCTTAATTTTTACATTTTTTTATTGCTAGAAAATGATGAATGATGCATTTATTATTTACTACATAATTAATTATTTTACTTGGGATTTGTGTCAAGTTCTATTTTCACAAAACATTTTAATTTTTATTAAATGAAACTACCATACCTGTGCTGGATACATAGGGAAAAAAATTATCAAAATGTGTTTTGCATTTAAAACTGATTTATTAAACAAAATAAATATCTGTAGTTAGTGAACTGAACTATCGTTATTGTTTCTGGTCACCATGTCCTTCAAGATTTTAGAACTAGATGATCTCATCTTCTCATACCTAGTTTTGATTCATAGATAGGAAGCAGAAAACAAACTTTCCTTCTTTTTCAATTCCCAACTGGTTTTTGAACTTTGAAAGAACTAGCTGAATACTCTGAAACTAAATATATTCTCTCTACACTTGCAGAAAAGGCTATTGCTATCAAAAGGTGGTTTAGGACTACAACAAACTCTGGTTCCAGGTGCTTAGCCACGGTCTTCCAGCAGCTCAGTGGTTTGACTTTCTTTAAAACTTGGCCGCAAACATTAAATACAAAAATAATAAGTAGTCCATGTAAATTATTTTAATGGATTGTAAGTTTGTGCCTTAACATAGGCTCTGTCACAACCGGGACATGGACAGTCAGACCTAGTGATTGGACCAGGAGTCAGGTACTGGGAAGTCAAAGTGCAAGATGAGCCAGAGGGTAGACAGAGTCAAGTGTCAGGCAGGCTCAAGTTACCAGGAGATTGGGGTGGGGTACCAGGTTACAGACAGCAATCAAATAGCCAAGTTGAGGACAAACCAGGGTCGGCAGCCGGAGTCTAGGGTCTATTGAAAGCTGAGTCTGGAGCAGAAATGGGCAGACAGTCTGTGTTGCTGCTCAGAGAGCTCCCCTTCATGGCTTCCTCGTTTATATACTGGTATTTGACAATCAAGGGGTTGCAAAAGGGACTGCCACTCCAGTCCTGCTGTACTTCCTGCTGAGCCCAGCCTCACAGGGACCTCCCACAGAAGCCCAGCCTAAGCCTCCTGGGGCTGTGTAGGAGTCAGCAGCCTAGAACCCTCCAGGTCCCAGGTTCCAACCCTGTAGGTTCGAACAGGTTGCCACAAGTTTAAAATTAAATAGATTTATTTAAAAAAAAATTTTTTTTTAAAGGATGCTTTTATTTAGTCATTGTTTTTTATTCACCTTAGTTAGCAAGACATCGGAGATAGATCAGAGAGGAAACTTTTCCTGTAGGTCCTATTTTAAATTAATTTGAACTCAAACTAACATATACTCTTAAAACCCAACAAAATTCAATCTTTACTCACAATGTATTGTAAGTTTGGAGAATATACACTGTATTCTTCATGCAAAACAAAGAGGTTGGATCCCTGCGCTTTAAGGGCTAAAGAGCCTTAAAGGCAGTACCATACCTGTAATAAGATTTGGGGGGGGGGGTGGCGCAGCAGAAGAGGGGCAATAGCAACATAGGAGAAAATGATAAGTATAGGGACAGAGAAGGAACAACACTGAAAACAATGTAGGAAGTGATACTCTCTTTCCTATAATGGATCACAGTGTAAAGAGTAAAGGCAGGTAGGGGCCGATGGTATAAACAAAAACAAACAAAAATAGTAATGAGGTCTAATTTAGTAACATTCCATGGACTCTCTTGCCAGATTTCACTGTTACTTATTGAATAGTTTATTTAACAGAACACAAGAAGTGCACTACTATTTTATTCCTTCAAATTGCCAGGGGAACAGCTGTGGAGAGGAAGTGGTATCAGACAGTCACAGTTTGTGTATGTGCCAAATCATTTTTTCAAGCTTTTGTTTCTGTCAAACACTGAAGAGAAAGAGATACTGGCTTTTCCAATCCCCCCCTTTTTTAAAAAAATGTAGATAATTGCACAAAACTAATACAGATGGAAAGTTGTGAAGAAAAGCTGATTTCATTTACAATGTGCATTTGTTGGAGTGACATCAGTACCAATATACATTCAAGAACTAAATATTTCCCTAAATAGTTTTTCTATCATGTCATTATTTAAGGTCCACTTTCTCAATACACTTCTCTAGGAACAAATGCTTTACATCAATAAAAAGTTGTGAATCCCTGCTCTTTAAATTACATAAAGGAGTTATTTGTAGCTTTGGCACGTTGCAAAAAAATGGGTCCTTAAAACTGTCATTGGTCAAAGTCTGCATAGGTGAAGCTAAATTCTAAATCCTTGCTTTTATCCGATACACATTTGAGGGGTAGCATGATATTCTTGTGGCAGCTTCTTTTTACTAAGCTGACAGCCATTTGAAATTACTGAGAGGTTTGGAACATAAAATACTGTAAAATGTATAAGTAGAGAAGAGTATAGATGACAAGGCCACGGCTGAAAAAATAAGTGTTTATTCCAGGGGTACATTAATAAAAGGGATTCATTCCATGACAGGACTTGGTTTAGCTGTAAGTTTCGTGTACTCAAACGCAGCATTAATTCCTAATATCAGCAACGTATGGGGGAAAACAGGAAGAATTGAAAAAGGCTGTGAGAAAAGCTAATGCAGTCCTAGGATGCATCAGGCAAGGTATTTCCAGTAGACAGGGAAGTGTTATACAAGGCACTGGTGAGACCTCATTTGGAATAGTGTGTGCAATTCTGGTCTCCTATGTTTAAGAAAGATGAATTCAAAGTGCAACAAGTGCAGAGAAGGGCTACTAGGATGATCCAAGGAATAGAAAACCTACCTTATGAAAGGAGACTCAAAGAACTTGGCTTGTTTAGCCTAACCACAAGAAGGCTGAGGGGAGATAGGATTGTTCTCTATAAATACATCAGAGGGATAAGTACCCTGGAGGGAGAGGAGTTAAAGTTAAGTGCCTATGTGGACACAAGAACAAATGGATATAAGCTGGCTATCAACAAGTTTAGGCTTGAAATTAAGTGAAAATTTCCAACCATCAGAGGAGTGAAGTTCTTGAACAGCCTTCCAAGGGGAGCAGTAGGGGCAAAAAACCTAACCGGCTTCAAGACTGAGCTTGATAAGTTTATGGAGGGGATGGTATGATGAGACTGCCTGCAATGGCATGTAGCTGATCTGTGACTGCTAGCGCAAATATCTCCAACAGACAGTGACGGGACACTAGATGGGGGAAGGCTTGAGTTACTACAGAGAATTCTTTCTGAGGCATCTGGCTGATAGGTCTTGGCCAAATGGCTCAGGGTCTAACTGAGCACCATATTTGGGGTCAGGAAGGAATTTTTCCCCAGGTCAGACTGGCAGAGATCCTGGGTTTTTTTTGCTTTCTTCTGCAGAATGGGGCACAGATCACTTGCAGATTTAAACTAGTGTAAATAGTGGATTCTCTGTAACTTGTAGTCTTTATCATGATTTGAGAACTTCACGAACTCAGCCAGAGGTTAGGGGTCTATTACAGGAGTGGGTGGGTGAGGTTCTGTGGCCTGCAATGTGCAGGAGGTCAGACTAGATGATCACGATTGTCCCGTCTGACCTTTAAGTCTATGAGTCTGAGACTGGATCGAGATTTTGGATAACAAGATATAAAACCTTTTGCCTCTTAGTCACTGGTTGTATTCTGACTCATGTATGCTGAAGGGGCTAAAAGGCTTACTATCCAATAGGTGTTTGGTGATTTAAAAATTGAACTTTTGGTGTTTATCCAATTTCTAAAGAACAAATACGTAAATCACAAAAGTCATATTCATAACGGACATCAATTGGCATCTTGTTGCTGGTTTCAGATGATGCATGCAGGACTGAACAGGCATAAAGGCTGAACTACCTTCACCTTTAGAAAAGAACTGAGGGGGGTGAAGCTTATACTACAACTGTGGCTGTTGTACATTCTGTAGATAAGAACTTAATTCACCAGAGTGATCAGTCCAGCAGCTCTCATGAACAGTAAACTCATTTTTATTGAAATCTCAAAGTAACGAAATACATTTATAAGTGCAACTGCTGAGTTGCCTAGAAAGTGTTGCTGAGCTGCATGGGTAACCACAGGCTAAGAGAGTGAGGAGTGAGGGCAAGAATAGACTCACTGGACAAATAAAATGTGATCAGCTGTTTACCACAGTACACAAATCAGCTTGGTTCAAAGAGGTCTTGGTAACAGATTTATGACTCATCCCTCATTGATCAATATTTCCCATTTTCACTTTTGGCCAAAGAAAGTGTCCTCATCCAGTAAGGATGGTTATACTCTGATATCATGAATAGTGGTCATTAACACACTTGGCTCTTTTTCAAAGTTTTCAAATACCAAATGCACACTTCCAGAGGTCCTCAAACTCTTTCTTAGTATGGACTAGATCTTGGATACATTTTCTCATGAACCACCTTCCAGCCATTACTCA
This sequence comes from Terrapene triunguis, assembly GCF_002925995.2. Classification (NCBI taxonomy): domain Eukaryota; kingdom Metazoa; phylum Chordata; order Testudines; family Emydidae; genus Terrapene; species Terrapene triunguis. Next base: position 13,275,241 of record NW_020664598.1, read on the forward strand.
CCATCCTTATGGCAACTACAGCAACTGGAGTAAAGTATTTTTAAAAAATATTACCCAAAGAATATCTTTTTTAGTTCTCCTTAATGCAACCAAGTTTCTTGTAGGGTTTTTTTTATTTAAGCATTAAACAGTCAATTTAAAAAAGTTAAAAGTAGTTTCAGGTACAAAAGTGGTTCGAGTCCCCATGCCATTTTTTGTGGCTTCACAATTATGTTTTCCTATTTTTAAAGTGTTCCTCCACCAGTGGTGTGCAAAAGTCCCACAAAAAGGAGGAAAACTGACTACACACAAAACACTGTCAAAGGCAGTAAACAGTTCAAAAAGTAAGGAAAATATTTCTCTAATCTTGCAGTGTGTTTCCCAAATAGTAGGCCCCGACCTACCACAGGTGTCCACCCCCCACACTGGGGCCTGGTCTACACTACGAGTTTAGGTCGAATTTAGCAGCATTAAATCGAATTAAGCCTGGACACGTCCACATGACGAAGCCCTTTTTTTCGACTTAAAAGGCCCTTTAAACCAGTTTCTTTACTCCACCTCCGACGAGGGGATTAGCGCTGAAATCGGCCTTTGCGGGTCGGATTTGGGGGTAGTGTGGACAGAATTCGACGTTACTGGCCTCCGAGAGCTATCCCACAGTGTTTCATTGTGACCGCTCTGGACAGCACTCTGAACTCAGATGCACTGATCAGGTAGACAGGAAAAGCCCCACGAACTTTTGAATTTCATTTCCTGTTTGCCCAGCGTGGAGAGCACAGGTGACCACGCAGAGCTCATCAGCACAGGTAAACATGATGGAGTCCCAGGATCACAAAAGAGCTCCAGCATGGACCGAACGGGAGGTACAGGATCTGCTCGCCATATGGGGGGACGAATCAGAGCTAGCTGAACTCTGCAGCAGTAAACAAAATGGCAAAATATTAGAAAATGTCTCAAAGGCCATGAAGGACAGAGGCCATAACAGAGACACACAGCAGTGCCGCGTGAAAATTAAGGAGCTAAGGCAAGCCTACCACAAAGCCAGAGAGGCAAACGGAAGGTCCGGGACAGAGCCGCAAACATGCCGCTTCTACACGGAGCTGCATGCCATGCAGCCACCACTACCCCAACCGTGTGCTTTGACTCCATCAATGGAGAATCACGCAACAGGGAAGCGGGTTCGGGGTACGAGGAAGATGATGATGAAGACAATGAAGATAGCTCACAGCAAGGAAGCGGAGAAACCGGTTTCCCCAACAGCCAGGATATGTTTATCACCCTGGACCTGGAACCAGTAACCCCCGAACTCACCCAAGGCGTGCTCCCAGACCCTGAGGGCACACAAGGGGCCTCTGGTGAGTGTACCTTTGTAAATATTACACATGGTTTAAAAGCAAGCGTGTTTAATGATTAATGATTAATTTGCCCTGGCAATCGCGGCCAGTACAGCTACTGGAAAAGTCTGTTAACGTGTATGGGGATGGAGCGGAAATCCTCCAGGGACATCTCCAGAAAGCTCTCCGTCATGTACTCCCAAAGCCTTTGCAAAAGGTTTCTGGAGAGGGCTGCCTTATCCCGTCCGCCATGGTAGGAGACTTTACCACGCCAGGCCAGTAGCACGTAGTCTGGAACCATTGCATAACAAAGCATGGCAGCGTATGGTCCCGGTGTTTGCTGGCATGCAGACAACATCCATTCCTTATCTCTCTTTGTTATCCTCAGGAGAGTGATATCATTCACGGTCACCTGGTTGAAATGGGGTGATTTTATTAAGGGGGACATTCAGAGGTGCCCGTTCCTGCTCGGCTGAACAGAAATGTTCCCCGCTGTTAGCCACGCGGTGGGGGGAGGGGTGAAGTGATCATCCCAGAGAATTGGGGGGGGGGGGGGGCTAGTTGGGTTTGTGCTGCATGTTAACCCGGAAACCGCAGCCCCTCCTTTTACATTGCAAACCCATTTTAAATGGCCAACCCAACGGGTGCTTGGTATGGGAAATGAAGGCACTAGTATTTGAAACCATTCCCACATGTTAAGAAGGTTAAAAAAGCCAAAAGACTGTGGCTTACCATGGCTGCCTGCAAGCCGAAATCTGTTGCCTGGCACTGCGTGAGTGATCTCTCACACGAAACTGGCAGGCCCTCAATATAAGAGGAAAAATGCGACCTTGTAACGAAAGCACATGTGCTGTGTAATGTGAACAGCAAAATTTAACGTGAAAGAGTGTACCCATTGTTCTCTAAAATGTGTCTTTTTTAACCACCTCTCCCTTCTCCTCCACCAGCTGCAAATGTTTCTCCTTCACAGAGGCTAGTGAAGATTAGAAGGAGGAAACAGCGGACTCGGGATGATATGTTCTCGGAGCTCCAGATGTCCTCCCACACTGACAGAGCACAGCAGAATGCATGGAGGCAGTCACTGTCAGAGTGCAAAAAAGCAGAATATGAACTAGAGGAGAGGTGGCGGGCTGAATCGTGGGATGAAGAGAGCAAGTGGCGGGCTGAAGAGGATAGGTGGCGTCAGCTTGCTGACAGAAGGCAAGAGTCGATGCTCCGGCTGCTGGAGCATCAAACTGATATGCTCCAACGTATGGTTGAGCTGCAGGAAAGGCAGCAGGAGCAGAGACCGCCGCTACAGCCCCTGTCTAACCAACAGCCCTCCTCCCCAAGTTCCACAGCCTCCTCACCCAGACGCCCAAGAACGTGGTGGGGGGGCCTCCGGCCACCCAGTCACTCCACCCCAGATGATTGCCCGAGCATCAGAAGGCTGGGCTTCAATAAGTGTTAAAGTTTTAAACTTTTAAACTGCAGTGTGTCCTTTTCCTTCCCTCCTCCCCCACCCCTCGCGGGCTACCTTGGCAATTATCCCCCTAGTTGTGTAATGAATTAATAAAGAATGCATGAATGTGAAGTAACAATAACTTTATTGCTTCTGCAAACGGTGCTCGAAGGGGGGAGGGGAGAGTGGTTAGTTTACAGGGAAGTAGAGTGAACCAGGGGTGGAGGGAGGGGGAGGGTTCATCAAGGAGAAACAAACAGAAGTTTCACACCGTAGCCTGACCAGTCACAAAACTGGTTTTCAAAGCTTCTCTGATGCGCACCGCGCCCTGCTGTACTCTTCTAACCGCCCTGGTGTCTGGCTGCGCATAATCAGCGGCCAGGCGATTTGCTTCAACCTCCCACCCCGCCATAAATGTCTCCCCCTTACTCTCACAGATATTGTGGAGCGCACAGCAAGCAGCAATAACAATTGGAATATTGGCTTCGCTGAGGTCTATCCGAGTCAGTAAACTGCGCCAGCGCGCTTTTAAACGTCCAAATACACATTCTACCACCATTCGGCACTTGCTCAGCCTATAGTTGAACAGGTCCTGACTACTGTCCAGGCTGCCTGTGTACGGCTTCATGAGCCATGGCATTAAGGGGTAGGCTGGGTCCCCAAGGATAATGATAGGCATTTCAACATCCCCAACGGTTATTTTCTGGTCCGGGAAGAAAGTCCCTTCCTCCAGCTTTTGAAACAGACCAGAGTTCCTGAAGACGCGAGCATCATGTACCTTTCCCGGCCATCCCACGTTGATGTTAGTGAAACGTCCCTTGTGATCCACCAGGGCTTGCAGCAGCATTGGAAAGTACCCCTTGCGGTTTATGTACTCGGTGGCTTGGTGCTCCGATGACAAGATAGGGATATGGGTTCCGTCTATCGCCGCACCACAGTTTGGGAATCCCATTGCAACAAAGCCATCCACTATGACCTGCACGTTTCCCAGAGTCACTACCCTTGATATCAGCAGGTCTTTGATTGCGTTGGCTACTTGGATCACAGCAGCCCCCACAGTAGATTTGCCCACTCCAAATTGACCGGTAGCTGTCTGGCGTTGCAAGCTTCCACAGGGCAATCGCCACTCGCTTCTCAACTGTGAGGGCTGCTCTCATCCTGGTATTCTGGCGCTTCAGGGCAGGGGAAAGCAAGTCACAAAGTTCCATGAAAGTGCCCTTACGCATGCGAAAGTTTCGCAGCCACTGGGAATCGTCCCACACCTGCAACACGATGCGGTCCCACCAGTCTGTGCTTGTTTCCTGGGCCCAGAATCGGCGTTCCACGCCATGAACCTGCCCCAGTAACACCATGATTTGCACACTGCTGGGGCCTGTACTTTGTGAGAGGTCTATGTCCATGTCAATTTCCTCATCACTCTCGTCACCGTGCTGCAATCGCCTCCTCGCCTGGTTTTGCTTTGGCATGTTCTGGCTCTGCATATACTCCAGAACAATGCGCGTGGTGTTCATAGTGCTCATAATTGCTGCGGTGATCTGAGCGGGCTCCATGATCCCAGTGCTATGGCGTCTGGGCTGAAAAAAGGCGCGAAACTATTGTCTGACGGAGGGAGGGAGGGGTGAGTGACGACATGGCTTACAGGGAATTAAAATGAACAAAGGTGGCTGTGCATCAGGGAGAAACACAAACAACTGTCACACAGAATGGCCCCTCCCAAAGATTGAACTCAAAACCCTGGGTTTAGCAGGCCATTGATTTCACGGAGAGAGGGGGAAGCAAATGAATACAGAACAAATCTGGTCCATCTATTTTTTACGTCTTAAGCTGGCAGCAGACGGTGCAGCATGACTGATAGCCATCGGCATCTTCTGGGTGCTTGGCAGAAAATGCTGTATTACGACTGCTAGCCATCATCGTCAAGACGGTTCAATAAGACTGCCGGCAGGACTGAGTCGCCAGGAGACAAAACATGTCTGCCCAGGTGCCTCAGACCGAACTCACTGAGGAGTACGACGACGACAGATACCAGTCGTAATACACCATTCACTGCCAAAAGGCAAGGAGCTGCTGCTGTATAGCAATGCAGCCTCACATCTGCCAGCACCCAGATAGCCGATGACGGCTATCAGTCATACTGCACCGTCTACTGCCAAAAGGCAATTAGCTGCTGCTGTGTAGCAATGCAGTACCACGTCTGCCGGCACCCAGATGACATATGGTGACGGTGAGCTGAGCTGAGCTGAGCGGGCTCCATGCTTGCCGTGGTATGTTGTCTGCACAGGTAACCCAGGTAAAAAGGCGCAAATCGATTGTCTGCCGTTGCTCTGATGGAGGGGGAGGGGCCTGACGACGTACCCAGAACCCCCCGCGACACTGTTTTTTGCATCAGGCATTGGGATCTCAACCCAGAATTCCAATGGGCGGCGGAGACTGCGGGAACTGTGGGATAGCTACCCACAGTGCAACGCTCTGGAAGTCGATGCTAGCCTCCGTACTGTGGCCGCGGTCCACCAACTTAATGCACTTAGAGCATTTTATGTGGGGACACACACAATCGACTGTATAAAACCGATTTCTATAAAACCGGCTTCTATAAATTCGACCTAATTTCGTAGTGTAGACATACCCTGGCTCTCACTTCCCCTGGGCAGCAGGCAGCAGTCTGAGGAGTGGGATCTGGATAGCAGCAGCACGGAAGAAGCGGCCTGAGCCAGTGAGCAGACAGTCAGCAGCCTGGAAGAGATGGTGGCCATGGTCGGTCACGGGGAGAGAGTGGCCAGCTGGGGCTGCAGGAGGGGGCAGAACTGGGAGAGTGAGGGCAAGGGGGATGCAGGGAACCAACTGGGGTAATGGTGGGTCCTCCAAAAAGACAAAATGCACTTGTGTGTGTCACCTTTGTAAAAACTTTGAGAACTGCTGATTTAGGTGATACTTTTAACTATTAGAGAGACAAGCTGGGTTAGGTAATATTTTTTATTGGACCAACTTCTGTCGCTGAAAGAGAAGCTTTTGAGCTACAAGAACTCGAAAGCTTGTCTTTCACCAACAGAAGTTGGTCGAACAAAAGATATTGCCTCACCCACCTTGTCTCTCTAATATCCTGGGACCGACACAGCTACAACGCTGCATACAACTTCTTACTATTTTAAGTTTAAATTAAAAAAAGTCAAACGTCTACCTGAAATATAAGTTGACAATTGCCCCTTTATGAACGGTGTACATTTGTTCTGTACTTATTCTCCCCCCATCTGTTTGGTTTCTCTGTACCTCAGACACATGCTTCCCTGATGTCTGGCCCTCCTCTCCCTTGGAGATACAACCCAAGTACTTGTTTTCCACTCCCTTGGACATTTCTCTACAATGAGCGATTCCAGTTACATTAGCAGGTCCAGGCAGCTACAGTCTCAGGATAGCCAGTTCCTCACCTACTACACTTCTATGTAGCAATAGCCAAGTGGATGCAAAAGAGGCTGGCTCCACTATCTTGTTTCCTTCCTGCTCCCTTCCTGCTTTCACTGCTGCCAAGGCTGCTCTTGGTAAAGAAGAGCCTGGAATGCCTTGTAGAAGTAACTGGAGGCAAAGAAGAACCACCACTATGACCTCCATGTGTTTGTCAACCACCAGCAGTTCAGAGACCTGTCTGAAAAACCAATGTGTTACCTGCAATACACATTACATGGAAATAACACACTAATCTCCAACACCCAGAATAAATATACAGTGAAACAATACTACTCAAAACTAAGTCTGGGAAATAGCTATGCTGACTATATTTGTTTCATTGACCTAGATTTAATTTTTGAAAACTATTTTAAGCATCCATTTTTGTATCATGCTTGAAGAAGTTAAAGTTTTACCTCTTTTGTTGCACATAACAGAATCAATCTCCTCCTTAACACTGTACAAAGCAGCATGTGTAGCAAAGTTGAAATAACCAACAGACTTTGGCAGAATACAAGAATTACATTACACTTTTTGCTTTCATACATCCACAGATACATTTTTTGGCTTTCAGGTTTGATTCAAAAACATGGAAAGAGGGGGACAGATGCACAAAAAATTAAGGTTATGAGCACGTATGCAGGGCTGACTCACCACTGTCCTCTGTTTGTTGGGTAGGAAGACTCTAACAATAGGTTTTTGTGGAGACTTGGGGTTATTCCGTGACATATCTGTGGGGTTCTGATAAACTGAAAGGGATGAAGGTGCTACAGAGAGGCTAGAGGAGGAAGATGATGTAACTGTGTCTGTTGAAGCTGAGCTGGAGACAGAGAAATCAGTTCCATTCCCCATGGATTCCAATAACTGCTGTTCTCTTTGTTGTAGAGCATCTAACTTGCTGGTGTACTCTTCATAGGCCTGTAGAGGGGAAAAAGTTATTTAAAATCAGTTAGGCATCTTGGATGCATAAGCTGCATTGAGTGTGAATTTGTAGCCATAACATTTTAGGCTGTAATTACAGAAGATTCAAGTTACACAAAATTAGGCCTGATAAGTTCTGGGATAGGAGACCGGGGGGGGCAGGAAATACAGAACATTGCTACTGATTTGTTAAGCCAAGCCGATACTGAACCAATACCTCATCTTTTGATGGGATATAAAAACCATCATGACGATCAACTCCAAATTAAATGCTCCAAAGATACTGTTGTACCTAAAACAGGTAACTTAAGTAATGAGCTTTAATGGTGGGAGGGATAGCTCAGTGGTTTGAGCATTGGCCTGCTAAACCCAAGGTTGTGAGTTCAATCCTTGAGGGGGCCACTTAGAGATCTGAGGCAAAATCAGTACTTGGTCCTGCTAGTGAAGGCAGGGGGCTGGATTCTATGACCTTTCAGGGTCCCTCTGAGATAGGTATATCTCCATATATTAAAGTTTGCTGGTTACTTCACTGAACTCTGCTACAAACTGATTACTCCGTTGGAACCAAAACCAAACATATGCAGTGTAAGAATGAAGGGGGAAACAGAAGTTTTCATCTCTAGTATACATATTTTAGTATTTCATCCTCATGGAGAAATTATAACTTGAAAAGTTGCTAATAACTACAGAATAAAAGTTGCTAATAACTACAGAATAAAAGTTGCTAATAACTACAGCCCAGTTCCCTAAGACTAGTTGTGCACTAAATTAAACATGGTTCTCTCTTTTTTTAAAGTGTCAATTAAAAAAAAAATCTTATTTTCACTCTACGTTGTTATGCCCCTTCAGGGGTTCATGAATAGCATTTCTTTGCCTCCTGTTTTGATCTCGTATTTTTCATCATTGCTGGCTGACAAGCTAACCTGTTTACTCCTCATCATCCCTCCCCTCTTACATTATCAAGGATGCCAGTACAGCTCTTAAAACACCGTTTTAATTAGAAAGTGCACTCAAGTTGAAGGGCTTTTCAGCAGGACAAACAATTGCCAGGACGTAAAACAATTTTTAAAAGATGGTATTTGGTAACTGTGTGACAAGTTAAATATTTTGAATCCAGTGCATTTCCACCAGATAATTAAAGCTGGCTCAAAATTTGAATCCAAAACTATTTGACAGTGTCCCTTAGTTGAAAAACAGCACACTATCCCTTGAATAGAACAGTTTTTAAGTCTGGCGATAAAAAATGTTTTAATACACAGACACAAGAAAGGAAAAATCACTCATTGTGCTGTGGATTTTCCAGCCAGATGAAGACAAGAAACCCACAGAACAAATATGATACCTGCAATCAGACTCATTTTCAACCAAAACATATATCAATAGCCTAGCTTTTTCTTCATCTAGAACGTTGAACTCTGCAGCCAGCTCACTAGAAGTGTTTCTGTTGGGTGTGTTAGTTAATACTAACATTAAACTTTCAGATTAGTTGCAATGATTCTCTGAGTTTGGAGGTGTATACTTTTTTAAACAAGTGTATGCACTGCATTTTACAGACAAACTAAAATAGATCTCTGCCCCCAAGAGCTTGCCATCTAAATAGCTGAAGAAGGCAGAAGTTTTCCCCTTTATCCTCCACACAAGAAATCAAGACTGATGTCAAGGTGCATACTGCCTGCTTTGACTATTAGAGGGGCTTCCTTGTTATAGAAACACTAAAAAATTTCCAACTTAAATCCATTTGTCTTTCTCATGCTTTTCATACGCAATGTTTTCTAGCTATAAACTTCCTCCAATTGATTTTATAGTAATTTTAAATGTGCTGAACTGGTCTTAATTTTTTTATTATTAGAAATGTTTTACAACTGAACTAACACAACATCTTAAAGATTTTGGACTCCAACGCCCATGTGTGGAGAAGCCATTAGCATTCACTGGAGAGAAAAATTAACACTTTCAATGAGCCTGTCATAAGCACTCCATTTTGTCATTTTTGTATTTCTCCTTCACAACTGCATTTGCAGGTTCAGCTAACCACTCTGCCTTTATTGAGCAAACTGTCTTCCTCATTATCAGCCTTTACCAACTGTTCAAGATGGAGATGTGCTCTGAATTTGTGACATCATTTCTATGCCAATAGACTGACAAAGAATTATGACTTCACTGTGTTTTTTCTCACAACTTTTCTTAATCCCAATCAAATTCAAATACTAAATCTCAAAGAGAACCCAGAAAAACTGAAAAGGAAATGATAGAATCTTTATACACCAGAAAGGGTTTAGCGCTTCACAAACGGACACCAAATTCTGCCCTAAATTATATTCCATTGTCAAAAACCGTTACTCCAGATTTATTCAGGTGTAACTGAGGAAAGAATTTGGCTCTGTCTATAGAAGATCAGCTTTTAATACAAGTTTCTCTCCTACTTCCAGGAAAGTGGAATGTTTTTCCATATATAATTCCAGTAAATTATACGCAGAGAATTATCTTAAGCCAAACAAATGTTAAAAGTCACAAGCTTCTACTATAGTTTTGCCAATATACTTTTCCAAATCTATTCTTACTTCCTTTTTTCATAAACATTAGCTCAAATAATGTTTTGTAACACACACAGTATCACATTGCTGCAAGATATTTGTGGGTTTAACTTAGTTCCTGGACAAAATTACACATACTTTTCAAAATACGCAGAATGTTTATTTTGGCAACCTAAGATATTACTATTGCAAACCTAAGTTATACTTTATAGATAAGTCACTTGAATGTAAGTGACAGACATTGGTAAACTAACTTTGGGCTCCTTCCCACCAAAGTCAATGGAAAAAACTCATTAACTTTAATGGGAACGGGAACAGAGCCTGTTAGACTTTAAACTGTTAGTCAAAGAGTAATAACAGAAACAGCAAAAACATGTCACACAACTAGATATCCATGACTGGATTTTAGCAGTTTGTTTAAAAGTCAATCCCTTGTGTAAGCAAGAAGCAATAACAGAACGGAGAGCTGGTCAGAACATTTTCAATTTAATTTCATTTTGTCAAAGCCAAAATGTTTTGGAGACATATGGGTTTTGACTGATTGCTATAGTACATGTAACAGTCAGCTGCACAGTTGCACCATACTGGAAAAAAACAAAAAATCCTCCTACTGTACTTCATTTGGGTAAAGATATACGACTACTGTATTACAACAGAAAGGTTGACTGACCTATGTTAAACATCAGTTAGAAGAAGAGGATTCACCCTCTATTGAAAGTTGTGATAAACTGCACTGACACAAATAGAAACTTTGTCTGTCTATACTGGGGAGTTGCATTGGTGCAGCTACACCAATGGCCCTTAAAAAAAAAAAAAAAAATCTAGACAATCTAGACAAAGCCTTAATAGTCAAAATTGATTTCTGCTCCTTTTGCTTATAGTGGTTGATTTAGTTGATGAAAAGGTAATGCTTATTTAAGTTATTTAAAATGGAGTCTTAGATCATCTCCACTGTATTGTAAGGAAGGCCCAGTTAACTGAATATTCTGTCAACGTAATGAGCAGAGTTAAAATTGTAATAGGGTTTTATAAAATATCAAAAAAAAATAGGTTGAAATCTGTTAAGTTTTTGCTTTTCCAATGGAAGCACGCAGTATTCTGCTACAAGACAAGTTTAATATTTGTGTTTAGCTCCATATACAGCCAAGAAAATAAATGTAGAACAGTGGACTGTGCAAGATTGAGGACATGTAGCACTTGGAGATTAAAAACTGCAGTTTTTAAAGCCTTTATGCTTATCCAGCAACTAAAGCTGGTGAAGCATGTTCAGATCACCCCCTTTTCACAAGGAACCTGGCACCTGTGTTCTGCACCAGCTGGAGTTTGTGGAAAACCTTATTACGCAAGCCAACCTACAGGGAATTTCGGTAATCTAATCTTGTTATGACAGAAATGTGGATAACCATTTCAGAGACTGACGTGTTACAGAAATGGATGCAAGCTGTTTAATTCTCTGACAGGTAAAAACTAGCAACAGAACTTAAATTTCTCAGAAAAGAAGAATCTGAAAGACACTCAACATTTTACTGAAGCACAAGATAGAAACCCTCCCCAAGCATGACATCCTTGGATCTTCTCTGAAAGCAGAATTTTCAATAAAGCATGACATTACTGGTATCCAAATTCACAGCTATGTGAGTAATTGCATAACCACCCTTGGCCTAAGTTTCCTCCATCTGTAAGAGAGGTAATACTTCCCCCTGAACCCTTCCGGGGTTTTGCAAATAAATTTGTGCTTGTAAAGTGCTTTAGGCTACTTGATGGAAGGTGCTACGTAAGTGCAAACTATTCCTAAAACTACATTTTTTTCTACCCAATATTCGACCATATTTTCACTACATTTACTTGTACATCATGAAGGTGTCAGAACAGAAATTCAAGCCAGCAGGAATACACAGAAGAAGCAGCCTCAGCAGGTACTGCAGGAGGGACTGTTGAACACTAAAGAGGTCACTGAAAACTGTTAGAAAGTCTAATCTGGACACTATCCCCTTTGCTGACTGGCTATTTACTACAGCCCTCTCCCTCAAAAACTTCACGAGCCTCTATCCAGCTGCCCTCTATGCTTGCCTCTTTCCTGCACTCTTGCCCTATCATCTCCTGCCCGGATCCCATGTTCCTCCTTCCTACCTTTGTTTTTCCATTTAGAAAATCTCCTCTTAACACAACTCCACTGCAGAAAAGACTTAAAAAAAAAAAAAAAAAAAGGTCATGGAATTAACATCTATCAGTCTGCTTGTATGTTATATCCCTTTCCTTTACTCTGTGGGCATCTTCTTGATTTAGACTAAGGTCTTTGGCACATGGACAGTGTATAATTCTGTTTGTACAATGCCTAGCAAAAGGGGCCCTGTTTTTGGTTGGCCCCTGCACACTGCTGTTATGCTGCTAATACTACCAAAATATTACTAAATTTGAATTAGACAGTAGTCCATATAAATGAAGTGCATTTGATAAAACATTGTTCTTGATATATTATGCTCATTTGCTCACTAGTTCTCAGCATAAGTAATTCACGATGGGGATGGGGCTCCCAGTTAGTATGAATCTGTGAGATTCTACTGTATTTTACACAATTAAATGAAAATGTTATAATATTTAGACTCAGACTTTAAGGTGAGATGGGTCAAACATGATCATCTAGTCTGACATCCTGCACATTGCAGGTCACAGAGGCTCACCCACCCACTCCTGTAATATAGACCCCTAACTTCTAGCTGAGTTACTGAAATACTCAGATCATGATTTAAAGACTTCAAGATACATAGAATCCATTATTTATACTAGTCCCATCACTGGCCGTTGGAGATATCTGCTGATGGCATGTAGCCAGTCTGTGACTGCTAACGTAGGCAGTCTCATCATACCATCCCCTCCATAAACTGAAGCTCAGTCTTGAAGCCAGTTAGGTTTTTTTTGTCCCCACTACTCCCTTTGCAAGGCTGTTCCAGAACCTCACTCCTCTGGTGGTTAGAAACCTTTGTCTAATTTCAAGCCTAAACTTGTGGATGACCAGTTTATATCCATTTGTTCTTGTGTCCACATTGGCATTTACCTTAAATAACTCCTCTCCCTCCCTGGCATTTATCCCTCTGATGTATTTATAGAGAGCAATCCTATCTCCCCTTAGCCTTCTTGTGGTTAGACTAAACAAGTCAAGCTCTGAGTCTCCTCTCATAAGGTAGGTTTCCATTCCTCGGATCATCCTAGTAGCCCTTCTCTTCACCTTTTACACTTTGAATTCATCTTTCTTAAACATAGGAGATCAGAACTGCACATAGTATTCCAGATGAGGTCTTACCAGTGCCTTGTATAATGGTACTAACACTCCCCTGTCTCCACTGGAAATACCTCGCCTCATGCATCCTAGGACTGCATTAGCAGCCCTTCTCATAGCTACATCACACTGGTGGGTCAGTCATCTTGTGATCAACCAATACACCCAGGTATTTCTCCTCCTCTGCTGCTTCCAACTGATAATAGCTCATAGCAAAAATTCTTGTTTAGTCAGTCCCTAAGTGCATGACCTTGCACTTCACACTATTAAATTTCATCCCATTTCTATTACTACAATTTTTAAGGTCATCCCGATCTTCTTGTATGATATTTCGATCCTTCTCCATATTGGCAATACCTCCCAACTTTGTGTCATCTGCAAATTTTATTAGCACACTCCCAGTTTTTGTGCCAAGGTCACTCATAAAAATATGATTGGTCCCAAGACCAATCCCTGCGGAACTCCACTAGTAACCTCCCTCCAGCCTGGCAGTTCACCTTTCAGTATGACCCATCATAGTCTCCCCTTTAACCAGTTCCTTATCCACCTTTCAATTCTCATATTAATCCCCATCTTCTCCAATTTAACTAATAATTTCCCATGTGGAACTGTATCAAATGCCTTACTGAAATCCAAGTAGATTAGATCTACTGCATTTCCTTTGTCTACAAAAATCTGTTATCTTTCAAAGAAGGAGATCAAGTTGGTCTGGTACAATCTACCTTTTGTAAAATCATGTTGTATTTTATGCCAATTACCGTTTACCTCTAGGTCCTTAACTACGCTCTCTTTCAAAATTTGTTCCAAGACCTTGCATACAATTGAGGTCAAACTAACAGGCCTGTAGTTTCCTGGATCACTTTTTCTCCCCTTTCTTAAAAATAGGTACTATATTAGCATTTCTCCAGTCATGGGTATGACCCCCAAGTTCACAAATTCATTAAAAATGTTTGCTATTGAGTTTGCAATTTCATGTGCCAATTCCTTTAATTTCCTGGATTATGGGAGGAGGGATAGCTCAGTGGTTTGAGCATTGGCCCGCTAAACCCAGGGTTGTGAGCTCAATCCTTGAGGGGGCCACTTAGGGATCTGGGGCAAAATCAGTACTTGGTCTTGCTAGTGAAGGCAGGAGGCTGGACTCGATGACCTTTCAAGGTCCCTTCCAGCTCTATAAAATAGGTATGGGGGGGGGTGTGTGAAATAAAATGGTGATTATCTGTCGTTGTCCCCCCCACGATTTAGTCCCACTAAGCAGTTTGAGTCTGACTTCCAACTCGGATGTGGTAATGTCTACTTCCATATCCTTGTTCCCATTAGCCACTCTGCCACTGCCCCTAAGCCCTCATTTAAAGGGCTAATCCTTTGCTTTGAAGTTTCCACATATTCCACATGATAGAGAACACTATTGTTATCTGAGACATTACAGCAAGTTCATTTCTATATACAAAAGATATAATGGAAGTGAGAATACTAATGAAGCTGCAACAGCTTTAAACGTATTTACTACACCCTTTAAACAGGCTAATTAGAGAGCATATCCAAAATGTTACACACAGTTGGTGTGTTTTATATGGGGTGTATACATTCACATACCATAATATAGCTGCCTACCCCATCCCCTCCCACAATCAATACAGGTGAAAAAGTAAAACCTCTTAAACTTAAACGTAGTTACCTATTTGACAAAATAAATTTACTAGTGAGAGTTCACGAGAATCAATATATCCACGAAACAGCAAACTGCATTATATTCTGCAGAAGTGCCAGCAAAATTCTACTTCCAGAATCTTTGCTGTTGGTGATAATTTGAGAAGTTTTATAAAGAGTGTCTTGATTTGTGGTGGTCTTAATTCAGCTTACAAATCACATAAGAATTTTCTAACTTTACACAGAAGTGAATGCCAACAAATAAAAGAATTCTAATGTACATTTTAGAGAGTCACTTTCCTGGGCCTTAACCAGACTTTACTCATTCTATTACTACTTTTCTAAGGAACAAGAAATGTCAAGAAGAGAAAAGTGTTCAAAAAGTTAATCTGAAATGTCAAGTGGAAAAAGATGGGTTTTGCCTAGCAGGAGTAGTGACTTTTGGTGAGAAACTAAGTCTCATCTCAAGTAGGTGGAGACCAGATCAGAGCCCTGAAGTGTGTGAACATTCAGAGTTTATGACATGGTTTCCAGATCTGGGACCTTCAAGTTGGGCTTCTAAACAAAAATGGCCTAATTTTAAAAGCACTGAGAACCCCCAAATGCCACCAAACTAAATGGGAGCTGCAGGGGTCAAGCATTGTTGATAGCCAGGATATTTTTATTTAACAAACTAAATATGATTTAGGAGCCTAACTTTAGACACTCAGATTTTGTCCCAATCCATTTTACCAGTTGAGTGTGTTTGTCAGGGTCATGGGTTTAAGTTCAGTGAAGATTTATACAAGTCTGGTATTTATTCCTACACTTACCCAAACGGGAGAATACCACACAATAACTCAGCATCACTGTGCCCCTGCCCCTGCATGGTAGTACTTTCCTGGTAGTCCAAGGAGCAATATGAAATGATCTGGGATCCAGCAATTCCAGT
The DNA here is from genome assembly GCF_002925995.2 of Terrapene triunguis. NCBI lineage: Eukaryota > Metazoa > Chordata > Testudines > Emydidae > Terrapene > Terrapene triunguis. The sequence continues at coordinate 13,290,746 of NW_020664598.1, forward strand.
TCTTTTCAACCTTACTCTCCGTATCTACAATTTACATGCTGTATCTACAGCAGAGAAAAGTTACCTTGTTAAGTAAACCTGTGGGTTCCTGAAGACACTGAGTTATGTAGAAACCTGAAATTAAATCCTAGCCCTATTTAAGTCAATGGCAAAACTCCCTAATACAGAAAAGCAAAAGTTTGGAGAGACCCAGAAAGGGAGATGAGAAATTATGCTATCTGAAAAGTCAACCCCACCTCCATCCTTGTAATTCTAGATTGTCTCTCAATAGAAGGAATTGGGAGGGAAGAAGATTCCCCCAAACAAAAATAAAAGCCATAAAACCATTTAGTCTTCTTCCTATATTTTGATTAGCCCTCTCCTTTTCATACTGGGTGTACATTTGCAAACTAGGTTTTCTGTAACAATTAATTCAGGGTATTGGTATAATAGTTTGAAAGAGCAGGCGTAGATGTGATCCCTGAAAAACCCTTAGCAACACCCTCCAATCCAGTGGTTCTCAAACTTTTGTACTGGTGACCCCTTTCACATAGTAAGTCTCTGAATGCGACCCCCCCTTATAAATTAAACACACTTTTTTATATATTTGACACCAATATAAATGCTGGAGGCAAAGCGGGGTTTGGGGTGGAGGCTGACAGCTTGCGACCCCCGCATGTAATAACCTCATGACCCTGAGGGGTCCCGACCCCCAGTTTAAGAACCCCTGCTCCAACCTAATCTGTGCCCATTTACAGAACTACTATATTCTGGCATGTTACTACTGCTATCTCAATTCTTTAAACTTCCAAAAGCCTTTCTCTGCCATCCTTGCATACTGTCACTTATACAGTACTGTAAATCTGGGCTCATAGAAACATTAAGTGAATAAACAGAATAGGTCTACTGCTTCACCGTCGTTGGCTCATTATCACTTGCTTAAATAAATTAATTGGATTTTAAGCATGGTCTCTCCTTTATAAATCCAAGCTGACTGCTTTTGACCTTTTTGTACCTGTATACATGTTTAGCTTCTCCATAATCAAAAACTAAAATGTTTTTAATACCAAATTTGAACTTATAGGTCTGTAGTTTATCTATTTCCTCCCTGAAGTCTCCTTTTGCATCAATGTCACATTACCTCTTCAGTCGCTGTAGATCATCAGTCTTCAAAAAGAACAGGAGTACTTGTGGCACCTTAGAGACTAACAAATTTATTTGAGCATAAGCTTTCGTGGGCTACAGCACACTTCTTCGGATGCATAGAATGGAATATATATTGAGGAGATTTTATATATATATATATATACATATATATACACACACACACACACACACACACACACACAGCATGAACAGGTGGGAGTTGTCTTACCAACTCTGAGAGGCCAATTAAGTAAGAGAAAAAAAACTTTTGAAGTGATAATCACTCTCACAGATCTTGGGAGACAGACCTGTCCTCGCTTACAGACAACCCCCCAACCTGAAGCAAATACTCACCAGCAACCACACATCACTGAACAAAAACACTGACCCAGGAACCTATCCTTGCAACAAAGCCCGATGCCAACTCTGTCCACATATCTATTCAAGCGACATCATCATAGGACCTAATCATATCAGCCATACCATCAGGGGCTTGTTCACCTGCACATCTAACAATGTGATATATGCCATCATGTGCCAGCAATGCCCCTCTGCCATGTACATTGGCCAAACCAGACAGTCTCTATGCAAAAGAATTAGTGGACACAAATCTGACATCAGGAATCATAATACTCAAAAACCAGTGGGAGAACACTTCAACCTGTCTGGTCATTCAATGACAGACCTGCAGGTGGCTATTTTACAACAGAAAAGCTTCAAAAACAGACTCCAAGGAGAGACTGCTACGCTGGAATTGATATGCAAACTAGATACAATCAACTTAGGCTTGAATAAGGACTGGGAATGGCTGAGCCATTACAAACATTGAATTTATCTCCCCATGTAAGTATTCTCACACTTCTTATCAAACTGTCTGTACTGGGCTATCTTGATGATCACTTCAAAAGGTTTTTTTCTCTTACTTAATTGGCCTCTCAGAGTTGGTAAGACAACTCCCACCTTTCATGCTCTCTGAGATATATATATATATATATATATATCCTCCATATATGTTCCATTCTATGCATCCGAAGAAGTGGGCTGTAGCCCATGAAAGCTTATGCTCTAATAAATTTGTTAGTCTCTAAGGTGCCACAAGTACTCCTGTTCTTTTTGCGGATACAGACTAACACGGCTGCTACTCTGAAACCTATCATCAGTCTTGTTGCTAGTGTCAAAAGTGACACTAGTTCTTATTTTGAGGATTCTAAAAAATAAAAATATAAGTCCTGAAAGTGCATATACCAGGTCTAACAATCAATTTTCCTTTAGGGTGCTCACAATATGATCAGCCACCTTTTAAGTGGCCAATCACAGCTAATCATACACTGCACATTTGGAGAAACAGCACTTCAGCAATTGTTGTCTTTCCACCACTTTAAGAACAGATATTTTTAATTCCAGAGTGCAGTTTTTTTAGTGGCTGTGATACAGAATTCTACCAAAGTGTGCTATAGAATCTCAAGATGCTCTTGCAGCTTCTCCAAGGCAAAACAATACAATGTTTATTCATCTCTTCTTTCTGTATTAACCAATCCAAAAGTAAATTGAAAACTTGACACTACCATCCAAATTAAAAAACATAGTAAGACCACCAAAACAGTGCCACCATGGCTAAACAAAGTAAAAGAAGCAGTTTAGAGGCACTAAAGCAACTTTTAAAAAGTGGAAGTTAAATCCTATTGAAGAAAATAGAAAGGAGCATAAACTCTGGCAACTGAAGTATAAAAATATAATCAGGAAGGCCTAAAAAGAATTTGAAGAACAACTAGCCAAAGACTCAAAAAGTAGCAGCAAAAAAAAAATAAAAAAATTTAAGTACATCAGACGCAAGAAGCCTGCTAAACCAGTGGGTCCATTGGACAATCAAGATGCCAAAGGAGCACTCAAGGAAGGTAAGGCCATTCCAGAGAAACTAAATAAATTCTTTGCATTGTCTTCATAGCTGAGGATTTGAGGGCGATTCCCAAACCTGAGCCATTCTTTTTAGGACAATAATCTCAAGAACTGGCCCAGATTGGAATAAACTGATATTTATTTACTGGTATTGGAATAAACTGATAAACTAAAAACAGTAATATGCCACCAGGACCAGATGGTATTCACCCAAGAATTTTAAAGGAACTCAAATATGAAATCGCAGAACTACTAACTGTGGTATGTAACCTACCATTTAAATTAGCTCCTGTACTAAATGACTGGAGAATAGCTAATGTGACACCAATTTTTAAAAAGAGCTCCTGGCAATTACAGGCCGGTAAGCCTAACTTTAGTTTCAACCAATTTCCCAGTTACTGTAGTAAAGAACAGAACTATCAGACACATAGATGAACATGATTTGCAGGGGAAGAGCCAACATGGTTTTTGTTAAAGGAAATCATATCACACTAATCTACTAGAATTCTAGGAGGGGGGTCAACAAGTATGTAGACAAAGGTGATCCAGTGGATATAGTGTACTTAGATTTTCAGGTTTCAGAGTAGCAGCCCTGTTAGTCTGTATCCGCAAAAAGAACAGGAGTACTTGTGGCACCTTAGAGACTAACACATTTATTTGAGCATAAGCTTTCGTGGGCTACAGCCCACTTCTTCGGATGCATAGAATGGAACATATATTGAGGAGATATATATACACATACAGAGAGCATGAAAGATGGGAGTTGTCTTACCAACTCTGAGAGGCCAATTAAGTAAGAGGAAAAAAAAACTTTTGAAGTGATAATCAAGATAGCCCAGTACAGATAGTTTGATAAGAAGTGTGAGAGTACTTACATGGGGAGATAGTTTGTAATGGCTCAGGCTTAAATAGAGACTGGGAATGGCTACGTTGATCGTATCTAATTTGCATATCAATTCAAGCTCAGCAATTTCTCGTTGGAGTCTGTTTTGAAGCTTTTTTGTTGCAAAATTGCCACCCGCAGGTCTGTCATAGAATGACCAGACAGGTTAAAGTGTTCTCCCACTGGTTTTTGAATGTTATGATTCCTGATGTCAGATTTGTGTCCATTAATTCTTTTGCGTAGAGACTGTCCGGTTTGGCCAATGTACATGGCAGAAGGGCATTGCTGGCACATGATGGCATATATCACATTGGTAGATGTGCAGGTGAACGAGCCCCTGATGGCATGGCTGATGTGATTAGGTCCTATGATGATGTCACTTGAATAGATATGTGGGCAGAGTTGGCATCGGGCTTTGTTGCAAGGATAGGTTCCTGGGTCAGTGTTTTTGTTCAGTGATGTGTGGTTGCTGGTGAGTATTTGCTTCAGGTCGGGGGTTGTCTGTAAGCGAGGACAGGTCTGTCTCCCAAGACCTGAGAGAGTGAGGGATCATCTTTCAGGATAGGTTGTAGATCTTTGATGATGCGCTGGAGAGGTTTTAGTTGGGGGCTGAAGGTGACAGCTAGTGGTGTTCTGTTATTTTCTTTGTTGGGCCTGTCTTGTAGGTGGTGACTTTTGAGTACTCGTCTGGCTCTGTCAATCTGTTTTTTCACTTCAGCAGGTGGGTATTGTAGTTTTAAGAATGCTTGATAGAGATCTTGTAGGTGCTTGTCTCTGTCTGAGGGATTGGAGCAAATGCAGTTGTATCTTAGAGCTTGGCTGTAGACAATGGATCGTGTGGTGTGTCCTGGATAGAAGCTGGACGCATGTAGGTAAGTATAGCGGTCAGTAGGTTTCCGGTATAGGGTGGTATTTATGTGACCATCGCTTATTAGCACAGTAGTGTCCAGGAAATGGACCGCTTGTGTGGATTCATCTAGGCTGAGGTTGATGGTGGGATGGAAATTATTGAAATCATAGTGGAATTCCTCAAGGGCTTCTTTTCCATGGGTCCAGATGATGAAGATGTCATCAATGTAGCGTAAGTCGAGATGGGGCATTAGGGGACGAGAGCTAAGGAAGCGTTGTTCTAAGTCAGCCATGAAAATGTTGGCATACTGTGGGGCCATGTGGGTACCCATAGCAGTGCCACTGACTTGAAGGTATATATTGTCCCCAAATGTGAAATAGTTGTGGGTGAGGACAAAGTCACAAAATTCAGCCACCAGGTTAGCTGTGACATTATCGGGGATACTGTTTTCAGAAAGCCTTTGACAAGGTCCCTCACTAAAGGCTCTTAAGCAAAGTAAGCGGTCATGGGATAAAAGGGAATATCCTCTCCTGGATCCATAACTGGTTAAAAGATACAACTAAATGGGCAGTTTTCTGAATGGAGAGAGGTAAATAGTGATGTCCTCCAGGGGTCTGTACTGGGACCAGTCCTATTCAACATACTCATAAATGATCTGGAAAAGGGGGTAAACAGTGAGGTGGCAAAATTTGCAGATGATACAAAACTACTCAAGATAGGCAAGTCCAAAGCAGACTGCGAAGAGTTACAAGAGGATCTCACTAAACTGGGTGACTGGGCAACAAAATGGCAGATGAAATTCAATGCCAATAAATGCAAAGTAATGCACATTAGAAAACATAATCCCAACTATACGTATAAAATGATGGGGGTCTAAATTAGCTGTTAACTCCTAAATCTTTCTCGAGTGGTAACATGGATAATTTTCGGAAAGCATCCACTCAATGTGCAGCGGCAGTCAAAAAAGCTAATAGAATGTTGGGAATCATTAAGAAAGGGAGAGAAGACAGACAATATCATATTGCCTCTAGACAAATCCATAGTACTCCCACATCTTGAATACTGTGTGCAGATCTGGTTGTTCCTTCTCAAAAAAAAAAAAAAAGATATATTGGAATTGGAAAAGGTTCAGAAAAGGGCAACAAAATTGATTAGGGGTAAGGAACAGCTTCCATATAAGGAGAGGTTAACAAGACTGGGACTTTTCAACTTGGAAAAGAGATGACTAAGGCGGGGATGTGATAGAGGTCTATAAAATCATGACTGGTGTGGAGAAAAAATAAATAAGGAAGTGTTATTTACTCCTTCTCATAACACAAGAGCTAGGGGTCACCAAATGAAATTAATAGGCTGCAGGTTAAAAACCAACAAAAGGAAGTATTTCTTCACACAACGCACAATCAACCTGTGGAATTCTTTGCCAGAGGATGTTGTGAAGGCCAAGACTATAACAGGGTTCAAAAAAAGAACTCGATAATTTCCTGGAGGATAGGTCCATCAATGGCTATTAGCCAGGATGGGAAGGGATACAAAACCATGCTCTGAAGTGTCCCTAGCCTCTGTCTGACAGAAGTTGAGAATGGGCAACACAGGATGGATCACTTGATGATTATCTGGTCTGTTCATTCCCTCTGAAGCACCTGGCATTGGCCATCAGAAGACAGGATACTGGGCTAGATGAACCATTGATCTGACCCAGTATGGCCGTTCTTATGCAGAGTACCTGCTGAATCTGGGCAAAACTGTGCCCTAATACGAAGAGTTATGGAAAGAGAATTTGAGAAAAACTGAGATGACCCAAAATAAAATTAACCCTCATCTACACTACAAAAAATATGTTTAAACGTGGTTGTACCCAAAACTGGTTATTCCATATAGGCTGTATGGACAGAAGAGCCCCGTTACAACCATGTTAGAGAACACTGGGTGATACTTAAGTTGATAGATTAAATATAGCAATAGTTTATACAGAAGACTACTCAGAAAAATATTTAATGTTGTTTTGGCTTTCTAACAAGACACGTGTTTTATCGTTTTTGGACAGTTAATCATATTGTATTTTTTGTTCTTCATTTCACCTCTCCCTCTTCTCCTTCACCACTCCCCTGCAAGTTTCTCTGCAGCTATGTTCCTTTTTGCCCCCAACACGTGTCCCCGTCACTTACGATATCTCCACACAGCCCGTGGGAGTGAGCCTCCGAGCCCATGACAACTGACTTGGGTTAGCAAGGCTCGCACTAGAGCTCTAAAAATAGTTGTGTAGACAGCACTTTGAAACACTGCAGCTCAGATTGAAGCTCCAGCACTAAAACCTAGAGAGGAGAGTAGGCTCTCAACCCAGGTTGGGAGGCTTGCTCCTGTAGGCTGTGTAGACATTTTCTTAGCTCCCTTCTCCCCTTGACATGCTTCCCCAACGCTTCACTCCATTTTCACCTCAACATTCTTCTCCTGCGGACCGCTCTAATACTTGGCAGTGTCTCCAGTCTTTTCTCTTCCTCCAAGTAGCAGTGGACTCCAGCAGAGGGAGAGACAAGGGCTCCTATTTGTTTCCAGCTGCTTTTACAGGCATCTATACTCTTCCTTGCAATGAAGAGCTCTGTCAACTGCAGGAGCAGCTGGAAACAAAAACAGCCGGCACAGCTCTCTGTAGACTCACCGCAAGTGTTCCAAGGAGTATATCTGGAAATCTTTGATGAGGGTTAAGGGTTGTCTCCCTGCCTGATTTTTCATTCCTGAGCACCTTACACACAAAACAATACATATGTGCTTGGTGGCAACAACTGAATTTTTGCTGTTGTTTTTGTGAAAGTAACCACCATTCCCTTTTTTACAGTCACTTGTTGGATCAAGAGGAGCCAGCAGCAACTGTCAGTTGTATCACTTTTTAAAACCATTTCTGATTGATTTTTTTTAAAAGTAAGTTGTGTTTTAGTCCCCAGAAAGATGTTTTGCATGTTTCCACATCTTTCATTGCTCAACACTGAAGCAGTTTTTCCCTAGCAGTGCTCAACTATTGTCACTAAGTTCTCAGTATTCCAACAAAGGGCACACTAAGCATCAGAGAAGATACAAAGGACAGATACTGATGGGAAGTACAGAGAAAGTTTTAAGGAGGATTTTGAAGGAGGATAGTAAGTTAGTTTTGCAGATGTTCATGGGGAGTTCCTACCATGCATGAGGGGCAGCATGGAAGAAAGCACAAAGGTGCTTGTATGAAAATTTAACATGTGGGCTATGGAGGCTGGTATCATGGGTCAATCTGAGACAAAGTCCACATCTTGATAGTGAATGAGAGGACAAGAAAGGTGAGGACAGGCCACAAAGGGCTTTGAAAACAAAGGCAAGTATCTTATGTTTGATTCAACAGAAAAAGAGATGCAAAGAAAGGGCTGACATGGTCAAAGTGATGGGCTAGAAAAAGTATATTTGCAGGAGAATTTTGAATAGACAGGAATGGGGCAAGATTGCATTTTTCAAGGACAGGAAAGGATGTTGCAGTAATTTACACATGATATGATCAGACCTGGTCAAGAGTTTTAGCTGTGTGGATGGAAAAGAAAGGCATATTTTAGGTATGTCATGCAAAAAGAATCTGCAAGATTTAGACATAGCCTGGTCGTGAAAACCAAAAGAGGTCCAATTTGAAAATGATGCCCTGGTAAGGGCCTGAGCAACAGGCAAGATGGTGGTGCACAGGTTATCCACATTGTTTTTCCATTTTTATTAGATTTCTAATGGTATGCACATCTGTTGAGCTGCTTGTAACTTACTTATCAGTATTCCCTTATCTCCCTTCTAAAGTCTCTTATATGTAGAGAATTTCTTGGTGAATTTGTTCATATGCACTTGCTGAAATTTAACATTTGTCTTCCATACTTTGGCAACCATACTGTTTCTAATCAGACGGTGGAACATATTTTCTACATTTTTGTACTTTCAACCCTGCAATCAACACCAAGATGTGTTTTTGTTTGTTGTGTGTCGGGCTGCTTTATATCCAGCACTGTGATACACTAGAGTTTTAGACCAATTGTGTCATGGCAACTTCTAACAAGCTAGTAAGCGCCAACCACTACTTTTGCACCAGGCTAAAACAAACAAGTTGATCAAAGAAATCTTAACATGTTTAGATATAGAAATGCACAGTCAAGGCAACCAAACAACCTTATCTCTGCCTGCAGTGATGTTATGCAAAGAATATAGGATTCTGATTAAAGTATTTTAGTGTTTCTGGTCCCAGATTAGATATTTCTTTCATATGTTTCAATATCAGTTTTAATCCTCTCTCTTTATCCCCTAGAGGCATCTGGGTGCCTTAAATATGCATTTTCATACCTTAACAAATCTGGATTTCTTTTAAGTGTAACCTTATCTCTGAATTTCCTGGTCGAATTACAACATCCCTGTAATGTTTTTAACCTTAAACTTACTGATGTGATGAAGTTAAGGTTAAGAGAAAGTAACAGCTTTTTGGTTTGAGAATTAGCTTCATTTTTTAAAAATGTCATATATGAACACCAAGCAAGAAACACAAAGAGAATGCGATCACATATTTTTAATAATTTGTTAAAAATATAACAATTTTTTATTATTTTAACTTTTAAGAGCAGTACAACAAAGCAGAGCAAAGCAACCTAAGTGTAATGGTGAATCTGGCCCTTAAACTGCAATGGATTTATCAGAGTGCTGTGTTAGTAAAATCAGTGCTATGTGAATAAAGGCAGTGAAAACTCAATCCCAGAGTCCCAGTGTCCATGCTCTAAGGCAGGCCTGCACAACATGCGGCCCGGGGGCCGCATGCGGCCCGCATGGGCTCACTGTGCGGCCCGCATGGGTTGAGTAGGTGGGCGCACTTTGCGGCCCGCGGGGGAATGAGTAGGCAAGCAGCGGGTAAAGGAGGGGGGCTGAGTAGGCGAGAGGGCGGGCAGTAGCAGGGAGTGAGTAGGCGAGCCGGCAGAGGGGGGCTGAAGAGGCAAGCGGTGAATCGGTGGCTGACCTGTTCTACTGATCTGGTCTGGCTCCCATCCCCTCTCCCAGGGCCAGCTCCAGGCACCAGCAAAACAAGCAGGTGCTTGGGGCGGCACATTTCTAGGGGTGGCATTCTGGCGCCGGCCATCATAGGCACCAACTCTGAGGCATGGAGAAAAAGTGCCCCCGCCGCCCCAGCTCGCCTCCGCCTGCTCCCCTGAGCGTTCCGCTGCCACTCCGCTTCTCCCCAGTCCCTCCCAGGCTTGCCACGCGCGAAACACCTGTTTCGCGCAGCAAGGCTGGGAGGGAGGACAAGCCGAGCGGCGGGGCACTCGGGGGAGGCGGCGGTGGTGGTGGAGCGGAGGTGAGCTGGAGCGGGAGTGGTTCCTCTAACCCCCATTACTTCCTGCGCCCCCCCACCCTAGCTCACCTCCGCTCCGCCTGCTCCCCTGAACACGCCGCTTCTCCGCCCTTCCTCGCCTGAGAGGGAGGGGGGAGAAGCAGAGCGGCAGCACACCTGGGGGAGCAGGCGGAGCGGAGGTGAGCTAGGGCGGGAGGTCGCGGGGGGCCCTGCAGGAAACAATGGTGGGGGGAAATGCGGCATGCCGGGGGAGGAGGCGGGGCTGGGGATTTGGGGAAGGGGTTCGGAAGGGGTGGAGTTGGGGCGGGGCTGGGGGCAGAGGAGCATGAAAGAAAAGGGGGCGGCAAAAAGCCTAGAGCTGGCCCTGCCCTCTCCAAGAGTTGCAGCTGTCTGGAGGTGCCTGCATTCCATGCCTTCCTCATTCACACCTCATTCATTCAACAGGGCAATTGATTACAAAGGGGGGATCTTATTCTACTTCTAGCAAAAAGACATTTTTCTTTTACCTTAATTATACTACCTTAGGGGCCCGCTATAACAAATTACCGAGGTTCAATACTGCTGTTTCGGTGGGGTGGTGCTGGGGAAGGAGGATTTGTTTCCGTGGGGCAGGTGGCGCTGGGTGTGTGTGTGTGTTTCGGCAGCGCTGGGGGGGGTTGTTTCCGTGGGGCAGGGGTGTGTGTTGTGTTTCGGGGGGGGGTTGGCGGCACTCGGGGGGTTTCAGCCCTCAGCTGTTTTCTTTGGAGTAATATGGCCCTCGCCGCTTTGCAAGTTGTGCAGGCCTGCTCTAAGGGCTCCCCCTGTGCTTGGGCCCCCAGCAGTTTTGCCTTAACATGCAATGGAGCAAAGGCAAATTACTAGCTCACTAGTCTGCACTCCAGAATCTTTAAAGAGCAATGACAGTTGGGGCAAATAATCTAACCAAGAAGAACTCACTGTATGTCCAGTCTCCCTCATACAACTGAGCCATTACAACTAATAAAACTGTTGCATGCAAGTTAGATGTACAGAAAGGGAGGGGGACTGGTTGCATTGATGTCACAATGGTCCCATTTGAGAGTTACCTGAGCTGTTGAACTGATCCCATTTAGCCATAAAAAATTAGACAACAACATAGCTTAATTATAACTAGTTACCTCAAACAGTTTAAGATTTCAATTAATTTCAACTATCATGGTAAATTTCAAGTATGTTATTCCACTAGGATTATTTGGAACAAAAACCAAATACTACTACATTTCTTAAAAAGCAATAATTTTATTAAATTATAATGCAAACAAATTAACAGATTTACTTATACATTCTCAGAAAATTCACTCTGCCCAAAGAGTAAGTGTTCTAAATTTGGGGAATTGGTTTTAAGTTTGTATTTCTTCCTAGACAAAATAAAGGTTTCAATGCACAACACAACTCTATCTTACCTATGGAGCTGCAACCAGATATATACATATGCACACCTACACGCACTTAGAATGCAGAATGGAAAGCTGCCGCTAAGAGTTTATGTTTTACGCTAGTTGTAACAGCACACCTACTTCAATAGTTTTCTGCCTTTCCCTCAGTAGTACACACATTACTCACCAGGAGCCCTACAGCTTGTCACAAAAGAGGGAAAGACTCACTAATATCTCTTTTCTATCTTTAAGTATTAGAAGCATAATTTGTTTTTATATAGTCAAGGAGGAAATAGTTCTCTATTACAAGTATTTCTGTCAGTCTTCTACTGGACAGTTTATTTTTCAAGTATAAAGTTACAGCATATTACACTAACTCAATGGAGTTCATTTGATACTCAAAGCTTACCTCCAAGTATATTGATGGTGGGTTATGCTCTCCTCCAAACTTGTCCAGCAGCGCCTCTATGTGTTCTTGTGTTAATTTAATCATCTGTTTGATATTCCATACCTAAAATATAAAAATATATTTTTATAAATCAAAAGAGGCAAGTCTGGGACAGATTTTAAAAAATTAAAAACCATGAACTCACATCTTAGTAGCTAAAAACTAAGTTAATCTTTAAGGCTGAAAAAAGTCAGACTCCATATTTTCCTGAAATGACTGTAAAATGTGTCCTAGACCCAAATTAATCATTTTTTCCAGAGCTTTGTTGACAGAAGTCCTTAATGAAAATACCGTTTCAAAGTATCAGTAACGTCAATCAAAAACAGCGACTGGTGGTTATTATGATCACCTACTATCTGTATCAATACAGTCTCAGTTCTGTTCCAATCTTAAACTAAACTGAGCAAAGACCCTTTCATTTTGAAATGCAGGAACTGCTAAAAACAAACATCTCTCTCATATATTACTTTTTATATGGAATCTCAAAACACTTTACAAAGTCTTATCTCCATTTTACAGATGGGGAAACTGAGGTAAAGAGGTACAGTGACTTGTCTAAGGTTACATATGATACAGTACAAAACGGAAATCTGATTCGAGGAGAAAACTAATCTATGTATGTTCAAAGTTTCAGGATTTTATTCATCTGTTCAAGTTGCTATGATGACACTTGCAAACCAACAAATGTCAAACATTCAGTGGTAAACTGGTAACTACTGTAATCACATGATCTAAATCAGGGGTCGGCAACGTTCGGCACCCGGCTCGCCAGGGTAAGCACCCTGGCGGGCCGGGCCAGTTTTATTTACCTGCTGACGCGGCAGGTTTGGCCAATCGTGGCCCCCACTGGCAGCGGTTCGCCGTCCCGGGCCAATGGGGGCGGCGACAAGCCGCGGCCAGCACATCGCTCGCCCGCGCCGCTGCTCGCTGCCCCCATTGGCCCGGGACGGCGAACCGCGGCCAGTGGGGGCCGCGATCGGCCGAACCTGCCGCGTCAGCAGGTAAATAAAACTGGCCCGGCCCGCCAGGGTGCTTACCCTGGCGAGCCGCATGCCGAACGTTGCCAACCCCTGATGTAGATATTTCTAATGTACCTATCACTGCAGTATTTAAATGCCCTGATCTTAAACACATTGTACACTTGGGGCTCTAGACTGCCTCAGTTTGCAAGTTTTTCCCACTGACTCTGCAACTTGTAACCACTGTTAGTATTATGAGATGACTATGAGTGCTACCTTGCAGTGTAAGTCATCACTATGCAATGTTCAATTGTTGAAGCTGAATCAATACAATAGTAAGTTCACTTACAGGAAAACAAGGTACTTTGATCCAGTAGAAGTTGAATTTTTTCACTTGTTGGACCAATAGACTCTGGCCTCCAGAAAAGAGATTTTTATTTTTCTTAGAATTACATTTGCTAGCAACTTAATGTGATGAAAACTGAGAAAGATTTAATTTCTACAAGCCAGAGAAAAAATACTTATCTGTTCTCTGAAGGTACCATTTATAAAAGTATCACTATTCAAAACTGATGCTATTACTTAGAGACTAGTGAGAAAGTAATATAGCTCAAAATTCAAAAGCCATCAGCTCCAGGATGGAGACTTGCATACTGCTTCTTCCAATAGAACCTCAGAGATTCCTGTGACCTGTCAGTGAAAGAAAATACAAATCCCTCAGTCTCTAAGGAGAGAGGTGGGATGGTAGTGATAGAACTTATACCGTTACGGAAAAAATTGCAGGGAATTAGCTTTATGTTCTATTAAAAGATACCAGTAACAGAACCCCAACTCCATGGATGTCTCAAACATTATACTAGAAGGTAAGTAAAGAGAAAAAATTTTCTGCAACACAGAACAAACATGTTAGAAGTTCAAAACACACCTAACTCATATTTTAATAAAGATATCTGTTATTCTGTAGTAGCTATTAAGGATGGGGACATCACTAAAATAAAACAAGGTGGAAAGACAGTTGGGTAACCTCTAGCCCAATACAAGTTTGAAGCACTGATGATAAATTTTGCTTCTTCTCATGAGGCCAATTTCAACAGAACTCTGTGGCTGCCTTCCAAATCTTAATATGTAAACTCAGTGGAGGCTGGCTGTAAAGACCAACTTTTTCTCTGAACTCACACAAATGTTTGTTAATATGACCATTACGTTGTATGCCTGCCAAGAAGCAGCAATGAGAGAGCTGTGCAATGTATACGTATCAAAAGAATCAGAAAGCTCTCTTTGTCATCTAATCTGTTCCAGATAAGAGAGTAGGGAGTTTTACTTGGTAAACTGATGGAATAAGATCCTGCTGGTTTGGATGTTGGGAAAGAAAGTTGGCAGGAGGATTAAGGTGGAATCCCAGCACTACCTTGGAAGATATTTAGCAACTGGATCTGTCAACAGAGCCCTAACGCTCACTCAAGACACAAGCTGAAATCCCCAGTATCAAAGGAGAACCTTCATTTAATAAGTCTGCTCATATATCAAGTGGTTGTAAAGGAGGCTGTTACACTAAAGTTTAATCACCTCATTGACATCCAGCATGGGCACTTGAGCTTATAAATGTAGTACACACAAAATAAAAAACTTATCTACCTCCAGTGTTAAATAGGGCTTTAGGTATCCTAAAACTAAGCAGTGATCACAGAGTTCCCAGCCCACACCACACTTTCTGTGAGCATGAGAAATCCACTTTACCACTATGGCTGGAGTCTCTAAGCTATTTCTCCACTCAGCTCTTGGTAGGGTTGGCAATTTTCAAGAGCACTTAAGTGACTTCAGAATCAAGTCTCGCTGGCTTTCAATGCAACTTTCACTTTTAAGTCATTTAGGCACTTCTGAAAATCCCACCCATGGATAACCACCTCATGGAGGGGCTTAGGACTCAACATCCCATTCCTACACTAACAGCATCACATACACAGGTGGTTGAGGAAGGAATCGCCAGTGGACAAGGTGGTCTCATTGGTTGTCCCTGTACTACCAGAAGCTTCCCCATTTCTCCTCTGTGGTGGCTGGAGGGTGAATGACTTCCTCCCTCCCTGCAAATATGTTTTCTACTTTGCATCCAGCAGTTACTATTCTGAGCTGCTTTTTCTCTCTCCCTCCTTCCAGTTCTACTGTTCTAGCTCTATTATGATAACAGAAGTAGCAGCACCAGAAGGAACAGAGGGCCTCTCTATTCAGCAGCTGATAGGCCGATAGAGAGCAGCCTTTCAGAGCCAAAAACTGGAGTTAAAGCCCTGGAAAAGCCCAAATAGCTGCCAAATGTACTCAAAGAAGTTGGGGAAGAGCACACAATAAGTTCTAAACAATGCCTTTTCACACTGAATCATGGGCCTTTTCTATTGGAATTGGTTTGTTTTCCTAGATGGTTGGAAGGAGTCTACCAGAAAAATTAACCTCTTGAGCTCTACTCCCTTAGGTGCATTACTTACAGGAGGAAAGGTACATGAACTCCCTCCCCATCCAGTAAGTAAAGAAAGCATCCCTCAAAAGTGGATCATTAAACGAGTTATGCAGAACTCCAATAGTGTGTTGCTTGCAGACACCACAAACAGATCTCTCTGGTATGCCCCACTCATGAAAGAGCAAGCTTCAATCTGAGACAACTCACATGGCTCTCACATTGATTGAAATACTGTCTACAATCCGGTTCTCTTTCCTGCCAAGTAACCAGTAATTAGACATATTGTGGTACACTGCCCAACCCCATCCTTGAAGAATTGCTTAACACAGGAGACAACACCCATTCTACCTTGCACATAGAGAGGATCCTATATGTTTGAATCAACCATTTCTGGGAATACTAGGTCAGTGAAAGCTCTGAACCTTACCTCATGGATCTTATGTCAAAAAAGCTGCATCTAGAGCAGTGGTCACCAACCAATCGATCACAGTCTCTGGTGGTTTAGCGTGGCTGGCGCTAAGGCAGGTTCCCTGCCTGCCCTGGCCCCACGCCGCTCACGGAAGAGGCCAGCGCGGCCGCGCGGCCCTGGGGGCAGGGGTGTGTGTGTCAGGGGTCTCCCTCTGCATGCTACTCCTGCCTGCAAGCACCGCCCCCGCAGCTCCCATTGGCCAGGAACAGGGAGCTGTGGCCAATGGGAGCTGCGGGGGCAGTGCTTGCAGAGAGGGGCAGCGTGCAGAGCCACATGCCCCTCCCCCTCGGGCCGCAGGGGCATGTTGGCCCCTTCCGGGAGCAGCGTGGGGCCACAGCAGGCAGGGAGCCCGCCTTAGCCTTGCTGCACTGCCAACCGGGAGCCACTCAAGGTAAGTGCTGCCTGGCAGGAGACCGCACCCCAGCCCCCTCCCGGAGCCAGCACCCCATACCCCTCCTGTACTCCGAACCCACTCTTGCACCCCAGCCCCCAGCCCCGAACCCCCTCCCAGAGCCAGCAATCCAAATCCCCTCCTGCACCCCAGCCCTCTGCCCCAGCCCTGACTCCCCTCAGAGCCAGCATCCCATACTACCTCCCGCACCCCAAGCCCCAGCCCTGAGCCCCCTCCCAGAGCCAGCACCTTGTACCCCCTACAGCACCTTAACAGTCTGCCCCAGCTCAGAGCCCCTTCCTGTACCCAAACTTCCTCCCAGAGCTTACATCCATCACCCCCTCCTGTACCCCAATTCCCTGCCCAGGCTCATCCCAGAGTGCCCTCCCACACTGCGAACCCCTCAGCCCCAGCCCAGAGCCTTTACCCTTCCCAAACCCCAACCCCCTACCCCAGCCTGGTGAAAGTGAGTGAGGGTGGGGGAGAGTGAGCAACGGGAGGGGGGGTGGAGTGAGCAGAGGGGGTAGATCCTGGGTTGCTCTTAAATTCAAAAAGTGATCTTGGGCATAAAAAGGTTGGAGATCACTAATCTATAGACTGTCCTAGAGAGAACAGCTCCTTAAGAATGAAGCCCCATGTATGTACAACCCATCTCAAGCAGGAAGCATGTGATTACTCAATCTGATTGAGGCAATCTGGAAGCCCCTGCCTAACTGCAGCTAGCCAGTGAACAAGCCACTACTTCATGGAGGCAGTCAATCACATGTAGCACAAGAACACTTGACTTTAACACTACAGCATCCGTAGCTGTCACCTCATGCCATGCCATTAGCTACTGTTATGGGTATCAGGCCCCAAATCTGTAACTTAATCCATTTTGAAGCCTGATGGCTCCAATCTCTCTTCTCTGCTAGGTCCACACCACTGATACTGTACCAGTGCAGAAGGCCTTGAGTCCAGTTGGGCTTCCACACAAGGTACCCTATGTGACGGGTTGGATCACCGAAACCCTCTTGGGACTGCCACCTTATGTGCCCAGACTACTTCTGAGCTTGTTTTCCCTGCCAGCTTGGTACTTCAGTGCCTTGCCTTGTTTGAGCCAGGCATGCTTGCCTGCTGCAAACACAGATCCAAGACTGAACCACGTCCCCCACAAGCTGCAGGCTTAACTGAAAACAGCTTAAGAAGTGCTCCTGTCTCCAGCTCTCAGATACCCAATTCCCAATGGGATCCAAACCCCAAATAAATACGTTTTACCCTTTATAAAGCTTATGCAGGGTAAACGCATAAATTGTTCGCCCTCTATAACACTGATAGACAGGTATGCACAGCTGTTCTCTCCCCCTCCCGCCCCCCGATATTAATACATACTCTGGGTTAATTAAGAAGTAAAAAGTGGTTTTATTAAATACAAAAAGTAGGATTTAAGTGGTTCCAAGTAATAACAGACAAAAAAAGTGAATTACCAAGCAAAATAAAATAAAACATGCAACTCTAAGCCTAATACAGTAAGAAAACTGAATACAGGTAAATCTCACCCTCAGAGATGTTTCAATAGGCTTTTTTTTACAGACTGGATGCCTTCCTAGTCTGGGCCCAATCCTTTGGGGGAGGGATAGCTCAGTGGTTTGAGCATTGGCCTGCTAAACCCAGGGTTGTGAGTTCAATCCTTGAGGGGGCCATTTGGGGATTTAGTTGGTGTTGGTCCTGATTTAAGCAGAGGGTTGGACTAGATGACCTCCTGCGGTCCCTTCCAACCCTGATGTTCTATGATTCTTTCCCCGGTACAGTCCGTGTTACAGCTCAGGTGGTAGCTAGGGGATTTCTCATGACTGCAGCCCCCTTTGTTCTGTTCCACCTCCTTATATCTCTTTTGCACAAGGCAGGAATCCTTTGTCCCTCTTTGGGTTACCACCCCTCCTTCTAAATGGAAAAGCACCAGGTTAAAGATGGATTCCAGTTCAAGTGACAAGATCACATATCATTGTAAGACTTCGTTACCCACTTGCCAGCACACAGGTATACAGGAAGGCTTACAAGTAAACAGAGCCATGTACAGTCAATTCTCCTAGTTGATGGGAGCCATCAAGATTCCAAACCACCATTAATGACCCACACTTTGCATAATTACAATAGGACCTCAGAGTTATATGTCATATTTCTAGTTTCAGATACAAGAGTGATACATTTATACAAATAGGATGACCACACTCAGAAGATTATAAGCTTTGTAATGATACCTTACAAGAAACCTTTTGCATGAAGCATATTCCTGTTACATTATATGATTTTATGAAAATATGCTAGAGTGCAACGTCACACCCCATTCATCTATGTGGGAAAAGCTGGAATGTTGGGTCTTTAAGAAGGAAACCCATTGCCTCCAGCAGCACGAACAGATGTGTAGGTTCCTTCCAACTGTCCAAACAGCAAGCAAGTGCATATGAGCCTCTTATGGCTCTAGCTACATAAGAGATCATCACATCTCATTCTCCCTTACAGCTATCTTCTGCCACAACAATGAAACTGTTGATCAATATGGGCAACTTAGTCACGGGAGACAGGATCTTTGCAAGAACCAGCCCAAAACTATAGAACTCCCTGCTGGATAGCATAATAATAACCACTAACTATGTGACTTTGCAGGCTAAATGCAATACACCCCTGTTCTCAAGCTCTCTTCTAACTGCACCCTTACCCACACCCATCACTTTTTCCAGGGGCTTGTCTACAGAGATTTAGTCACACCAGAGGGGTGTAAATTTTAGTCCTCACTAGCGTGTCATGCACTACTGGCTCCTGTGGAGCCTGACGGCATGCTCTAAAGTATGTCAATATAGTCTATATTAACACGCACTAGGGAACTTTTAGTGCACCACACCTGGGTCAGGTTAGCGTGCAACACAAGAGGATTAAAATTTACATCCCTTTGGTGTGCACGAAAGTACCATGTTGACAAGCCTTAGGATAATAAATACAACATGCGCACACACACACAAGCCTACTTTTGCTGAGGGGAGGGGGGGGAGAGAGTGAGAGAGAGAGAGATGTTCTTACTCTTGGAAGGCTGTGACCGTTCTTCGGCTCGCCAGGACTGAGAGTCAACTTGTTACACCCTGCTTTCCGCAAAAGTCTCTTTATTGAGGTAGCTGGGCATCAGCTCCAGGACGCCACCAGCCTTTCAACCACTCAAGCACTCTCCTCTGGGCTATGGCAGCCTTAAATTTGCCTTGCAGATTAACAATAGAGGCACCTCAATCCCCAAGTCCCTTTGAATCATTCCCATGATATCCAGCCCTCGACACTGGCTACTCACAGAAACTCCAGATTCTCTGCACCCAAAGTTTCAGCTAGGGCTACCATACGTCCGGATTTCCCCGGACATGTCCGGCTTTTCGCTCTTTAAATAGCTGTCCGGGGGGGATTTCTAAAAATCTAAAAATGTCCGGGATTTCCCCCCGGTCAGCTATTTAAAGAGTGAAAAGCGGCTGACAGGGCGGCTGAGCGCCGCTCGCACTGGGGCCTCGGCAGCCAAAGCCCCTTCTCCACTCCCCCCATCCCCTGCAGCCTTAGCACGCCGCCTGGCAGCGCTGGGGGGCGGGGCTGTGCGCCTGTGAGGGAACGCGGCAGTGGGGCTAGCAGCGGCAGCCAGAGCCCCTCCCCCCCTCCTCCACAGCCTCAGCACGCCGCCCGGCTGAGCAGCACGGTAAGGGGGCCGGGGAGTTGGAGAAGGGGGGCAGTCAGGGGGGCGGGGTGTGGAGAGGGGTCGAGGCAGGCAGGGAGCAGAGGGGGTTGGATGGGTCAGGAGTTCTGGGGGTCCTGTCAGGGGGCGGGGAGCAGTTGGATAGAGTATGGGAGTCCCGGGGGTCTGTCTGGGGGTGAGGGTGTGAATATGGGGTGGGGGTGTGGATAAGGGTCAGGACAGTCAGGGGACAGGTAGGGTCCTAGGGGGGCAGTTAGGGTGGGGGGTTCTCAGGAGGGGGCAGTCAGGGGACAAGAAGCAAGGAGGCTTAGATAGGGGGTGGGGTCCTAGGGGGCAGTTAGTGGCAGGGGTCCCAGGAGGGGGCAGTCAGGGGACAAGGAGCAGGGGAGGTTGGGGGTTCTGAGGGGGGCAGTCAGGGGTGGGAAGTGGGAGGGAGTGGGCGGGGCGGGGCTAGAGCGGGGCTTCCCCCCCCCATCCTCTTTTTTGATTGTGGAAATATGGTAACCCTAGTTCAGCATACCCCAGTTTACCTATTTTACCTTAAACCACCACTCCTGTACAACACACAACACTTGTGAGCACTTAAACTTATTTTTGTTTTACTGTAAAAATGAAGATTTAACTAGAAATAAGAACGGTGGAAACAAAAGTGGGGGGGGAGGGATAGCTCAGGTGGGGGAGGGATAGCTCAGTGGTTTGAGCATTGGCCTGCTAAACCAAGGGTTGTGAGCTCAATCCTTGAGGGGGCCATTTAGGGATCTGGGGCAAAAATCTGTCTGGGGATTGGTCTTGCTCTGAGCAGGGGGTTGGAGTAGATGACCTCCTGAGGTCCCTTCCAACCCTGATATTCTATGAAAAGGGTTACAATATAAAACAAAATCATAAAATGCAAATCTGGGTCTACACTTATCAACAATTACCCTTCTATTTAATAAAGTAGATTTCCCCCCAAAAGATCAGTCTGTTGCAGGGATAGCTGGTTTCTTAAGAACCATAATCTGAAAGTACAGAAAAACATCCCCACTCCACACAGGGTTATCCTCAGTAAATGGATGGGGTGCTTCTCCCTCCCTGTTGTACCAAAACCAGCCTTCAGTTTCTATTCATAGACAGGGTGAATACCTACTTGTTGTAATGTTTTCTCGTTTGTTTTTACCTTTAAGTGGTTTCATTTGTTTGTTGTTGCCTCTGATGGCTTCCCATTCAAAGTCCTAGTATTGCTCAAGGCTAAACAACTGAGCTTGCATAGCATCACCAGCCAAACAGGGTGGGGTGGCAACTCCCCCTTGCCTAAATGGGCCATTACATTATCTCCAGATGACTAATTTCTACTCTAAGTGCATAAAGCATACTTTCAGTATAAATACACCTTGCAATGATTATGAATCTTAACAAGTTATGAGCTTTGTGTAGATATCTTACATGTTACTGTTTACAAATAAATGTCATGTAAGATATGTTTAGTTTTAGTCTGTCAAATCTCAGTGAGAGATGTTTGAGAATAGGGGATCCATTGCCAAGGGATCTCTGTCCCAGAGGCACTCAAATATTATGGTATTAGGCTATGGCTGCCAAAGTATTTTACATAAATGCATAAGTGATGCCAGACCAAAAGGCAACACACAGAATTATTAGTGTTGGTCTCTTATAAGAAACCTGTGATACTTCCAGTGGTTGCACTACATTCCCCCACCCCACACCTCCAAACACACTTAAGTGTTTGCAGAAGTCTGGAGAGCACAGCCAGTCACCTTCCTTAGGAAGCTACATAATTGCAGACACGCTATTTTCTACCTTTTCCTACCAGAAATACTAGATCCTTTATACTGAGACTGTCCTTGCCTTTTATTTGGAAATACCTGATATAAAGAATCTGTTTCTTCTTTCACCTAGTAGCATGAGCTGAATGGTATTCTTCGTCAGGAGAAATTAAACTTCTGGCAGCCTTCAGAAAATTATTTAAGATCAATTCAGTAGCCCATTTAACAATGCTGGAGACCCAGAGCCTTCAGTGACAGATGTCACTTAAGTCTCTCCCTTCCCCTTTCCTCATAGGGAGGTATACTAGCTAACCCAGCGAAGCCAAAGGATTCCAGGTCAACAGCTCAGTGACACTGGTACTAGGGCTTTGCACCAAAAACGTCTCTCATGCACTTCATGCTGAAAAAGGGGACAACCTCAAAGGGATTCACTGCAACAAATAAGAATGCTTAAACAAGTCTTTCAGAATGCCCTTCAGATCACAAATTTTTGTAAGTGTTCCAGAAAGCTATGCTAGAACCATGAGATAGGTTAGTCCTAAAATGCCCTGATACAGGACCAGCTGAAAGAACTACATATGAACATGATAAAAGTGGTTTTTCAAACTGATCTGCAGTGTGGACATGCTGCACCAATGCAAAGACAATCCATGCAACCAACAATGTATATGCAACCCATGTCCCTATAATAGCATACTTGCTTAGTACAGATGGAATCAAAGAATTCCAAAGAGATGTACTCTAACATTAATTGGACATGCTGCAAGAAAGCCTGACAGCCCTACGTATCTGGAAGTTTGGGATGGAGGAAGACTAAAAACAATGTTTATATATGTTGTAGGTAATACTTCATGTTTGTAATCCAAACTGTGTGTCAAACGATCAACACATCATAATATCCTAGTAGGTACACTTATTTACAATTGATTATTTAGAGATTTTCCTGCATTATGTCAAATACATTTATTTTAAGATACGTGGAACTGGATTTGGTAACTGCAACTGGAGTAACTGCTGCAGATACTTGGTAAAGAAGACCACTGACTTTGGCCCATAAGGGAAGCAGAAACAGGAATGTGGTAACAGTGTGGTCACTCCGTCAAGGCTGAATCGGGTTTTGATTCCCCTTCCCAGCTAGTGCAGCTGGCATAAGCCAAGGTGAACATAAGGAGAGCCAGAAGACCCAAGGGATTCCAGACCTGGTCATCCTTATCCACTGTGAATGTGTGAGATATTTTTAAATTTTGTAAATAAGCACCTAGGTGCTAGATAATAAAAAACAACCAATAAAAGGAATGGCCTGCTTTTCCTGAGTCATAGAGCAATTAGGACACTGAAAGATCTTATAGTAACTCTAGCAAAGACTGTAAGCTCTTTTCAAAATGTCTGGAATATAAAGTCTTATGGCATACCCTTTCAGCTTGCTCTGCTGGAGGTATATTTGTGGAAGCATCAGCTACCTGTTTCCTTTCCCTTTACTAGAATATTTAAATCACGGAGAATACTGCAGTAACTAAAAAAGTTATTGTGCCCAGGACATCTGGATGAAGGGGAAGAGAGAGAAGAAACTTTTATTCCATTAAATTAATAGAAAAAATTCTGCCCAGGCTGAAGTTTACAAGTCAAAGATGACCCTCGTGAAAGGTGTTAAGGGACCTCCAAAAAAAAAAAAAAAAAAAAAAAAAAAAAAAAAAAAAAGGAAGAAATTTCCAAAAAGAGCAATTTTGCTTGCAATGCTTTGCAAAAAAATGAAGTTCAGACATTTCATACATTAAAATAAGGAACTTGTCAAATAAGGAAAACATTTTACATCAAGGAAAGTTACAGACAACATTAAGTAAAATACATGAAAAAAAAAATCAGACTCCATGCTCTATCACTCACTCATGCAACAGTTCAAATACTGTTTTAAAAACTAAAATTACCAATTTTCAGCAAGTTTAACTGTTTCAATTTACCTTACTAATAACACTGTTTCAGAGGCTTAAATATGCTATACACTTAAACAATATGCTGCAGAAATTATTGCTAGTATCCCTCTACGTAACAGAATTCTTATTTTTAAAAACTCACTGACAACTGAGCTATACAACCTATTTTTATAGTAAAAACATTTTAGTGTATTAATTAGTACATTTCTTTGCTTGCTGTTGGGTACTTTGGAGAAAATTATAGTGCTTCTATAATAAAAGGGTATCAGCTACATTTCATTTTGCCAGGGAAGATGTCACAGAGATACTCAGTTTCATCAACAACCTGTAACTGATTACTTTTGGTTTGGAAAAATGATTGCAATTGATTTCTAAGATTCAGCTTTCAACAAAAAGAGTGAATGTTGATACATGGACTCTTTCAATGCTAGCATCTTGTGTCTTGTAATGAGGAAAATACAGTGAATGGCATCATCATAGTAGAGTACTTCCATTGGGAATGCATATTGCATTAACTTTCATCATAAGAAAAAATCCATTCAATCCCAAACATCTGTTACATAAAGTTACACTTGGCAGGAAAATACTTCAAAAGGAGGGAAAAAAATGTTTTCCAAACTAAAGTAGTATGAACTGAAGTATCACTCAATTAAAGGTGGCTTCTCACTAGGACTGGGTGGAAACTTGATTTTTTGTTTTGTGGGAAATGCTGCGAGTTTGAAAAATAAACTGTTCCAAAAGAAAACAAAGGCAAGAAGTTTCAAAATTTGGGGGGAAAAGCTGTTTCGGTTCAATAGAAAAATTTATTATGGACTATTAAAAATTAAAATAATTTCAAAACTGAAAATAACAACATGTTCCAAAAAGGCTGAAGCAGATCTTATTCTCCCCAGCCATTAAAGTGGCATCAGGAGGCCAATAAGTCTGGGTGTCTCTGCAGGGACTTCCTGAGTCATCTATTTTGAATTTCTTCCTCTGAAAGAACAGAATCTAATTGGAATGATTTAATAATTCTGGAACTACTCCCCAATGACAAGAATATAGTCTCTACTCCCAGCTGATAA
Source organism: Terrapene triunguis (assembly GCF_002925995.2). Classification (NCBI taxonomy): domain Eukaryota; kingdom Metazoa; phylum Chordata; order Testudines; family Emydidae; genus Terrapene; species Terrapene triunguis. Next base: position 13,315,397 of record NW_020664598.1, read on the forward strand.
ACACGTCCAACCATCCTGCAAACCCATGATGCTCCCCACCTGAACGAGCCTGTGCTCTGAGAATCCATCCTGGGGTGAACCAGCCTGAATTCTAATGTCACCGAAACTCACCCAAGAGTAGACAGACAGCTTGAGTCCGGGCAACTGGATTGGCCACTGGGAGCTGAGAAGGATGCCTCAGTCTCCACGCCCCAAGAGACAGGAAAGAAGGCAAGACTCAGAGGGAGCCCCAGAGGGCTGGTTCCCCACCTTGAAATGTCCACCTTGCCCCCTCTTAGAAGTCGGGTATAATACTTTAATTGTTCCCCAAGGCTCATCTCTAGTTCTCACCAGGTCCTGAAAACCCTGTCCTCATCTAAGAGTACAGCTTATAAGAAAACAACTGATGGGAATGGAGTAGGGGGGTAAAAGACATATACCCTAAATGCACTCACCTCCAGTGTCTACAGGTCCTGGTGCCTCTAGAAAGTATGTATTTCCTACTCCTGGGGGAATTCTGCACCACTGCGCGTGCGCAGAATTAATGTCTCCCGCACATTTCTTTGCTTCCCCGCAGAAAATGACTTTCTGACAGGGAAGCAAAGGGAAGCTGCAAAAGGAGTTACGCACCACTCCCTAGCTCAACAGGTACATCACTGCAGGCACCTGGAGCAGCCAGCAGAGAGGTAAATCACTGCAGGGCTGGGGACACCTGAGCCGGGATCAGCTGCTAGTCCCGGCCGGGCTGGAGGCAGGAGAGAACGGGACTACTTCTTCCTCTGCAAGGAGGGGCTAGGGGTGTGTCAGACCCATCCCCAGAAACTGCCCCCAGCTGCAAGAAGCTCAGCATCCTCCCCTGCTTCCTGCCCCCATTGCTCCTCAGCTCCGGGGAGAGGGGTCACTGTACAAGGAGCTGCTCCCCCATCCGCCCAACCCCTGTGTATCTGGACCTCCCATATCCAGACACCCTCACCAAGCCTCACCCGGTACACCCAGAACCCCACCCCACTGAACCTCAACCCCTGTATCTGGAGCCCCCCTGCACCAGTCCCCTGCCTCAGGACCCTGACCCCTGCACCCAGACCACCCTCCACTGAGCTTCCTGCACTCAGACCCCCATCCTGATAAGTTCTACCACCTGCACCACCCTGAGCTAGGGTGACCAGACAGCAAATGTGAAAAATCGGGACAGGGGGTGGGGGGTAATAGAAGCCTATATAAGAAAAAGACCCAAAAATCAGGACTGTCCCTATAAAATCTGGACATCTGGTCACCCTACCCTGAGCCCCCACATCCAGACCTCCATACCACGGACCCCCAACTAGCTGCACCCAGACCCCCCCTGCTGAGACCTCCACACCCAGACCCCTCTGCTGAGCCCAAACCACTTTCACCTGGAAGCCCCTGCAGAGTCCCATTGCCCCTGCAACCCTCCCCGCATCCAGATCCCCCCACACCTAGATCCCCCACTGAGCTGCCTGCACCCAGATTGCCCCACACAAAATGCTCTCACCTCACACCTGGATCCCCCCCACACTTGGATCCTGCCTGGTTGACCCTGCAAGCCCCACGCCTGGTGCACTTGGTGCAGAAGGGCAGGCCCAGACCTTGTGCTGTGTCAGGGTGAGGTGCAGCCTCACCACTGAGTCCTTGTCCCGGGGGGGGAGGCTGCAGGGTGATCTCCTACCTTCGTACAGCCAGTGGCCTGTGCTCCGCATTGCCGTGCTGGAGCCTCTGCATTTATTTATTGAGAAATAAATCTTGCAAAATTTTAAAATATTGTGTGCAGAATTAAATTTTTTGGCACAGAATGCCCTCAAGAGTAATTTCCTAAATGTACCACGCTTTTGTAAGCACATGTATGGTTCCAAGTACACTTATGAATCCTGCATGATTTTTCAGATGAGATGAGCTCTTGCAATTACTACATTCTGGCACAGTGAATTCTTCCCCCCACACCACCAGCTATAAGCTTTTAGTTTTACACATGTATTCAACTTTGTTTTCTTTACCAGAGCAAGTATTAATGATCAATACACTTTATTATGACAGGCTTTTTATCTAATGGTTAGGGCTACAGAGATAACATCTGAGGCAAGAAGTTCAAGATTTGATAAGAATTCTTCATAAAGACTTAATTACATCTGCCTAAAAGTTGGGGTTTTTTTTGGTTTAAATCCTAAATCTTGGTAAGGTATTATTTCAGCTCTGGCCATTAGCCACATAACCTCATAGTAAGGCATTATGCTTTCAGTATAAAATTATCTACTCAACTAAAATACAAGTAAATTTGTGTTGAAATACTAAGTCAGTCAGTCTTTTTCAAAATTTCCCCAACACTTTCGCCCCCTTTTTTTTTTGACATTTTTAAAAAACCAAAAACTATGGAATAGCCCAAAAAAGAACATTACGGAAAAAGCTACATTTCCTGTAATGTGTCAGTAAATTCAGCTTAGGTTTTCACAGGGGCTCAAGACAACAATCACTCTGACCCTGAAGCCATTCTAGATATTAACTCAAAGCAACTGAAGCTGAGCTTTTTAATGAGACTCTGTAGTAGGTACTTAAGAACTTTAGAATTCCATTGTCTTTAAGAAAAAAGAATTCTTCTCTACAAATCTGTGATTGGGAACTTGACAGAAGCATAAAGTATATAAAAACAAGGGTGTTAGCATTTAAGTAGCTATCCTTTTCAAGAGCAAAGTCACCCCTCACAAGATGGTTTGGTAGGTCTCTTGTTTCATAGCTAACCAGACCTCCTCAAAATTTGTGTGAGCTGAGTAAGTATAGACCATAAATATACATTTTTGCAACTGAACATATCAGGGCTGAATTAAGAAGTGTATTCATAATAGCCAAAGTTCCTCATTATATCAACTTAATGTATGTGAAGTATGGTGCTTTATCTGTTACAAATCTATTCTGTTTAAAGTCTATGTACAAAATATTTACATTTGCAGATGAGCACATTATATGAATAAAACTGGTTCCTACTGTTCTATTCAGGTTTTTACTTAAAAACAAACATCTTTGGTCCAAGAGCAGTAGCCACTTAACAGTAACAAAATATGATAATTCTTGCTACATACACATCACTTTCTCTTCCTACATGTTGTGTAAAATATAGAGAGCGTGCGTGCACACACTGATGTTATGGCATTTAAATCTTTAAACTGTAAATTCCTTTTTTGTATCAGGAATAAAAATCTCAGTTTTTACTATGTATTAGCAAAGTTTTGACTGCTGACATTACCATTCTTGTCTACTACGCAAGTAATGCTATTAGAACTAGAGTTAGAAACAAATGATGATTATTTACAGAAAAGAAGAATAATGTGACTGACAGAAGTCTGAGTTGTGGGATCAAGAGTCTAATCCCAGCCCTGCCATAGACCCATTCCCTGTCTGAGTTTTCCCATCTGTAAAGTGTACTGGAAACAAACAAAAAATATGTCCCAGGGATTATGCAATGCATAATTCGTTTGTGTAATACTGAAAATTTGGTTAGTGTGCTGTAAGTAAACATGAAAACACTTTTACCGCTAAGGTAGGAATATGGCAACTGTTTAGCAACTGGTGTAGCTAAAAGTAGAGGTCCTAGAAGTAGAGTCTGATGACCCAGAACACTTGGATGCCCAGGCTCCCAAATCACTCACATGCTTTTGAAAGTTTTACCATCAGTGTCTGATGCAAGAGGCCAGAAGTCAGGGTTTCTGGGTTCTAAACCCACTCTAGAACCAATTTGCTATGTAACATTGGCCAAGTCACTTCGTCTTTGTGCCTAAATCGCCCCAAAACCTCAAAATACTTTGCATATCCAAGTGCTGAACTCATTCTGCAAACAGCAATTTAAACCTCAACACCCCAGTAAGAGAGGTATTACCTCCTTTTACAGATTAGGAAACAAACACCGAGTAGTTAAGAGATGTGTCCAGAAGTCTCACCATGACTGTGACAGACACAAATTAGAGCCCAGGTATCCTGAACCCCAACCCAGTGCCCAATCCACGGGAATAGACTTTATGCTGCAATAGCGATTAAGGGCACAATCCCGCAAACACAGAGATTCGGCAATATCCGACAAGCGCTTTGAGATTCTCAGACACAAGATAAACTGATTGCAAAAGCGCACTACAGCTTCTCAGATGCACACCACAGAGGAGCCGTAGGGGGGATGCCTGAAGACCCCCGACTTTCGGTTTTGACCCAGAGACAGACCCCTTGACGCTGCACCTGTCACTACCAGCGGCCCTACATCAAAGCGAGGCGCGCACTAGCTTCTCCAACTCTCCGGGCAAAGGGAGGCCGGGAGCCCCGCACAACGAGCAGGGACCTTGCCGAGGCGACCCCGCGCTGCAGATACACAGCACTACCCCGGCCCGCTGCTGCCCGTGCGCCTCGCCCCCGCCCCAGGGCCAGGCCGCCCGCCGGAGCCACCTGCGCCGCCTGCACTTGTTGAGCAGGAGCAGCGTGCGCGCCGGGCCCCTCTGCCTTAACCCTTGGGAGCCAGGCGCTGTCGCCGTGGCCAGGCGCGAAGCGGCCGGGGTGGCCCGGGGGAGCGCCGGCGCCAACCGGGGGCGCAGCTGAGCTAAGCAGCCCCTTCCCAAGCCGCAGCACCGGAGCAATGCGGAGCGGCCCGGGCTGGGCCTGCCGGCGCCGGGGATCCCCCTCTGCCGCGGCCTCCCCCGCCCGTCATCCCCCGCCCAGGGAGGCCCCGTCATCCCCTACCCCCTCCCGCTACATGGGGGAGGGGAGACCCCGTCCCGCCGCCGCCGCGCCCTTCACCTGGGCCCCTGGGCAGCCCCGGCCCCGCCGTGCGCAACCCGCTCCCGGGCCACACAGCGGGGAGCCTCTTCCAGGGGGCAGGGGCCAGGGCAGCGCGCACCTCCTGCCCCGCGGCGGCAGCTCAGGCCGCAGAGCCAGGGTCGGGGAAGCCCCAGGCAGCGGCTCCGGGGGGTTCCAGTACACCCCGCCCGGAGCCCCTCTCCCCGCCCGGCGCTCACCTCCTCTGGGATGGCCGGCTCGCCGCCGCCGCTGCCCCCCAGGAACGAGGCCCCAGCTCCGGGCGGCGGCTCAGGCTCCATGTCCCCGTTGAAGAGCGAGGCCCCCTCGGAGCTACTGCCGCTGCTCAGCGCCGCCATCTTGGGTCGAAGCGCTGGAGGAAGGGGAGGGGGAAGCCGCGTCCCCGCTGCCAGGCCGCCCCCAGCCGCGACCCGTAGTGGGAGGGGGGAGACCACACAACCCGGAGAGCTCCAGCGGCCCGCACCACTAGACGTCACACCCGGTCCGTGACGTCACCTGTAATAGCCGATGTCACTGCGCATGGGCCGTCTGACGTCACGGGGAAACACCTTGACGTCACTGCGCGACTAAACGTCATCCAGGGAACTCAGAGGGCGCGGGATGTAACCCCGCCCCTTTCCTATAAGCTCCTCCCCGACCCCTTCACTAACATCCTTAAAGCCCCTTTCCAGCCTCTCCCAGCTCCCTTCCATTCTTTGCCTCTCCGCAATATCTGCATAGTACTCCCACCTCAGCCCTAGAGCCTATTCCATACACACCCTCCCTCCCTGCTCCCCATAACCTTTCCCCTCTCTACACATACCTCCCTCTCCATAGACCCGTCCTTCCAGCCAGCCCCTAACAGCCTTCCCCCACCTACCATCCTCCCAGGGCCTATGCGCTCTTTCCTTACCCAATGCCCCAGCCTTTCCTGTGGGTCTCTCCTCTCATACAGAGATGCCCTCTCTCCCCCTCAGAGGCCACACCTCAAGACTCTTACCCAAGTCAGGGTAGAAAATCCTTTTGGTATGGTGTTAGCCTGTTGATCCCTCATTCTTCCAACTTAGCAATTAGTAGTAGTATAAAGTACTGAACTAGCATATTTTCACCTAAAAATACACCATTAGCAAATCACGCAAGGGCAGGAAGCACAATGACAAGTCACTAGTTGGAAGTAGGGTACTAACTTCTGCTAAGGTGGGGTCTCTACTCGGAGAGGGGGCTCAAAAGGTTAAAGTCTGGCTCTGCTGTAGGAAGACAGTCTTCCAACAAGTGGAGGGGGGTTCAAAAGCAACAACAATACATCAGAATGTGCTGCTCCTCTACTAACCTGGCATGCCACAAAGCATGAAGTAACTAAAAAAAAAAAAAACACCTTTGTACTGAGAAAATATTACATAAAAAGAAAAGTCATTTGTAAAGAGTATTTGGGACAAATTTTTCAGCTGTGACCACTGATTCTAGGGTGACCAATCTGAAGTGCTTAGGATCTGATTTTCAGAGGTGTTGAGTGCCTGCAGCCCCCATTGGCTTTATTTGGAAACTCATGCCCTAGATGTCTCAATTTAGACACCAAGGTAAAATCCTGGCCCCACTGAAGTCAATGGGAGTTTTGCCAGTGGTTTCAGTGGGACCAGGACTTCACTTCTGAAATTAGTGGGCAAAATGTGGATATAAAAAAGGAGGGTGTGAGAAAGCTGAATGTAAACTTCAAAGGGCCCACAATCACAATTCTGTATATTTTTATGGGTAAAATATTCTCTTCAAAACTACAGTATGTTCTAGAACCTTAAGGCTTTAATCCTGAAGAAGAAGCCATAGGCACAAGGATCTGCCTGTGCAGATTCAGTTGAATGATTGGGGTCTAAGGGTGCATATTTAAGTACTGAATATCAGAAGAGTCCAAAGTTAAGATTGTACAGGCAAAATTATCTTTAACCCCTTTACAATACTGTCCCTAATTATATAACATACTGTTTCCCAAATTGCAGTTGGAAAAAAATGCATAATAAATGAGTGCTGACAATATTATTAAAATACATTTCCAAGAGAGATAATACGTTACAGTATAAGTTAACAATATACCAGAACATTGACAATAAAAATTATTATACAATAATGGGGAAATATTGCAAGATGCTACAACTGTTTAAATGTATTAAAAAACTATGATGTAACATTTGAGAAATGTTATGTAAGCATGTATGTAAGACATTTTTATAGACATGCACAAAAGGAACAGTTAAAGGAACTCTGCCAGCTTGAAAAATCAGTTTTCAGACATAATTGTAACTAGAGTAGATACATTTAACACCTAAGATTATTAAAACAGAGAGGAGTTAAAAACAAAACACCTCTAATATTTTCAGTTTGTTTATTGACAGCCTGAGCCTCCAAACATTATGCCCATTCTTAACTTTATTTATGTATGTAAGTGTTTGCAGGATCGGGGTTTTAGTTGCTCTCTTACTGAAAATATTCTCATGATATCCTCAAGAAAGCAACAGAAAAACCTCATGCGCATTTTTTAAAAGATTACCAAAAATACATCAAAACAAACAAACAAATCAAGCCATCCTATTTAAAGGATGTTCTGTCACAACCTGGAATATTTTAAATTAGTCAATTAAACAGATTCAAGTTGACAGCGTCCCTTTGAGATGGCACAAGCATCCTTAACTTTTGCGTTTCCTGACATTTGACATGCAGCCTTCTCATTCTATTAATGTAGTTTTGGGATGCTGAATACTCTATAAAATATATATACAATAACATTTGGTTTTATATGGCACCTTTCACACTCAAGTTAGTGCTTTGTAAAAGCACTTGGAAATGAGTTATGTGCTGGTGGTACTATAAATATTAAGTAAGTATAACAGCTATTTATTGTATGAGTTCAGCAATAGCTCCCATACAGGCTGGAACGTTAGATCCTGTTTTATTAAGAGGAGGAACTTTGGCCGCAAGTCTGGTCAAAATTATTTCCTGCTCTGTTCAAAAGGCCACACAATATTTAACTCCCACCTGGACAGCCACCAGAGATATGCAGAAGGGATTTGTTTAACAAGTCATCTGACACACTACACCTTAATCACACGGCACCTCCCTACTAGGGCAGTACAGTATCAGCACTGAATAGAAGCTCAAATTTTTGTGTCACAGGTGGCTCGGAGTACTACCACCACTAACCAACACTATGTAAGAGAACCAAACATAAAAACCAAGTTACTTGCCAACTTTGTAACTTTATGCCTTACAAATCTGTGTTCTAAACATACTGTTGAAAAGATAATAGTCAACAATGCCCTATGTGGGATAAGAATCTGAAGTGTGGGCAAAAAGTGTACACAGCCTGTAAGCAAAACACAGATTAGGAAATAAATGTAACGATGAAGATTAGAATGTTGAGAGAGATTTCCCTGTACTTGTAAGGAAATGAAAAGAAGTGCAGTATTAAGTACGTATCTGGTAGGCACATTCCTTAGGTAGCTGATGTTAATGAAAAAGTCACTGGGTGAAATTCATCCCTGGTGTAACTCCTTTTGCTTCAATAGAATTTACTACAGGGATGAATTTGGCCTTACTGTGCAAAGTTTAGTCATAATCCATGTTTTATTCTCCAAACAATTTACAGTCAGGGTGTAAGTCTAACATCAGCACCAGTAGCCTACCATCAATCTACAATTTTTTAGTACATTTTCCTACTGCCTTTAATAATCCCACATTGCTTTGTTCTTGCGCATTTTATTTTATCAGGAGGTTTGCGTTCACATGGACAGTGTTAGTCATACTATGTTATTATTATTTATACTGTGTAACACATTAAGGGCTGCAAGTATGAACCTTAATGCTGCCAACTGAGAACCAGAACTAGAATTAGAGCTAACAGTTACCACCTAATACATATGGTGTGGGTGGGTTGTTTTTTGTTTGCTTGTTTTGTTTTTAAATAAAAGAGAGAATGCAATGCTGGTAAACAGGGCTGGCTCCAGGCACCAGCCGACCAAGCACGTGCTTCGGGCAGCACCTTGTAAGGGGCGGTGAATCGGGGTAGCTTTTTTTTTTTTTT